>NC_081857.1:24329454-24629454 GCF_963259705.1 Myotis daubentonii | reverse complement strand
TATTTAACTATCTCCTCCTTTTCTCCAGTGGTTCCTTTATCATTTCTCTCTTCTCTGCCTCATCACTATGGCCTCCCTTACCTTGTTATTTTCTTCTTCTCTTTCTCTCCTCTTCCTATGCACACGCACACACACACACACGGACACACACGTGGACAGGTCAGTGAGGTGGCAGCATGCTCGCCCTGGTGCAGTTCCCATCACCAGCCCTGGAACATGCCCGCGTGCCTTTTCTCAGTTCTGCGGGGAGCCTGCTTCCCTTTCAGCTTTGCCCCTCCCGGGATATTCTCCTCCTTCCTGGGTGGAAGCTCCCTCATGTCACTTGGTTAAAAGGCAGGGCTGATTCTGAGCCCACTCGAAGGCACGTCAGGTGCCTCGACATGATTTTGTCCTTGTCACCTGGGAGCTTGCCTGAGGGGATGCCCTGACGTGGCATAAGAAACGCCACAGGAGATGGAAAGCTCATCACTGCATGCACACAAGGACCAGAGGCAAGTGCGTGGGACTTGGGCCAGGCGCTCGCTGTGGTGACTCATCTCGGAGCAAGGTGGGGACAGCGCAGATGGGGACCTGCCTCTGCACCATCACTGTGGATATTTAAGACTAGTTCTCAGGCACCAGAGGAATTGGGGGGGAAAAGGTCAGATATAAACAGAGAAACAGAGCTAATTATAGGCACATTAACAGTCATCACTCACAAGAAGAGTCCAATATGATAATAGGATGTTTATCATCTGAAAAGCAAGGGACAAGAGGATTTCTTAAATCCTGTCCCCTCTGCCTGTCTCTATCCTTACATCCTTCAAAGCTCAGTCCACATCCTGAGAACTCCAGGAAGCCTCCAAGCCAACTCTTTCTCCTTTGACCTCCCCATTTTCTGAACTTTCATAGTATTTGTTACCCAAGTACCATCTTGTCATTTGAGATGAACATAAAATGGGCCCCGATCTCTTAGTTCATATTTGGTGATAAGTTTCATTTACGACCCAAGAGCTTATGGTTCATGGTCACCCCTTGTTCTGGTTCTGCGCTACTGCTAAAATCTGTGACATCATGAACAAAAATAGACCGAGAGACATAGAAGCATAGAATAGACTGTGGAACCTCAGAGGGAAGGCAGGGAAGGGTGGGTGGGTGAGAAGAGATCAACCAACAAACTCGCATGCATATATGCATAATCCATGGACACAGACAATGGGGTGGTGAGGGCCTAGGGTTGGGGGCGGGGGCAGGCTGGAAGAGGTCAATGGGGGGAAAAGGGGACATATGTAATAGTTTCCACAATAAAAATTAAAAATAAGTATTTGGTCTTTGTCGCTGGTTCCTAGCACACTGCTCCTAAAACACTTGGAATCTCTGGACTAATAAGATCTTTCGTGTGATTATTAGATAATTGGCGGCTGGGCCCCCAGATAGCTCGTCTCTGGAGAAACCAAGGCATGATGGGAGGGTTGGAACCTTCAGCCCCACTCCCAACCTCCATGCCTTAATCAATTGTGCCTCCATAATCAACTCTCCATAGGAAACCCCAAACACGGGGGGCTCAGAGAGCTTCCAGGGGGTACACACATGGAGGTACTGGGAGGCTGAGTACCCGAGGGGGCATGGAAGCTCCACGCCCATCCCCTACATACCTTGCCTTACACATCTCTTCATCTGGCTGCTCCTGAGTTGTGCCCTTTATAATAAGTTGGTAAGTAAAGCACTTTCCTGAGTTCTGTGGGTTGTCATCATTAATTATCAAATCTAAGGAGAAGCTGTGGGGACCCCCTGAGGGGGTCAGAAGTCCTGGTGACAACCTGGGACCTGAAGTGGGGGCCATCCCCTAAGACTGAGCCTAAACCTGTGGGATCTGATACTAACTCCAGGTAGTGTCAGAATTGAGCTTGTGTCTGAGAGTCAGGAAGTGGCATTGGAAATGATTTAAGAAGTCAGAGGTGAATAAAGAGAAAAAAATAACAGTGACTTCCTAACTCCTTCCCAGTCTCCTCCTTAATATAGTCAATGTTAATAGTTGGTATGCAATCTTCTAAAATTTGTGCTTAAATAAACATACAAAATATAGAGACACACCTATAGGAGTTTTCCCTTGTTATAAATGAAAAAGGGAAATGCCCATTTCTTAACGAGAGCAGTTTACTTGCTCTCTCTCACTCTTTTCTCCCCATTGAAATTTTCTAAACTATGTTCCAGAGTAGGGGTGGGGAACTTTTTTTGCCAAGAGCCATTTGGGTATTTATTACATCATTTGCAGGCCATACAAAATTATCCACTTAAAAATTAGCCTGCTGCATTTAGTCAAATGTTTAATTAACTCCCCCAAATGATTCTGCAGGCCTTATACAGTCCTTGGGCTGGACGTTCCCGCCCCTGTTCTAGAACCTCAACTTTTATCATCAAAATGGACTATCAAGATATTTTGTTAAACAAAAGACCACCAGGAAATTATGCCACCTCTCCATGAGAAGTGGGTGTTGTCAGTTGTGATCTTTTTTTTTCTTCTTCTTCTTTTTTTTTTTTTATTGCTTAAAGTATTACAAAGAGTATTACATATGTCTCCTTTTTTCCCCCCTGCCCTTGACAATCCCCTGGCCTCCCCTACCCCCCAGTGTCTTAAGTCCAGCATATAAGTTGTGATCTTAAATAAGATATTTTCCCACTCTACTATACACTTACCATCTGTAACACACCTTTAGCGCACGCTTATCATACGTCCCATTTCAGATCTCCTGGTTTTAATCTCTAACTAGAATCAAAGTCTGTAGAATTCTCATAACTTCCCTTGACCTCTATTCAGATCTAGCTTAGAACAAGAAAGAGCTCAATAAAGTACTTTTTGTCCTTTGGTTCTGTAATTGATGGAAGCTGCCTGAGTTTGGAAACTCTGTTCATCGAAGTGCCTTTGTATCGGCATACCCTTTCCCAAGGGGGTCATGTCGGAAGACTGTCCCCTCAAGCGCAATGACTATTGCAGGCATCCCCGAAGAATTAAGAAAAGACACTGCGTACTATCATGAATGCCCATGATCTCATGGAGGAGAAAAGAAAAATGAAGCAGGACGGGGAAATGGTACGTACGGGTGGCCACCTTGGCAGTGATGGGAAGGCTGAGGATGTTGCTAATGACAGCATAGACGCTGATGTTGTAGGTGAGACCTGGCTCCAGCTCTGTGATGGTGACACCACGCCAATCTCCAGGCACCCGCTGCTGGAGCTGGAGGCCCCCCAGGGCCGTCGGCTGGTAAGAGATCACATATTCCGTCACTGCCATCGGCCCGTCCCATTCCAGCTCAATGGACCTGTCGCTGATACCAGCCACTCGCAAGTCCTCTGGAGGGGCAGCTACCGGGAGGCAATACACAGATAGCATGAGCTCAGAGGACTGCCTTCTCCATCCTCGACTCACCTTTCTCCCTCACTTCTCACCCCAGGTGCCCTTTTTCAATGTTCTGCTCAGCTCAATGGCTGGGTGATTTCCAATGCCCTTTGTGCGCAGGTTCTTGACTTTCTGTGCTTGGTTTTCCCACCTCCGTGGGGCCCTGAGTCAGTGGTGTGCTGGAATCAGCTCCTACTGACTCCTGAAAGTTGATGGTCAAATTCTCCCGAATTTTGCAAGACAGTTGTTAAATAGAGCCATTGTGAATGATTAAATATAAACTCAGAATTAAGTAAATTATATTACAAACAAAGGTAATAAATACTCAAAATTCATCAGTTTCAAATTATTTTGCTACATTTTACTATTTTCTATGCCCTTGAGGTAATGTACATGTGTTGTGTCTCTCTGGTGGCAATGCTATATAATTGTATTCTACTGCACAGCTATTGCCAACTCCATGTGTAGTGATGTCATGTTGGTAGTTTGAAATTGGCCACAGAGGGAGTATTTACACCATGGAAATTGGCAAATGCTATAAAGCAAGAACTTTCATTTTTTTCTTCAGTTATTAGATACTTAACAGCATACCAGTGGCCAAAATTTTTGATAGTTTAATAAGTTGTCACCAAATTACCCTAGAAGACAATATTTGATTTTGTAAGTGGAAATAAAGGCTTACTCCTGGTTACTTTGTAGACAATAAGAAGCCCAAACAGTAAGTCCTGGGTACCATGGACAGTTAAAGACATGCAATAATGCTTCATTGTATCATTTTATCTCTTAAAAAGATACTTTAAGTTTTGAAAGAAATGTAACTTAAGCTAATTTTTATTAGCCTTGATCTCGGGGATAATGATAAAGAAGCATTCTTGAGGGCTTTGCTTTCTCTCTTGTTCAAATGCTAATCAAAGAATCACCAAAGAATAAACCTCCTAGAAGTAGCCTTTCATGTATGGCTCTCTTAGGAAATAGAGATTCACCAGGAATGTGGTATTAAATAATTGAACCTTTAGGACCAATTAGGAGGCTAATTCTAGTGTGCCTGCAGTTGGTGCTCATAGATGAAATCAAAGATCGGGCCAATATTTAAATAGTCATAATTAACGTATAAGTTTATATGTAATGGAAGCTTCGGTTAGTTTAAAAGTTGCCATTGGTTTTGAATTTCTCCTCCAAGAATTCTCATTTTTTCTTTTTTACCGTATAAGAGTGTAGGACTGAGCCGGCTATTGTACACAGGATTTGTGTGTGGAATGTGGCTGCCCCCGCTCCCCCCTGTTGTGCTCACATGTGCACCCTCAAGTTCTCAGTAGTGGCCGACAAGAGGCGCCCAGACTCTTAGGATGGACATTAGGACCACATATTTGCAATGTTGAGTATCTGCTTTGATTGCTTTTGCCCCAAACTGTTCATTGTGTGAAACAGTCTAAGCAACAGAGCTTCCTCTGACTGAAGATGGCAAATGTTGACCAAAACCAAACATTAAAAATTTATTCTTTAAATGTATAAAGCTAAATGTAAATGAAATTTAAATAGACTTTCAAATGATAATTGATAATAAGCTCATATCATTTCTAATTCTGACATGAATGAAGTTTAAACTGCACTGAGAACATTGTGTATAGTGCCTCAGAATAACGCCTGGGCCAAGGGGGAATGAAAGAATTGACCTATAGAACCTCTGAGTAGTTTGCGTGACTATAGCAAGCATTTATCATGCATCAGGAACGATGCTAAATCCTCTCACCAACACTGTGGGACATGTATCATTATTACCCCTATTTTATAGATGAGAAACGGAACTGTCAGCAGACACAGAAGCTACAGTTTGAACCAGACAGAATGGGTCTAAGCTCTCACCCAGTAAACAACACCCCTTTGAGGCGGCATAGCATTTCACCGTCTGTCACAGCACTTGCCAACTGGTGGTCTGCGGACCACTAGGGGTCCGTGAGGTCCGAAAGGTTGGCGACCGCTGGTTTAAAGAAACCTTTCTGACTCTATAAAACATGTTCAGACACACATTCTAATTAGAATTTTAAAAAATCTGTCCAAAGCAGCCCAAGTGAAGCAGATCGTGTAGCTATAATGATCCCAGCCTTATAGATGGAGAAACTAAGGCCCAGGTTAAGGGACTTGCCAAAAACCCAGGAAGTGGGTTACAGAAGAACTGATTCTCAAATCCAGGCTGTCTACACTGAGTGTTCCTTCCCTGCCAGTTTGTAGAGCGGGTCATGGTGGTGTCGGACGTCTTCTTTCATGTATACACAGCCCTCCAACGGAAAACCAGGCTGGAGAATAATTCAGACTGTCCCTTTAGCGGGTGAATCCCAGACTGCTTATCGTAGCAACTTCTTTTAAAAATGGGTCTCTAGTGCCTGCAGCCCGTGAGTCACACCGATTCCAGGCTTCCTCTGCGGGACGTCCCCTCCCACAGTGACAGGAATGGCCCTTCCAAATTTCCCGTCACCAGCAGCTCTTGGAGCATTTGGGACACGTCAGTATTCCTTTTTGGTTCCTTCTTCCCGAAAAGAAAGCTACAGAGGATGCCAACAGAGGATGATCCCAGACGAGCATTTGGGGATTTTAAAGTAAAAATGAGGTGTGGAAGGTTTTTTTTATCTTGATAACTTCACCTGGCAAGGTTTTATCGTGGGACACGGGGATGGTGGTAGGCACTGCTTCTCCTTCTGATGAGATGGTCCCCACTTGCCTTGAAACTGGCAGGAGCTGTGTGCACTGGGGGTCAATAATTCCTATGAAATGAAATAGTACTGAACTTAAAGCAAACTATAAAGGAACCATGTGCCTTGATGCTGTGAATTTAGGGTGCAAAGCAGTGTCTTACTTTCTGGGGTTGGAACCTGGGGAAGAGAGGGTGATTAAAAGGGAATAGATTGGGCCCAACTGGTTTGGCTCCGTAGATAGAGTGTCAACCCGTGGATTTAAGGGCCCAGGGTTCCATTCTATGTCTCTCTCACATCGATGTTTTTCTGTCTCTCCCCCTTCCTTCTACTCTCTCTCTCTAAATATCAATGGGAAAATATCCCTGGGTGAGGATTAACAACAAAAAAATGGAAAAAAACTGGTTTGAGGCATGGAGTTGCACATCTGCAAAGATGCCATGCTGTTTCCCTTGTAGATTTGCATCAATGTTGCACCTAGATTAGTTGCGTGAAGTGTTTTGCTCCAACGAACAGAGTGATTTCAGGTGCCAAAGGCAGGGCTGGCTGGGGTGCAGTCAGAAGCAGAGGCAGAGGCTGACGTTGATGAATCCCCATGGGTCTGACGGAGGAAGTCCAGGGACCCTGCTCTGCTGGTTCTTTCATCCTTCTTTCACGCATTGGCCAGCTCCTGCATTAACCTGCTGCACTGGGGGAGGTGTGAAGAGTTGGTTCCAACATCTGATTTCTTTTTATCATTTGACAGAGCTTGGCTTTCATATCAAGAGACTATTTCTTTGTGTATGTGGCTTTTCACGTGTTTTTTTTCAGTTCCTCTCTACTCGGCATTCCGGAGAGGATTAAAGAGTGCTAGAAGGTGGTCGGTGACCAGGGTTCTCATTCTCGCCCTGCCATCCATTAACTGTCTGGCCCTGCAAGAATCTCTGTCTCTCTGAACTGCTGCTTTTTACATCTGGGGAATGAGGAGCCCAGAGCAGCTTCTTTCTGAGGCCTGTTTTAAGTGCCATATCTTCACGTGGCCAGAGAACAGGCAGGATGGTTGTGATTTCGCCCCATGGCCCACTACGAGCAAAGACCAAGGCTGGGAGTCCAGTACGGTGTCCTCGTCAACTCTCAATTGCATCCAGCCTCTAGCAGCTCGGGGCCTCAGAATGAAACCCACACAGCAGGCAGGCGGGCTTCCTGCACCCTGGCAGAGTGGGAAGAGTGGCTGCGAGGACATCGGTTTTGTGGTTCTCCGTGTTTTCACCTCCTCGTGCCTGTGGGCGCAGGCGGCAGTGACGCTGTAGTGTGTGTGCCTGGCCAGAGATGACCAACAGAGGATAACTACCCCCTCTCCCGCATGAGCCAGCAAAGCAGCACTTTAGACAATGCCCTTCATGGTCTCTGGCAGAGACCCGGGCATTTGGTTTAAAAGGCATCGAGAGCAGTCCCTCCTACAGCGAGTGATGGCTCGGGTTGCTATAGAAACAGATGGAGAGGATGTAACTGTCCCTCCTCACATGCTTTGGGAACCTATGAAGTAATTTATCTGGGCCTTCAGAAATGATCCTCCAACAGCCAGAGGGGGCGTGTTGGAGGTCACATGGACTCAGGGTTTGGACTCCACCCAGTTGAGCAGGAGCTATACTAACAGCTGTGGCGCCTTCCTGAATGGCCGGGAGGGCTCCAGTTCGGTTTGGACCCTGGATCAGATTTAAGATTCTGTCCGCAAGGGGACCTGTCCCTGTAGAACATGTACAGTCCAACACAGAGCCATTCCATTCAGAATCACGTGGACTAGAGGGTAGCCATACGGAGCGGTGGCCCCAGCTGCTCTTTCACATCCTCAGATGGGGCCGAGGGAGCCGCACCCTGTGGGTGGGAATCGGGACCACGTGTCAGCCTCCCTTCCCCAGCAACCTAGTGATTTCAGACCTCGAAACAGCGAGGCTTCACTTCTGCTTAAATTTTCTTTCATAACAGTTGGTAGAACTAAGTATACTTTTATAAAGATATTTCAATTCAGAAAATAAACCAGGAAGCTAAATGAAATTATTGAATATGGAAAAAAGTGAAGGAACATGAAAATATTTTTTCCTAAGCAGTACATTATTATTTGCTCACTCGTGGGAGTTTTTTTTGTTTGTTTGTTTTTTGTTGTTGTTGTTGTTATTGCCAATGAACTTCGATAGAATTTAAGTTGAAGTCACAGTGCAGGAGCCTGGTGTGGCTGGCCTGCTCTCTCAGGGGAGTCACTGAGGATGCTGAAGTAGTAAAGGCTTCCAGCATTCCTCCCGTAACTGACATCAGAGGGCTGATTGGAAAATTCCCAGAATCACCCCATCAGGAGGGTTAAAAATGTTTGTTTGTTATTTTTTAAAATTGCATTTTAAATCCCCCTTGTGGGCACTCCAGCCCACTGTTACAAATTGAAGTGCAGACGAAATGGATCAAGGTCAATCCCTTAATCTGTGCTATTTAGACACACACATTTAGTCAGCAGATGAGCAATAATAGTGAGATGATAAAAATAATCTGATTTTAGGCAAAAAAGTCATCTCCAGGGAGATGCTGGTATTCTTCCCACCGCAGGATTTCCTTCCTGGTTTTAGGACACCTCTGTACGGTGTCCGCGCTGTAGACCCCAGATGGGCTTGGTTCCAATTTGCTGCATGTCATCTGGAACAGCCTGAGTCTGCACTGATTGTCAGAATGTGAGCTGCTGCTTGGTGCCTTGGCTGCTTTACTCCTGTTTGCATTTCATTCCTTACCTACAAACACTTCTTTTTCCATGTGGACACTAGACCATTTCATAAACTAACCCTGAGTAATATAGGCTCCAAAATCACAGGCTAACCCCCATCTCAAGTGGTGGCTGAGACTTGTCCTGGGACATGGTGGCGAGCAAGGGGGATATTGTGGACGCCCGCTGAGCCAGAGCGGCCGTGCCCAAGGTGGTCCCCTGGCCCGTCTCTCCCCTTCCCTCCACTCAAGGGCAGTGGGAAGCTGTCACCGTTGCTGTTGCCTTTGTTCAGTCTGAGCGTAAGATCCAACTTTCAGCATGAACCTGACCTTTTCAGGTTTCCCCTTCCCCCCTCTAAGTCTGCCCCATCCACTGTGATTGACGAAGAAACCAGCTCCCTTGGAAAGCAAGCGAGCACAACCCAATGGGGAATTATTTTGCCTAAAATCCACCTTCCTTCCCATCTCTCTTCCCCTCTCCAGTGAGTCTGCTGGGCCACCCATGCCAACGCCCAGGAGTGCCCCTTCCTACCTGCCGAGCAGTCGGGGCCCTGGTAGCCCTCTTTGCAGAAGCAGAGTCCCTCCTGGCAGTGTCCTCGCCCGCTGCAGGCATTCAGACAGTGCCGCTGGCCACAGTCCTCGCCCACATAGCCCTCCTGGCACACACAGGTCCCATTGGCACAGCTCCCCTTCCCGGAGCAGTCCCCGGGGCACCTCAGCTCGCTGCAGTCCTCGCCAGTGTAGGGCTCCTCACAGACACACTCCCCGTCCACACAGAGCCCCCGGGAGCTGCAGTCGGTGCGGCACCGGAGTTCGGAGCAGTCCTCGCCACTGTATTCGCTGTCACAGATGCACTGGCCATCCACACACACGCCCCGACTGGAGCAGCCCAGGGGGCAGGAGGGCTCTGAGCAGTTCTTGCCAAACCAACCTTCATTGCAGATGCAGCCGCAGGACTCGAGGCTGAAGTTGCCGTGGCCACTGCAGTGAGGGAGGTAGTCCAGTTGTCCTGGAAAGGTCAAGGAGAAGGTCAAAGGGGGCAGTGGCACCCCCTGAAAATGGTGCCTGGGGCGGGGTGGGCAGAGACCTCTTTTCCCTCTCTGATCAATGTATGTCACTGAGAGTTCATTTCAACCCATATAATCAATTTCATAAATATATTCCCCAGTGGGTTGTCTGTGCCTAGCATGGCGCTGGGATAAGAATGAGTGAGATCTGGTCCCTGTACATCAGGAGCTCAGTTTTGAGGTGTCTCAGCTTCCATTCCCCAGGAAGAGGCCTTAGATGAAGATTTAAGTGAAAGTGACTTATTCCAAAGTGGTCCCCAAAAATCTGGTTGGGGAAAGGGGAAGTTTGGGGAGGGAAGGAGCCCCAGCCAGGTACACTGTGGGCCAAGTCCAGGGAAGGTAACTTGGGGTTAGTCTTGCAGGATGCTCGGGTCACAGTGCAGGTTACCCCTCACCATGGGTTAAGGGCTGTCCCTGGGGGTGTAAAGGCTCAGGCTCCTCCATTCTCTCTCTGGGCAAGCCAAGGAGGGTCCCACAGCCCAAGGACAGCCCCTGACAAAGATGCCCAGGTGCTCCGGGGACTGAAGGGGTTCCCAGGGCATGTGGGCTGAGCACTGGGCTTGCTATGCAGGGCAAGATCGTATGTGCCACAGACTTGCCCTACTCCCTCTGCTTCCTGCCCTCACACTCACTCTGCTCATGCATCAGCCCTTGGCTCCAAGGTCAGTTCAAAGGCCTCCCTCAACCTCAGTCTCCTGCAGTCACTGTTTGCTATGATCCTTTTAGGATTCTGTGCGCATCTCTGTCCTAGCCCTTACCACGCTAGAAGCACAGTGGCTAATCTATCTGGCTAACATGAATCACACAGACTTATTAAACAAACACAAGCCCAGCACCGGCGTGGCATCCTTCTCTGAACTTGGCCTTGGGGATCTGAAGTGCAGTAAGTTATATCCTGTTTAATCCTGGCACTTCAGTCACCCTCACGGCCCGAACGGACAGCACACTGACATTGCTGAACACAGGCTCGCTTGTAGATTTCCCCACTTCTGCCAGGGAGCCTGGTGGGAGGCGGGGGAAAAGCCACTCAGAAAGCTGCCTAGCGTCCTGGGCAGCAAAGAGCCCATGTTCATGGACACCTATGATTTCCCCGTGTTCTGGCTCCATGGATAACCGACCTGACAGTTCTCACTGAGGGATGGGAGACTGGGCAACTGGACTTTCTTCTCTTCTTCAGACTGTTTTATTTACGGTTTTGGTTGGGGAGAGGAGGAGGTGAGAAAACCATGGCACCTCACTACTCAAAGACTGCCCACACTCACGTCCGTGTGGCTCAAGACATGTGGGCCATACAGGCCACTCCTGCCTTCATCCCTGCCAGAGCCTGGAGATATGAGACGTGAAAGCTGGAACCCAAGCTAGTGCGACAGATTCCTGCTCTCACCAAAGGATGAAGGGCAGGATGGCAGGCCTCTACGGGGCCTTTGGGTGAGAGGAGATGAGCACACAAGGCGGCAAACAGCTGCTGCTCAGGCAGGTTAGCGGGCAATAGCTCATGCTCCTGTGGGCTCATGAGGAGCCAGGCTTTCACCTGAGCGGATGCTTGTATCTTAATGCTCCGTGCCGTTCTGCTCTATCCCCATTTGTCGACAGGGAACGAAAGGCACAGGTCATGGGACTTGCTTAAGGATTAAGCTAGTAAATAACAGAGTCCAGATTTGAACTCAGGGAGTCAGACTCTGAAAACCTAATGACCTATCAGAGAGGCACAGACAGTAACTCCTAAGTGTTACTTGCAGGGAGTGAGTGAGGCTGGAGTTACCTCTCCTGGACATTCAGCCTTTGGAAGGGGTGCAGAATAAGCAATAGGAGTGTGTGTGCATGTGTGTGTGTGTGAGCAGGTGTGTGCACACGTGCGTGCCGGTGGAGGGGGCAGGGGCCAAAACTTCCATCTTGCTGGAGAAGACGGGGATGGGTCCTGGGAGACCTTGATGACTATCATTTACTCAGATGGGAGAAAGGCTGCGACTGAGTGAACATGCGCCTGCATTCTCTAGTCCCTCAGGTTAACACGGAGAGATATCAATTCAACAGCCGGTAAAAACCCAAGATGAATGCAGACAGACATCAAACTCCCTGCTCACTGCTGTGCTGAACGGATGTGCCATTCCCTGACTCATCCCCCCAGAAGCAAGTAATGTCTTTCACGCGGACTAGGTGAGCGTGTGGGTGTGGAGGATGCGGGTGCCAGTCCCCCGGGAGGACTGTGTGCAGATCTCAGAGACGCTTTATCACAGAGCTGCAGACTGGGGCTCATTTCCTTCCGCGTGAAGAGGGGCCGATTTCCCTCCTCTTCCCACCCGAAGCCCCTGCAGGGGCCCAGCCCTACCTGTGGCTGCACTTTCTTGGCAGCAGCTGCCGCCGCACTGGTCCCGAAGCACCGACACCTCCCTCTCCAGCATCTCGATGCGGCTCAGCAGCTCCCGCAGGACCTGGGCCGAGCCGGCGGCGCACGGGCAGCCCTTTCTGGGGAGGTTGATCCTGTGGGTGACGGTGACCTGGCTCTCCGGGTCGGAGGTCTGGCCCAGATACTCGGCCGGTGCCTCGTCTTCCGCACTCACCTCCTGCTCGGCCGAGGCCTCCAGCCCCGAGGAGCAGAGGCTGTCCAGGGGCACGTTGATGTTGTACACGTGGTTGAAGACCACGGGCGGCTCTTTGTCGGATGTGTTGTAGCTGGCAATGCCTCCCTCCTCCTCCACCGCCGGTCTCTGGCCCCTCTCCGTGGGAACCTCTAGCTGACACTCTGTGGGCTTGAGCATCAAGCCCAGAAGAATCAGGTTGACGCCAAGGAGCATATTCTTCAGGACCACAGTTTCCCCGTCGGCCCCCATCCTCCGTGCAGAGCTCTGGGTTCAAGACCAGCCCGCGGCTCACAGCATGGAGTTGTCGGAATCTGCAAGAGAAACAGGACTGAAGTTACCTCTGAGACCTGCGCTGGGTGCCATACTGTGCGGAGTCCTTCAAAGCCCAAGGACAGGCGGCCGAAGACGTTCAAGGGGAGGGAGGCTGGGAAGGGACGGGAACTACCTGGGTCATAAAGCCCAGAGCTCTGTCCCCTGAAATGGACGCTGCTTCCAAAGATTATCTGCAACACGGGAGACCAGCCCCCATGCGGGCAAGTGGTTCCAGCAAAGAGGGCCTGCGAGGCAGGGGCCCGGGCTCTGTGGAGAGTCTCTTTCTCCAAAGAAAATTCAGTGCTTCTTTCCACTCCTGGGTGAGAATTAGGATGAAGGCACCGTGGAGCCTCAGGCGCACCCTCGCATTTCCACAGATAGTTATTATGAAGGACACCCACCAGCCTCTTCAAAATAACTTATTAACTCTTCCAAGCTCATCTCTTCAATATAAGTTGACTTGAGAATAACCAGCCAGGCAGATAATATAGTTCCCGGTAATTGTGGCTGTTAATAATCCTTGGGTACACGTGTGATTATCTGGGACCGTGCGGGCTGCACACGCCTCTAATCTTCTCATTAGCACAGTCCCAGCGCTCCGTGATCAGGGCTCCATTCTTCCGAGGTCCTGCTTAAATTGCTAAACTAATAAATTAGCTCCTCTGCTGGTTACCCAGTCACAAAGAACCACACAGAACAATATATTTACTGTCATGCAAATCAGGTTTAGGGAAATTATATTGCTTTTTTATTCCCCACATAGAGGAGAAAAGAGATCCAACAAAGTTGGGTTCTAAAGGTGGCTTTAAAGCTACTAAGAAGATTAAGGTCTAAGGGCTGATGAAGGGAGAGTAACTGAGTCCAAGGATGAGGCAGCGAATGGAACATGTACTGAATGTGGACTGTGCACCTCACACCTGACCTACTTGGCCCTCAGAACATCCCTATGTCAGAGCATTAAGGTTATTCCCATCTTAGGATGGAGGAAATTCTGCCCAGAGATGTTGAGATTGGAGGTCAAAGGTTAAGAGCTGGCTCTGGAGTCAGACTGCCTGGGTGCATACCCCACTCCTTTGCTCTGCTTTCTACCTGTGAGTGGTAGATCATGTAGCTCTTCATACCTCAGTTTCCCCATCTGTAAGGTGGGGGTCATAAGAGGACCCTCCTTATGGAATTGTAGTGATGATCGAGTTAGTACCCGTATAATACTTAGCTAGTACCTGGCATTCAGTGAAATGCATAGATGTGGTTTGTGGACAGGCAGAATAACTGTCTGGTTCTTTCCCTATCTGGATCAGATATGGCCTGGTCACCACTGTCAGGACCTTGGCTCTCACAGTGGATGCATGGTCACTGGTCACAAATACCTCCACACACCAAATGTTTATTATGACCTAATCCCAGCCCTTGAGCAGCTCTCAGTCTCACGGAGGAGATGGAAACACAAGTAGGATAAAGACAGTGTAATGTGCTCATGACCTTGACCAGCAAGCAGGAGGGTGGAACAGCAGGAAATCCACTCAGGGGATGGGTGACCACCAGTGCCGTGGGCCCAGTGTTCCTGGGCCTGGCTTCCAGACACACGGAAGGACTATATTGTCTAGGACTATATTTTCGGGCCTCCTGCTGGTTGGGTGAGGCCATGCCACTAGCACTGGCCAATGAGTTGTGAGGGGAAGTGAGGAGTGTCACCTCTGGGCCGGGGCATTATTGCCGATGGGTGACGCTCCGAAGCTTTATCCCTGCCACGGGGGAGTGTTCCAGATGCTGGCTGCTTTCTCAGTCTGGGTCCCGGAGCTACTACAACCAACCGAGAGCCCCTGCTGCGCCACAGTAGGTGGCGGTGCCTGAGAGAGAAGGAATCCTCTGGTTTCTGAAGCACAGGTTTTGTTTTTTGGTGTTTCCCACAGCATAACGTAGTCTACCAGGAGATATGTAATATCGAACTGGATTTTAATAGATTACTCTTTAGATCGAGAAGACAGGGTTCATTATACACAAAAGAAATTGCATGTGATAACCTCTGATATGTGCTAGAACGTAAGATGACATAACATAGCAACTAACATGGCTTGTTCAATGAATGCAAGTATTTGAAGGGATGTTAAATGCTAAGGGATTTGACGTTTCTATGACAAAAGGTTCAAGGGAGGTAGTTTCCACCGAATAAGGGGAATGTATGGGAAAACATATTTTTGGCTACTTCTAAAGAACAGTTTTTCTAATCGTCAGAGCTACTGGATTGTCATGATAGGCAGTGAGTTCCCGTCACTGGAGGTATCCAAGCACAAGCAGCTAGACTACTACTTGAGAATGCTGTAGATGGCCTTTCAAGCACCACACGAGAGACTGGACTAACAAGAATGTTAGGTCTTCTCCTGGATACTTTTCGAGCTCATGCATTTGAGGAGTGTGCCCAGTGTAATACTGTGTTCAAGGGCCGCCATAACCAATTACCACAAACTGGGTAGCTTAAAACTACACAGCTTTCTCACACAGGGATGGTTCTGGGCACTAGAAGTTCAAAGCCGAGATGTCATCAGGGTTAGTTCCTGCTGAGGGCTCTGAGGGAAGGTCTGTCCCATGCCTGTCTCCTGGCTTCTGGTGATGGGCGAGACCCTCTAGGCCAGTGGTTCTCAACCTTCCTAATGCCTCGACCCTTTAATATAGTTCTTCATGTTGTGGTGACCCCCAATTTCATTGTTACAAATTGAACATAATTAAAGCATAGTGATTAATCACAAAAACAATATGTAATTCTATATGTGTTTTCCGATGGTCTTAGGTGACCCCTGTGAAAGGGTTGTTCGACCCCCAAAGGGGTCGCGACCCACAGGTTGAAAACCGCTTGCTCTAGGCCCTCCTGGGCTTAGAGATGCATCACTCCCACCTGTGCCTTCATTTTCACATGGCCCTTCCCTGTGTCTCTGTGTCATCACGTGGCCATCTTCTTTCAAGGACACCAGTCATACTAGATTAGGGACCCATCACTCAGTATGACTTCATCGTAACTAATCACATCTGCATGACCCTATTTCCAAATAAGGTTACTTTCTGAGGTGCTGGGGGTTAGACTGTCGGCAAATCTTCTTTGTGGGATATGATTCAATCCATAACGAATGCCATTGGGCATTTTCACCAGACACCGAGCTAAGCATTTCCCTTATAATTTCATTCAAGCCTGACAACCAACTTATAAGAGAGAGAGGAGTGATATTCAGGAGTCAAGAGAGTAACTGGTGTGGCTCCGGCAACACCCAATTGGAAGAGGCATCAACCAATCAGATTGGCTGTAAACAACCAGCTGGGCTCCGTGATGATATCACTATGATGGTAGCTCCTCTTTTAATTTCCACTGTTTGAGATGAGGAAGAAACTTCAGGAAAAAACAAGGTATTTGACCAAGACTGGCAGCTACTGAAGCAGAGGAGCCAAGACCGAGGCTGGTGTAGCTGTGTGTAGCCTGTGCTCTTCACTGCTGTTTCTCCGCCGCCTTAATTAGTGGCCACATGCCATTCTCATGAAAAGACTTACAAATCAACACGCTCACAAATCAACACCCTCCTTTCTTGGGATCAGACTTAGGACTTCCTGACAGTGATGACTTTTAGCTTAATGCTTTCTCTGCCAATCCTGTCTCCCGCCTCCTGGTGGGAAGGCTGGTCTGACGGTGCCCGGCCTCCTGTGTCCTGGGAATCAAAAGCAATTCTACACCAGCAAACCTTGATCCTCGAGGAGTTGGGAGACGTTCTTTAAACGTGCCCTTCCCCACCGAGCCAGCAGTTACAGAAAACTGGGGCTGGCACCAGCAACCTCCGCCTCATTCACTTCTCTGAGCTCCCTCTGGTGTGTTCCCACCAGGCCGTCAACAGCCATTGTTAATCACACCACAGACTCTCTGCCTCTCTCTTGTGTCTCCACATTTCGTTTAGGTTGCTTTTCTGCTCAGACAGAGCAGGTGGGATGAATGGGATGAGGGGCCTCATTTTCCTCACCACTTCTGACGCCTGCTGAAGGTGGAATGAAACCAAAGCTTATTAATGCCCACGATAAACGTGCCCTTGGTTCTGCCGAGCTCATGTCACTTAGTCATTGTTTCGAAGTGACTTCTCTTTCTTGTGTCCCTGGCTTCCTTCCCTGCCTCTACCTCCTGTTCCTTGTGTGGCTAAGGATGCTCACTGCTCTGCAGGCCTTTCTGTGGCACTTTTCAGCAATGCCGTGGGCAGGTCTTCGCAACGTCCCCTGCCAAGGGCCTGGTCTAATCCCATGGCTTACCCTATGCTGCATTTGCTACGCTGTCTCCTTTAGAGGGGCCCCACCTGCTCTGAGACCCATGACCTGGCTTTGGTGTGAGGGGGTGTCTACATCTCTAAGCTAAATGCAAATCTGTCACCAAAAACCACTTGGGAGGCTGGAGGGGACCAGTAGAGCCGCCTCCTCTCCTCTCACTGTCTTCCCGTCTCTCAGATGCATCACCCAACCACAGCTAGGAAGACTCCAAGCCTAGAAGCAAGATGGGCCAGTCAGAGATGGTGGGAGGAGGGGAAAGGAAGGAAAAACAGGAAAGGTGGAGGGGGGGAAATGGGAAAGCGCCAGGCTGACGAGAGGAGCAGCTGAGAGTTCTATAGGTAGAGTGAGAAAATATAACCCTGAGGGACAGATAATATACGCGGGCTTCAATGATACACTAACCGTGGTGAGCGAGACCGATAGCTATTGACCCCACAAACGCCAGTGCAAGGAAGGTGCAGTAATTCGATAGATTGATACTCGAGAAATCCTGGTGGTGCCATTGATTCATTTCCAGCGCTCCAGCTTCCTTATCAATATAACTACCGTGGCGGCACTGGGGTGTCTTTGAGGAATTTGTAAGAGGCAGGCAGATGGCAGGATGGTCCTGGGGACTGGGGTGGTGCCCGGTTTCTGAAGGTGCCGTCCCCTCTGGGAGGTCACCCCAGCCCGGCTGAAGCTCCTGCCCCAGCTAACGGGGCTCCTCAGTGGCTTTATTTTGCTTTCCCCCCGCACTGCCCTCCCCCAGCTTCATGTTCTCTCACTGAAGTGCTACTGTTCTAGAAATACATCTTGCAGACGTATGTTCCCAGATCGGAGGAGAAGGGCAAGGAGAGCTGGTCTCAAGAAGGTAGGTGTGTGTGGGGGGTCGGGGGCGGGGGGGGGAGAGGCAGGCCATAAGTCACTCACTGGAAGCTATGCCTTTGTAATTTTTTTCTTTCTTTTTTTTCTCCTAGACTAGAGTCAGGGAGGGGCTGGCAGAGGGACCTCAGAAACAAAAAGGAGGAGAAAATAAGCCTGTGTAGGTTGTTGGGCAGGTTGGGCGAGGCGAGCTCTTGGGGGGGCGGGGGGGTTGGTGGCCAGTGTTGGGGATTTCTTGCTTCCGCCAACCTTAGTACCCACTCTGTCCCTAATGTGATTTATAGAACAGAACTATATCTGTGAAAAAACGAGTCTTTTTTTTTTTTTTAGGTAAAAATAGTTCCCTTCCGTGCCGTTGGGATGCTCTGTCACTTGGAGAAAGAGAGTAATTATGAAAGACGAGGGTGTAATGGGATTACTGCGGCCCCATTGTGTCAGCGGAGGCAGCGGGCTGCTGGGAGGACGCGGGCCGCTCTCTCCATCAGCACCGGGACTTTATTGGGCCTGTCAGGTTTCTGAAAAGAACCCGAGGGCAGAAAACTCCCTGCAGACTGGACTGCATGGCTGGCCTGGAGCTGTCAGAGGCCTGCGGTGGCGTGGGAGGACGGCCGCCCCCTGATGCGCCCCATCGGATCTGCAGGGAGGGCCTTCGGTGCAGAATCAGTGTGGTGCATTCAAGTGCTCAGCCCAGGACGTCTGTGGCTTTGCGGAGTGGATTAGAGAAACCACAGGGCTGGGCTGGGGGGCGGGGTTGGGGAGTGGGGGGTGGGGAGTGGGATCTGACTCTGGGCTCCTCCAATAGCTCCGTCAAGTGTGCTCTGTGAGAACTCTAATCGTCCTGATATCTCAGGACAATTCCTCCTTGACCCAGGGAATACCACCAAGGGAGGGACACTGTGTCATGCCTGGGAGTGAGCATGAAGTCAGCCAGGTTTGGATTCCCACTTTGCAATACAACTGGCAAGGCTGGCAGCTTTGCCCACTGGGGGAACCATTTCCTGTTGGGCAGCGGAGTCTGATGGTCTGCCTTCCAGGTTGCCCCAGGATTTCTGGTCAACAGAGATCCCATTTAGGTGAGAATTTATCCACTTTTTATAGACCCCTCCCCCCTCAGAGAATTCTTAACATATATAGAGCATTTGAATATATATAATTTAAAAATATATACCATCAAATGCTGAGAACCACCAATGGGTTATTCCCATTTTACAGATGAGGCTCAATGCATGGGAGTGATTTGCCCAGTTGCACATAGTAAGGTAGAGCCATGCTGACTCCTGAGTCATATTTCCAGACTCAGTTCTGTTGCGGGCGCCACAGCCTCCCTTCACCAGCGGTTTCCATCCTTTGGAAGTAGGTAGGATATAAATAATGAAATCCTAATTAGTCTCCACCATTTTGGTCAAGAATTCTTCCAAGAGTCTGACTTTTGCCGTCATTGATGTCTGGTTTTTTTGTCTGTGTTTCCTGAGCTGGAGGAACAGCACATCCCCATTTGCTGTTCATTTATTCTTGAAGCGTCATCATATTACTCTTCATCTTTCTCTTCTTTACATTTAATAAAACAGCAAAGAAAATTCCCTGGGATGAAAGATGGCCAATCAGACTATAGCCTGGATCAATGGCTCTTATCTCCTGCCCGAGATACTCCTTAGAACAGATGGAGAAATTAGTTCAGAATATAAAATGTGGTCTCTGCCCTCCTGGGCCTTGTCATCTGGTTGAGAAGACTATACTCCTGCACATAGAAGCAAAGTTTGAGAAAGCAAGGCAGTCCATTTTTATTATTAAACCGAAGATCACCCAATTTAAGTTTAAGAGGCACTCCTAGCTGTGAACAGAGATGAGGGTTGAGAAGTGACCGTAGAGGCTCCTGAAGAGGGAGGGACCCAGGCCAGATGGAAAGGTGGTGTTGGAAAGGTGGATGGGGTCGTGGGGTGCAGGTGGGGAGAGCAGGCAAAGGGCACAGCCTGAGCAGAGTTAGCTGGAACCCCAAGGACAAGTGCGAGGAAGTTCTGCCTCTGAAGGGACCATCTTCCGTCTTTGCAAAGGCTTAACATCAATGAAAACTAGATTAGGAAAATAACGCATGCCGGGTGTGTGCCTGTGAGGCAAGGGAGGTGCTCATGTATTAGCAGTGCTCCTGAGGCTTGATGTCCGTGGACCGGTGGGGGCCTGGAGGACAACTTGGGGCCATCCTATATATAAAGGTGGGCTCAGACCATCTAATTAATTATCTTGTAAATGTAGAAATTGCTGGGTTTCTAGGGCATTGAAACCCTTTAGAAACAAACAAATCTTAGGACTAGTCACTTGTAAAAATTATACTCACCCACATTCAGAACACCAGGTAATTCATCTGCTCTAAAAATACCTAATGACAGATTCAAATATCAGATTCATGCTGTTTTCAATTATATGACATAACTCTATTGGAGTTGATCCTTCCAGCAGGAAAGGAATAATTGCTTTCTTATTGGCTATCCATTAATTTCTTCGGATGGCTCGTATGTTGGAGGTGACAGCTTATGAACGCTCTGCTCTAAAGGAGCTCTAAGGGAGTCATCGACTTCATTGTGTGAATTATGACTTTTAGAGCATAAAATAGCACTGCCCTGGCCCAAAGACTACACACGGGTGAATTATATTTTCTAGCGCCTGAAACATCATAATTATTTTATAACTGAAATCTGAGGAACCTCTGAGAGCACTGGGGTATAGAGCACAACTTGCTTAATTAAATCCAGTTCCATACTGATTGCATGCCAGAGACCGGGCTAGATCTCATGGAGAGCTCTCAGGTAGCTCCTGGTGTCACCTGGAGGAAGGTAATTGCGTCACTAGAATTAATAGCCGACTGTGATGAGTGCCCTACCAGAGGTGTGGGGAAAGTCTGGGAGCCCAGCAGATGGAAGCATTTCTACCAGAAGACTCTTTAGAGAAAGCTCAGTGGGAAAGGTGGCCTTTGCCTGGGTCTTGGAGAATCAGGAAGACTGTGAAAGGCAGCAGAAGTGAGTGAGGAGCAAAGTGGAAAATCATGCCCAAGGAAGGGCCCAGCTCCTGGGTGGTGGCCTGGTGGGGGCAGGGGGTGTGTGTCTGTGTGTTCAGAGATGGAAGGTGCTAAGATGTCCGAGAGCCTTGACTGGCATCTCCAGAAACAGGCTCTGGATCCCGTGGGCGTGTTACACCACCAGTGTTTTGAAAGCAGAGTATGACATCATGATTAAGAAACCCTCCGGCATCTGTGGTTGCAACTGGCCCCAAAGATGAATTCTAATCTGAGAAACGTAAATGTTTGTTTTGCTTGTCATTTATCTTATTTTGCAGTGATGTGGTTGCTAAGGCCCAGATTCATCTTCCTCATGACTTTAAAGAGTGATTTTTCCAGGGCACATAATTCCTTAAATTCCTTCCCTCTCTCTGTCTTGACAAAATGCATTTTGCTCTCCATTAAGTTATACAGTATCATCTTTGTTCATTATTGTTTAAAGGGGGCTCCAGTGAGATTCAAATGTGGTTTTATTAACTGCTGCATCCGGAAGATGTATTGTAAAATATTGGACCTTTAAATGTTTTCAATCTGAATAAAGACAAGAACTGACTATCTAGCTACATGCAGCTGCCTTTCTGATAAATTAAGAATACAGGCTCTCAGTGTAGCCATTCCTGAGGCTTTGGGAAGCCGAGTGTGCTATGAGGGTCCCCAAAGTCCTGGCATGGTTCCTAGGGGGTACAATCAGCCCACAGGAGGATGCAGAATGCCTCGGTGGGCTAGGGTTTATACCTGAAATCCCTGTACGCGGTGCCTGGTCTCTGATGGAAGTTCTCCCCCAGTGTAATCTCCTTCCTCCCCAGCCTCCCCTTCACACACACTCCTGGAGTTCTTCCTTCTGCCCCCAGACCCTTCTCCTCCTGGAACTCTATCCCCAGAGGCTCTCTTACCCTAGAGCTTACCAATTAGCCATGTGGAGCCCAGCAGGGGAGCTGTAGCTCAGCCTGCAGGCTAGTGAGTCCTGGCTTCCTCCTGAGAGCCTGGGCGCTGGCTGTGTCCCCAGTGGAACGACAATGCTTCCCTCAAGGTGACCTTCTCAGCCTGACTCTCCGGGTCCCAGTAACCTCTCTGCCACTCCCCTCACCTCCTCTGGGTGTGGGGATGATCAGAGCTCTGCTGGGCTGGGTCCAGTGTGCTCACTGATTGGCTGTGACTGTCCAAGGCTGGTCCCTGTAGTTAGTTAGGGAATTAGCTTCCTGGGAAGGGCCGTTTTCCCAGGCCTTTCTCCTGTCCCCAAGTCTGCTTAAATCTCCCCTGTCCCCTGTCCCTCATTCCCTCAGCAGTCAAATGCCAAAGTAACACAAGATACAGTATTGGCAATAAATTAACACCTTCTGAAAACCTATTTGGAAACAGGTGGGCCTTAAACCATAAATAACAGTGACATTTTCATTTTAACAGCAGCCTTCAACTAACCTAACGGTGGACATGGTTCAGTGCAACTTCACGCGGAGCCGGGAGGAAGATTCATGGCCATGAGAGGATTCAGCAGTTTTTCTCCCGCATTGATCTTTCTACCTTTCCCCTTTTGAAAAGCACTAAAATGAGGCGGAATGACAGACTCTTGACATTTGCAGACTTATTACAGTTTTCGGGGTGCTTTTCTGAACACAGCCTTGACTGAGCCTTCTCCAGATTTTGTAAAGTATGGAAGGCAGGTTTGTTACCCCACTCTATAGATGAGTAAACTGAGGCTCGTTCTTGCAAATACCAAGCCATAAAGTTTCAGCCTTCTACTTTTTTCACTCCATAGTCACTTACAGGTGCTCTTAAGAGTGGGGCAGAGGGGGCTCACCACCCTGACTCTGAGCTGCAGGGCTGGAGGGGGGGGGTGGCAGCCGAGGGGGAAGAAGTGGGTGGAGGAGCCTAAGCTGGACAGGGCAGAGGAGACTTTCTGCTTTCTCCATGGAATTACTCAACAACCGTCCTACTGGAGGGTGGAGGAAGACACCCTGAGACTATCAACTTTCTCTAGCAGCCACTCAAAATGGAATCCTTTCTTTGGAGTTTGGGAGAGGAAAACGTAACCCTTTGATCCTAGTTTGTTATCAAGCAGGGAACTCGTTGTAAAAGCATCCCTTGGCTGAGAAGACACCAGCAGATTTTTGGGAAGACCAAGGAGAGGAACGTTTCTGAGAAGTTGTCATGCCTTCTCCCTCAGGGGCTGCTTTGGAAGGCAATTATGAGGTAAGCAGCATGTTCTTCTACAGTGGTGGAATATTCCACCTTCATTAGTCTAGTGAATGTGTCCAGAATGATTCAAATGTTTGATCTGCAAGCAGGGTCCACAGTATTAAATCAACAATGACTAGGTATCGCCTTTCTCCAAAATAACACGATCTCTGGGCTTTCCCTAGAAGACTGAAGAGGCGGAATGGTGGCGGGTTTGTCCAAACCAGCTGCGTTTAATTAGGAAGGGAAATCCCACCACTCTCAGCGAAGCCGGTCAGATAGAGCCACCCAGCCTAGGGCGTGTGCTGTCTGGCCACTGCAATACGCAGACAGTATTGCACCAGGCAGGCCAGGACCCACACACACGCATTCCAGGCACACAACAGTACTCTGCTAAAGGCTTTACACATAAACTTATTTAATCCTCACAGCAACCAAATAAGCTGCTATGATCCTCCCCATTTTACAGACCGGGAAATTACGCCACAGAGAGGTTAAGTGACTTGTCTAAAACCACAGAGGAAGGGCCAGGATTCAGACTTCAGCAGCCTGGCCCCAAAGTCTTTTTTGAATGCCAAGGGATGTGAAGCTTCATTGGAGAGGGAATTTGTGACACTCAGCTCCCTCTCTGAGCTCAAGTAGAACTTGTTACTACACTTATGAGAGACATTATCTACAGAGGTGCCCCCTCCAGTGGAAGGTCCCTGGAGTGCAGGTCTGTGGTCCATCATAGAGCACAAGTCCTGAAGTCTAATTGGTTCTCTCTACATACATGCACACATGTACGCATGCATGTGCTGTGATGCCAGCCTGCCCTATCTTCTCAGCTGTCTGCATAGTCACACACATTGGTTTTTCCTGCTTCCAACGTTTCTGAAATGTTCCTCTCTGCAGCTGCCCAGGAGGACGGCTGCTGGGTGTGTGTGCAATGACCCCATGAGGGGACTGGGACACGCTGACCTGCTGGCCATCAGCACACTGTGTTGCCGGGGAATGAATGTCCTGCCTACCCCTTCCAGGCTCCCTCACTGAGAGTCTCAGGACTCTAAGTGCCCCCCTCACTTTTCCTTTGATTACTGCTGCTGTCACACTGTTTCTTATTATTGACCTTGGTACCTGTCAGACCGTTGACATCCCCCGATTGTCTTCACCTGCTATCTTCACTGAAAAGCTGGTTTCTCTGTTTACTCGGACCCTGTCAGCCTCTCATGGATTTACTTGATTCTTCTCCAAAATGAAGGATGCTCTGTGGCTTGATGGAGGTCGTTGGCTGTGTGGGGGTCACAGATGGTCCCCTCCAGGGACCACCTCAGGGAAATGTTGGTGGGGTCGGGCACCTGCCTTGAGTTTCCTATCACTTTCATTTCCTGGTTCTATGAGCTGGAACAAGTCAGGTGACTGCTCTCTCAGTGTGCTTATCTGGGAAATGGGAATTATTATGAGAAGCAAGTCTCTGTGGAAATACTGTATAAATTATGAAGCAGCATGTACTCGATGGGAAGTTATTGGCTGGTTAACATGAAGAGTAAAGCAGCACGTGGTCTCCATCTCTGCACAGGTCAGAGGTCTGTTATGGGCACCCTTCCTCCTCCACCTTCCCTCAGCCCGATATTTACAGCAGCGAAGCAGGATTAGAGCCACCGCTGGGCACTAAGTTGCATTCAGCAGGACTGAGGATGCTCAGGTGGCGATGGGTGCAGTCCCGTGGCAGCATCTCTGGTGCGTCTTCTTGACCCACAGTATAGAGAGGGGCCATCATTTCATGCGGAGGATCAATAATGCTCAGGGAACCGTCTGCTTTCCAGAGTGGGCTGATTACAATGTAAATTATTTTTTGTTTGTTTTGGTCTGTTTGCTCCTTAAAACTAGACTCTGAGAATCCAGAGGGACACCAGGGGGTCAAAGCTATTCACCTGTAGCAGCTGGATGTGCGGCGGAGGAGGCCAACTTCAGGGCCCAAGGCCAGGCTGGGGCTGTCCTGAGCTGGGCTGGAGCATGAAACTGGGCAAGACTGAGGTGGATACTGTGTTGTATGCAGGGTGCAGCCAGGGTCAACTGAGCCACAGAGCTGGATTCAAGCCACTAGGCTCAGGACCAAAGGAGAGGAGACACATCAGCAGAACCAGGATGCCAACCCCACGTGTCCCCGGAGTGCAGAGGTGTGCGTGCTTCCGAAGTTAGAATATCCACACCGACGGCCTAAAGCTAAACCAGTATGTCTGTATTTTTTTTGTTTTTGTTTTCTGCTTTGAAAAACAATATTCATTATACGCTAACTAGGACATACAGAAAGGTTATATTTCTAATACCCCGACCCAGCAAAAGTCACTAGTGATTGTGGTGGGGTTTTTCCTGTGTCATTTACACAGTTGAAAGTGCACACTATTTGAAATAGACACTTTAAACCCACAAAGTCCTTGGGTTTGCTATCTTTGGGGAAGCACCGCCCAGTGGCCCAGCCCACTCTCAGGCAGGCCTGAAGGCAGGTCTCAGGCCAACCCGGGTCCAAGTCACAGGCCAGGCCACAGGGTCACACAGGAGAGGTTGGTGCCAGGCCTGGCCAGCCAGGGGAGGGGGCTGGGCAGGTCCCAACAAGGGGGCAGTTCCTGTGTTTTCCCGCTGCCCTGGCACCGAGCACATCTCTCTGTGGGTTGGGAGCCTGGGCACTGGCTTCTTTGGCTCCGTCCTCATTAACACGTAGGCAGAACTGTGTCTGAACGTGTAGCTGTGTGGAGGACATTCTGCTTCAATCCGATCAGAATCATCAACCGAGTCTGTTGGAGAGAGCCCCGTGGGAGAGAAGGGTCTGCTTCCTTCCCAGCTGATTCCTAAAGAGCACAACCCCAGGCGGATGGACCTAACTATGGAGAAGAGGTGTCAGAGGGTGGGAGTGCCTGGAGCAGGAGACAGGATGGACACAGGGACGGGTGTCCCGGTTCCCGTGTGCCAGTCTGCACTGATCAGAGTCCATCAGGGGAGTCAGGAAGGGCCAGTGGCCAAGTCTGAGTGGAGACAAGTGATGTACAGATGGAGGGTGTGCTCAGGAAGAGTGTGGGGTACCTGGAGCCCACCAAGGAATACTAATGTGAAGACCCGAGGGTGGCTCATACCTGAACGCTCCAGAAGTGATGCTTCTACTAGAGACCCCGTGGGTGGGGATTCTCACCCCCTAGAGAGTCAGAGTAATTCTCACCCCAAGCACGACAAGTACCCCTGGGCTCGAGTCTGTGATGTGACTGTTACTCACGCAGTTTTCTAAGATCTCGAATTGAGACTACTTGAAGTGGGAGATAAGATGGTGCCATAGGCACGATGCTTGGGACTCACATAGGCTTAGAGTCCAGTCTGCCAGGCACTTGACTGTGGGCAAGTGACTCCCTCTGAGCCTCTGTTTCCTCATCTGTAAAATGGAAGTAATAATGTACAGATCCCCCAGGGTTGTTTGAAGCATTTGCTATATTATATATAGCAAACACTTGACACAGGGCCTATAATATATATTAAACATTTAAAGCAAGTGCTCTAAAAAACATGTTAGCCCAGCTGGTAGTGTTTCGCGACGTGCTGTGTGGGGTCTGAGGCATTTTGAAGTAAGTATCCTGAGTAATTCAGGAGCATGGAGTAGAATTGGTTGTTATCCAAACCTCTGATGTTTGTTCCTGAGGCAGTGTCCTGATTAGCTATAAAAAGGGTCTTTGGATAGCAAACTACACAGCTTCTGCACAGCGAAAGAAACCATCAACAAAACAAAAAAGGCAATCAACCGAATGGAAGAAGATATGTGCAAAGAACAGCTCTGACAAGGGGTTAATACCCAAAATATATAAAGAACTCATAGAACTCAATTCCAAACAAACAATCCAATTAAAAAATGGGCAAAGGACCCCAACAGACCCTTCTCTTAAGACATACAAATGGCCAACAGATAGATGAAAAGATGTTCAAGTTCAATAGCTATTATGGAAATACAAATCAAAACTATAATGAGATACCACTGCATACCTGTTAGAATGGCTATTATCAACAAGACAGGTAATAACAAATGCTGGAGAGATCATAGAGAAAAAGGAACCCTCATTCACTGCTGGTGGGAATGTAAACTGGTATAGCCACTACGGAAAACAGTAAGGCTGTTTCTCAAAAAATTAAGAATACAGTTACCATATGGCCCAGCAACCCTTCTTCTGGGCATCTACCTGAAAAATTTGAAAACATTTATTCGCAAAGATATATGCATCCTATGTTCATTACAGCATTATTCATGGTGGCCAATATATGGAAACAACCAGTGTTCTTTGATTGGATAAAGAAGACATGATACATATATACAATGGGACACTTCTCGGCCATAACAAAAGACAAAATACTGCCATTTGTGACAATATGGATGGATCTTAAGAATACCATGCTAAATGAAAAAAGTGAGACAGAAAAAGTCAAGAACCATATGATTTCACTTACATGGGAGATATAACACTGGAAGCAATGAATGAATAAACAAGGAAAAAACCCACAAAACTCACAGACACAGTGTTACCAGAGGGAAGGTTATCAGAGGGAAGGGGGGTTAGGAGGTAGCAAAGGGCAAAGAGAGTCAAATATACGGTGACAGAAGAAGATTTGACTACGGATAGTGAGCAAACAATGAAATATACAGATGATGTATCATAGAATTATACACTTGAAACATATAATTTTAAAAACCAATGTCACCCCAATAAATTTAATTTTTAAAAAAGCCTTGGTGACCAGGTAATCAAGGTTGGGCTAATGAAGTATAAGCGGAGTCTTGTGTGGGGCCCAGGAAAGCTGCATGTAGGAAGCTGACCGGCTGAACTGCAGACTGTTTCCCCGTCCACCTCCTCCTCCCTGTTCCTGGGCATGGGCATGGGCATGATGATGGAGCACCGGGAGATGTCGTGGACCATGCAGTGAGCTCGAGGATGAAAACTACACAGCAGGAAGGGTAGAGAGAAGAAGGAAGGTGTCTGGGTTTGTGGTGACATTATGTGCCTACTCTACCAGCCTGGGACTGGATATCTCTGGACTTCTTATTCGTGGGAGAGAAATAAATTTCTATGCTGTGCCAACCATTGTTATTTCCAGTCTCTGCTATTACAACTGAACTCAGTCCTAAGTGATTCACTACCCTCATCAAAAACTGTTTCAAAGGGCACAGCATTTACTCACAGGGGAAGTTGATTAACCGGTGGTGCTAAATGGTTAGCGTTGGCCTGCCACACTGGAGGGTCTCAGGTTCAATTCTTGGTCAAGGGCACATACCTTGGTTGCAGGTACAATCCCCACCCTCAAGTTAGGTACATGTGGGAGGCAACCAATCGATTGTCTCTGTCACATCAATGTTCCTCTCTCCCTCTCCCGACCTCTCTCTCTCCCCTCTCTTCCACTCTCTCTCAAAATCACTGGAAAAATATCCTCACTCCTTGGGTGAGGATAAAAGCAACAATAACAAAACTTCTTCCCATGTTCCACCTTTCCTCCTGGGTCATTGACTCTTCTGGCTTCACTATCAGGTAGGACCCGGATGCTTGGAGGAGTAGCCTGGTCCCTCTCATGTTGGGTGGCTCCTCATAAGCCATAGAACATCTTGACTCTCTTCGTCATCCAACAAACCCTTCATAGATGGGGCTCTGGGGAGTTTGGAGCTGTTGCAGCTAAATGTTTGAGTCTCTTGTACCACAGCAGAGTCTCCTACAGAAGGGGGGCAAAGGCAATCTATCCGAGGCTGTCACGGTCCCGGGGCTTGGACTAGGTAACAATTTATGTGGTGCCTTCAGACACCGAGTGTAAGAGGGCTTTGTCAAGCGGAGTTAGCTAGCTGTGTTGTATGTACATTCACAAAGTAATTTACAGTTCCCTTGGAAACATGACATAGTTTCCATCTAAATTTAGAGTGCTCATTCTGAGCGGCTGTAATAAGCTCAAAGAATATTCAGAGTGAAGGAACAGAATGGAGAGAGGTGGGACCATCCACCATCAATCTAAGTGCCACGCCCCATCCACTGGGCCACAGAGACCAGAGTGGCTCCTGCAAGAGGTCAGTTCCCCTCCCGTCCTCCCAGTCCAGGGGCGGAGGAGGAGGGGGGAGGGAGAGGACCACTTCTCTGCTGCTCATGGAACTCTGGTCCTAACACTTCGTTTTTTTTGGTTTACTCCTTTGCCTTCTCAGTTGTGCGAGGCCCCCCGACTGTTGCCATCTGCTTTCTGTTAAATTTTCTTGCAAAGTGTCTCAGTGTGTGGTCCCAGACAACCAGCATGTGACACTCTCAGGATGCAGCCAGATTGCATTTTCTAACTTCATCCACATGCGGGTTTCCAGGAAGGCCCTGGCAGCCTGGGAGGGAGCAGGTGTGAGATGGAGCGCTGGAAGGGGAGTGAAGACCACAGAGCAGCTCTACCTTTTACGATGTCAACATATGGTGCGTTGACTATCTCTGGGAACACCATTCTTTCGCTGGGACTGACAACTTCTCAGCTCTTGCCTAAACTGGACTATGAATCCTCCACCTGACCTATCTCTGTTTCCTATGTGTCTCCACATGGCCAGGGAGGTGACCTGGCCAGGACCATGCTCCATCCCTCCCTGCATTGCAGCTGCTCACTGCATCCCCTGCTGGACTGTAACACTGTGACCTCAGGGCCATTTGGCCAACAGTTGGCCCATTGCCTCTATTAATTCCAAAGAGTTTCTGAGTGAATCATACCTCTGCGTACAATCTTGAAATGTCTCCCTGCGTCTACACTCGAAGCTCATTATCTTGGCATTGAAGATGCTCTAGGACATGACTATTTAGGTCTCCAACCTCACCTCTTACCACTCCCGGCCCCTTGGTTTGTGCTTAGAAAAAAGTTTCCACCTACGCTGGTTCCTACCATGTTCCAGTATGCAGCAAGGGCTTTCTGGATTCTCTACATTTATTCCTGCTGTCCCTCCGTCTAAAATCCTCTAGACAAGTCTTCCCTATCCCTTACTTCCCTACCTCTCTCTGCTTGCCAATGCACCTTAGCAAGTTAACTCCTCCTTAATTTATTTCCTCTTCTAGGAAGCTTTCTCTGATCCTCCCCATGTTGGAGGAATAGTTGTGTCTCTCTTTCACTCCACATCTTTCTGTCATTGAACTTTCTACACTGCCTTGTGTATATATTTTTCTATTTCTGTCTTCTCTGCTTGACTGTGAGCTCCTTAGGGCAAGGACTGAGCTGTTAATTCTGTTCACAATACATATTTATTGAGTACCTAGTATGTTTGGGGCCCTGCAATGAACAAAATAGCTCCTAAGAAATGCACACTATAGTGGTGGAGAGAAAAGAGACATATAACTATAGTATGTCAAGTAGTGATAAGTGTTATTTTAAAAGTTCAAATAGAGTAAAAAGGGATAGAAAAGCAGTGCTGGGAGGATGAGAAAATATTCAGCAGTGACTTGAAGAATTGAGGAAGCAAGCCATGCTGACATCTGGAGGAGAAGCATTCTGGTCAGAGGGACAAGCCAGTGCAAAGGCCCTGAGATGGATGCGTTTGAGATATTCTAAGAATGGTAAGAAGGCAAGTGAGTAAGGGGGAGAGAGACACGCTAAAGTCAGAGAGGTGTCTGAGAGCAGTGTTGGGCTATCTATATGGCCTTGGAAGCCATGGGAAAGACTTGGATTTTTATCTGAGTTGATGGGAAAATATTGGAGCAGAGAAGTGACATGATGTGACTTATGTGACATTTTGGAGGAGGAAGTGATGAGGTAAGAGAAAGAAATGAAGGATGGCACCAAGATTTTTGGTCTGTGCAAACCAAACAGTAAAGACCAGGGAGGACCAAGTGTAGAGCATGCCATAATCAGGGATTTGATTGGGGATGTATAAGGTTTGACATTAGAACTCCAAGGGGTCATATTGAGAAGAAAATTGGATATATGGGTCTGAAATTCAAGGAGGAACTTGAACCAGAGATATAAGTTGGAACGGTGTCAGTGAATATTCACAGAAGTGAATGGAGTGAGTGTAGGAGTTTAACAGAGAAAAATCCCAAGGACTCATCCCTGGAGCCCCCCAACATGAGGAGATTCCATTGATGGTGAGGAAGCAGCACAAATGAATGAGAAGGAGCGCCTCCCAAGGCAGGAGGGGACCCAGAGAGAGTGGACTCCTCAATAACAAGTGACGACAGGGTTTCACAGGTGTGAGAAAATCCAATAAGATGAGGACTAAGATGTGACCACTGGATTGGGCCATGTGCAAGTCATAAGTGACTTCAGAGCAGAGGGAAATAGGTGATGCAGAGCACCTAATAGAGAGAATACTTGGTGGTGTGATGCCCTTGAGTAGGCAAGAGGGAATGGAGAGAGTAGACTTCCAAGTGGAGAGAGTTGACGTTAGCCAAGAGCCTAGTCACTGGAGGGAAGACAGAGTAAGAGCAAGTGGGTTGGTAGATGAGACTGTGGGAGTGGGTGGACTTTCTCCTCTGATTCCTTCCATGGCTCAAAGAAGTAAGAAGTCAGGCTGAGAATGAAGATGAGGGCCCAAGTCTTATTCATTGCTGTGTCCCCAGAAATTAGCAAGGCGCCTACCGCACAGTTGGCATTAATGCATGGTGGGTGCACCGAAGCTCCGCCCAATGACTTGGTATCATCTTCTGATTGTCTAGTTTTGTGCTGTTTGTGTGTTCAGAGCACTTGCTGGATATGTACAGAGGAGACGGGATACCACAGTGGAAACAGAATGCTTTTGGATTAAAACTGTATTCATATTCCTACACTATATCCAAGTTTATATGCACACACACATATATTACAGATACGTAAAAATATTAAACCAATTTAAATAGATGTTAACAATCACTATTAGATAAACCCATCTTAGATCATTGTTCTTGGCTGCTGTAGACATGGGCGACATTCTGCCAGCTGGAGAAATACGTTCACATGACTGTAGGAAGTCGGGCCCACGGAGGTCAGAGGAGGAGCTGTGGCGGGGGAAGGACGCTCCCGGTAACCCCTTGAGCTACATTAGGGACATCACCACACCCCATCCACCTGGTCCTGATGCTGGCCTGGGTACGACCCGGGCCAGCTCTCCCTTCCTAACCGCTGATTCCAACCACTTCCCAGTGACATGGTCCAAATATTCCTAATACTCTGTCATGTTCCTGAGAGAAAAACATAAAGATGGGCTTAATTTTTTTTTTAAAACCAAGGAGATGGAGGTTAGAAAAGCAAAGAATGTGAATTACTAAAAATGAGAATGTAAAATCTGCATCTAAGTGTGACATATTTTGCATTTGGAAGTCTTCCCAGCCTGGAACTAGCTGCCGTGGGAACAAGGGGGCAGAGCCTGGCATCTGCTGCTGACTGCGGTGTGTTCTTGGGGACCGCTGTGGCTTCCGTCTGCAGAGGCCGGCTGGTCCTCTGAAGTGGGGGCTCTATGAGGTGAGCAGTGCAATAAATTTTAGTTTGCCTCACTGACCTGTTTTTATATTTTATTTTTCTCCTGAATTTCTCCACACACACATACACCCCTTTACTTCAACCAATCCCTGGAATTCACTGCAGGCAGCAGGACATGTAAACGAGCCTCCTAAATTAGGACAAGATGCAGTCCATCAGTTTGACTTAGAGCCCAGCAAGTGGTAGGAGATTTAAGCTGAAACAAGAAGGACGTGAATGAAGACAGAGTTGCCCTGGGGTCACGCTTGAGGAGAGGCTGTAGTGGGGAGAAGGATGGATTGAAACATTGATGTTGAATCCTGGGCTCTGAAATGGTATCTGCTGGATTATTAGAGCATTGAGAGTGAGAGGGTGGTCGCAGAGCCGACACCACAGGAGAGAGGCATTGCGTTTGCAATCCCTGAACTGGAACTAGATGCACTGTCTCTCAAGATAGATGCAGACAAAATGACCAGAGGGAACAGCGAAAGCTTTTACCCTCCTTCCTGGCCAACCTCAGCCCTTAGCCCTTCCGTTTACACACATCAAAATACAATGAATATGAAAAGTCCTGTCACCAACCCCAAACTGTGTTTATTCAAATCAGCCAGAATAGGTTTCTAAAAGTGTCAAAATATCAGAAAGATGCGAAGCATCTGGGAAAAGAAACTCTGAAACATCTCCCAGGTAGGTTACCACACTCTGTGACAACTGCTGCACTTACCCCTGCTGTATGCTTTGTTGTAAAATATCTATACCTTTCCAATTACTCAGTGCTTGTCGGGTTTTGGAAGGCTGTAATAAGTGCAGAATGAGTTGTAAAGATAGTAACATAGTCGCCCATGTATATTTACAACACAGCCCTGCAGGCAACTTGTAGCTCAATGGAACATTTATTCTGTGGTATAATTTTTCAACAATATTACGTGCATTAATAAAGGTAATTTAGAAAAAGCCCCATAAAGTCATTTGACTTTTTTTGCCAATTGCTAAAGTAATAAAATGCTTTTACATTATGCTGCAACACAAAAGCTGTGCCCTTTGCTTGTTGATTAAGTCCTTTCAGCGTTTACAAGCAGATATTTGCGTGTACTTTATTGCCACCTTATTTCAATTTGAACTACAGAGTTCCTTTCTCCCATGGCAGTATTTTCTTATGGTGTTGGAGAAGGCGACACACCAGGAAAACCGGGGACATGAATGTCCTATCCCTACCCAGTGCTTATGATACTACACTACACCCCCGGGTCAACCAGGTCCTTCAGTAAATGCTTAGCAAGTATTGACTGATCACCTACTATGTGCTTGGCTCTGTGGTAGGGACTGTGAGGGGTACTGAAGCAAGACAATAACCTGGAGTAAGAAATTTAAACAACGCTTTGCCACACTGACCTGGGATGGAGTGATAGATACACCCAGGACCTTTCAGCTTCCCTATGCGATCATTACATATCTCTCAGAACCAAGGAAAACTGGACTCGAGAAAAAGAGAGACAGAAACAAAAAGCCGGGAAGACCATGAGAAAGGATGCTAGAGTCTGGATGGAGCTGGGAAAGACTCGGGGGAAAGGAAGGCGAAACGGTTGGACTCTGAGATTGACTTCTCCATGACTCAAGATGTATTTTCCTTCTCTGCAGCTTCCAAAACCTTCAGGAAATTCTACTGGCCCTACAAGTGTTCTGTTTGGGGGTCGAGTTGCGGGGGGGGGGGGGGGGGTGGCTCTTGAAAGGAACCTAACAGAGGACTGAATTTCTAGTTGACATGAGCTTGAGGCAGAGGGGTTCATGAAACCTAAAGCCCACGGGGGAGCTCTTGGCTTCATGTGGCCATGGACTTGCGGGTCGGCATCCTTAAATCTAGACCTCTCAGGAATAAGGAGGCACCAGAATCAGAGACTCTGATCAAAATATTTACAGCCTGATAGAAAAATCATAATCAGCACATGAAACCCAGGTGTCCGGTAGAGAGCATGTAATTAAGTGGTGAATTGGGAGTTAGGGCTGCGGTTGGCCAAAGAGGGAGTCAGGAGCCCTGTAAGATGAGGAAGAGGTTTAAACTGTCTCTTCACTTTCTGACCGAGTAATCTAAGACCTTTCTGAAGGAGGAAGTGAGACTTAATGAGGGCCTGAGAAGATCCAAGGATCTGGACCGGCTGAGGAAAATTTGGGTGAGTGCTGAAAGAGAGGCACACACAGGTGCACTGTGGGGGGCCCGAAGCGGGCTGGCCCACCACTGGTGCCTTTCCCGCAGGTGCATGGGTGGAGCGTCCTGGGCTCCCATCCCTGTGCATGTGTCATACATCCTGACTCAAATCTGTTCTTCGCACCCCACATATAAGAAATAACAAACAGTGTGGTTCTTCCACTTACTCATTCAACAAATAGCAGGTAGCATTCTTATTGCTAGAAAGACAGTGGTAAATAATACAGACACGGTTTCTGCCGTCCTGTCCCCTGGGAGAGACAGGCCTCCCGCATGAAACCACAACTAAACAACTGTAAATTGCAATCAGTGAGCTGGAGGAAACTGACAGGACACCGCGATGGAGAATGGTGCCCCATAGGCAGCAGGCACCTCAGAAAAGGCGTTCAGCGCAGACCTTGGTGAGGAGGTGATTATTTAAGTTGGGACCTGAAGTATGAGAAAGAGAATCAGGCAGAGCATGTGGGGGCAGACAGGAATGACTCAGGGGGAGGGGGAAGCATGGGCAAAGGCCCCGAGTTGGGAGAGAACTTGGCCCCTTGGAAAACCATACAGGCCAAGGTGACTGACACGGAATCAGGAGGGAGAGGCATGATGCAGAGTCGGAGCTGAGTTGGACAAGACCATGGAAGGCCTCATAAATGAAACAAAGGTGTTTAGATTGTATTCTGATTGCAAGGAAAATTCAGCAAAAGATTTTGAGCAGAAGTTTTAAACCCATTCAACGACTTTTTTCATTTCTTCGTCTCTGCCTATAAAAATTTCCAATAACAAATTCTCAAAACTTTACAGGTGTTACGTGCCCTGGCCACTAAGCCACAGGAAATGGTATGAACCTGCTCAGGTTTACTCATTCCCCCAGAGCCAGGATGGAGAGGCGGATGGGTAATAGCATTTAGTCCTTGCCGACTGGTAATTACAGTATATATTTAAAGAAGAAATAACTGCATTTCCTGCTTCAAGCTCTCTGTTATGAAACGGAGAACCAATATCTCCCAAACTGTAAACCCGAGATGCGATCCACGGTTCCCAGAACTGGCAGAAAACTGCTCGGGGTTAATAATTCATGCAGGACCTGTGATTGCAGTTGTACGTCATATCTGTTTTCATTAGATGTTCTTCTTTATTGAGTTTTCACGGCGTAGCCTCTGCATGCCCCTTTTTGAAATAAGCTCCTGCTTTTAAAATGTTCTGGACAATATAATCTCATCTGTACCATTATGGGGAATGCGTGGTTCCTGTGTGTCTGGCTTTTTCAATCTTTTCATACTCATCTCTAAGACTGTGGCTGGAGATGCGGATGCCAGGCTTGTGCAGGCCGACAGGTTCTCACTTTTTTATCTACCAGTTGGCCCTCTTGCTCCTCGGGTCCTGAGAGAAGGGTTCCCAACTCCGGGCACTTGCAAGAAGGCTTTGTACCTACTTTAAGACTGTAGTCTTGCCCAGCCGGCGAGGCTCAGTGGTTGGGCGTTGACCTATGAACCAGGAGGTCACAGTTCGATTCCTGGTCAGGGCACATGCCGGGGTTGTAGGCTCAATCCCCCAGTGGGAGGCATGCAGGAGGCAGCTAATGAATGATTCTCTCTCATCATTGATGTTTCTATCGCTCTCTCCTTCTCCCTTCCTCTCTGAAAACAATTTTATATATATATCTATATCTACAGTCTCTGCTGTGACTTTATCATGCCTATTTGGAGACACAGTTTCTGTGTTTTCTCTGATTTTTAAAAATATTTTTCGGTGGTGTTGCTGGTTGGCTTTTGTTCTTAATTTTGTATCCACTCCACTTGTGGGCAAGGTGTGGCTTCTGAGGCAATGATGGGCATGGCTCCATGTGGGGAAGGAGGCGTGTGGAGCTCAACAAGGGAAAATTCCCGTTGCTATCATCAAATTTCATGCTGGCACGTGTAAGGTGAGACCAATTATGTGCCCATCTCTTATGGCTATTCTGACGATTTAATGAGCTAATCCATGCAAACTGCTAACATGCTGGCTGTTCGCATAATAAGGGCTCAATAAATGTTACCTATTGTCACTACTGTTACTATCTGCTGCTTACTGCTTTCCACAGGAAAGACATCAGACGCCTGGGTTTACTAGTACTTCCCCCAGGAGTGAGTGGGTGGTGTGGAGCCACAGCAGAGCCTTGGCGACATGCACAGGTGCCGCTTGCCGTCTGCTCAGGAGGTCTCCTGAGCCCTGACGCCGTAACTCAAGCTCTGCCGTCCACGTCTGCTATCAGGAGGGGTCGGGGGCTCTGCTGGCTCTCAGTCTGGTGGCCCTCTGGGCTCCCCTTGTCCACCTCTGACCAGGACAAGGCGGATGGTCACATGGTACATGCGGGCTCAGCAGAGGCCACCAGAAGCCACTGGAGGAGACTGAGCAGCCACATGCCCTCCAGGGTGGGAAGCAGGCACTTCCAGGCTCAAGGTTCCATGGTCACTTTGGTGACCCCAGAAGTCCAGGACTGAGCCAGGAGCTGTTTCTGCCCCTAAGGCAGGCAGGGGAGCCGGGAAGAAGTCTGCCCTGCTCTCCTCCACGCCAGCAGTGGCTTCGGTCGTCACTGCACCTGGGGGATGGGGGTGGGGGTCCAGATAATGTTAAAGTACACGTTAGGTGCTTGGGTACACTTTAGCTCTTTCCTTGGGGCTGGCCCCAATCTACGAGGATCACTTTTCTGTTGGGTCCTGTCATCTGACTCAGTGATCAGCCTGCTGGTATGGCCACCTGAGGACACATTTAAGTGACAGCAAAGCATGGGAATTTCTGCAAAGACCCTGGGCTGTTTTTTATCTGAAATAGTAGAGATCACTTGGAGTCGTAGAAAACACTGCGGAAACTGCTGCCTGCCCCCAGCAGCCCGATGGAATGATATCTGCCTGCCACCACAGAAACGGCCCACGGCAAAACCTCCATTCCCCAGGGAGCTCTGCCCCCTTCCCTCTGCCACACAGTGCATGGGCACACATGCACGCCGGGGCACACATGCACGCCGGGGCACAGTGAGCGTGTTCCCATCCGGCATTCGCAGTGTCAACTGCTCATTCTGGGGGGAGGAAGAGGAATTTCCTCCCTGTTCTTTTCCCCCATAGACATAAATTCACGTTGGCTTAGAGCTCTGAAGGGCACCACTGACCACCGCTGGTGCCGGTAGAGGGGGCAGGGGACCAGGGCAGGGCTGGCTCCTCTCTCCTCTCACATCTCTCTCTGGACCCTCCTGCTGCATCACAGAGGAGACTGTTCAAACTCAAAGGGGTCTCATGGAGCAGCAGCCCAATCCCTTGCATTCACATGTGAGGAAACTGAGGTTTAAAGAGTTATCAGACTTCTCAGTGCCAGCTAGTTAGTAAAGGCTGCCTCTGGGAGCCAGGCCTCCAGACCCATCTGCTCCTGTGTCCACACACTACGTTGCTTCCAGCAGCGGAGTCTCGGCTGTGCCTCTCCAGTGGGGACTCCATCACTGTGGCAGGACAGGCCACTGGCTGTGCCTCCGACCCCACGGACGAGAGCCTCTAACAGCCCCTAAGAGCAGACATGTGGACCCTACCCCCAAGCACAGGACGGCGCCAACACGCCTGTCCCCTGTCACGGAGCTGCCCCTTGCAGAGGCCAGTGAGGCAGGTCCCAGCTGGGCAGGGCTGTAGCTCTTATTGATAAATGAGAAATCAAGCCAAGCCTGAAAAATGACTTAGCATTTTGAATGTTGGAGGAATGTGGACTAATGGGCTCTCTGCTGATATATATTATGTGGTGCAGTGACTTAAGGGCTTGTCTATAAAGAATTGCTCTGGCCAGACCCACAGCCTGGAAACACAAAGCCTGACCTGGTGGGAGTGGACACGTGCCTTGGTTATTACTGTACCGAGTGTCCCCTGATGTGCCATACATCTGTCTGCCCCAGGCTCCCTCGCGGAGGAAGCCAAAGCAGCACAGGCCAGACTATAATGGGAACCAACTTGTGTGCCCTGCGTCTCCCTCCGTCAACTCCTTCTGGGGTCGTGTGACTCCTCTATCCAGCTGCACTCGGGGTTCGTTCATTCCACAGACACAGGTGCCCCGTGAGCTGGGCACTGTCTGGGCTCTGGGACTCAGCAATGCACCAGGCAGCCTGCTCTGCAGTCTAGTGGGAGAAGACAGCTCCCAACAGTAATGCTAATGTCACATGCAGCTGTTATGGAGCAAACAAACCTGGGGACGGGACCTGTGGCCAGATGGGTGCCGGGCCCCTGGAAAAGCCTCTCTAAGGAGGATGCATTTGAGCAGATCTGAATGAAGAGACAGGGCTGGCCACACTGGTGTCTGGAGGAAAAGCACTGCAGGCAGGGGGAGCCGCATGGCACAGGCCCTGCTGAGGACGTGCTTGGTGTGCTTGAGAAATAGACGGAAGGCTGATATGGCTGCAGTCTGCTAATTTCAGAGAGAGGGAAGACGCAGAGAAGAAACCTGGAGGGACTAGGGGACCAGGGAAAAGAGTAAGAAGTTTATTCTTAGCCTGATGCTTGGGAGAGCTTAAAGAGAGTGGAGAATGACAAGAACTGACTTGTATTTTTAAAAAGATGTCCCAGTACAACAATGTTCACGGCAGCATTATTCACAATAGCCCAAAGGTGGGAACAACCCAAATGTCCACCAACTGATGAATGAAGAAACAGAGTGTGGTCTAGACATACAAGAGAATCTCACTCAGTATTAAAAGGAAGGAAATTCTGACACATGCTACAAACTAGATAAACCTAGAAGACATTGTACTGAGGGGAATAAGCCAATCAGAAAGGACAACTACTGTATGATTCCACTTATACGAGGCATCTAGAGAGAGGTACCTTTGTTCCCAGGAAGCTCAGATTCATAGAGACAGAAAGCAGGATGGTGGCTGCCAGGGGCCGGGGGGTTGAGGGGCGGGGGCATGGGGAGTACTAACTTCAATGGGTCAGAGCTTTAGTTTGAGATGATGGAAAAGTTCTGGCTTTGGAGGGTGGTGATGGTTGCACAAAAATGTGAATGTACTTAATGTAGTGAATTGTACACTTCAAATGGTTGAAATGGTGAATTTTATATTATGCCTATTTCAGGTGTGAGGGAAAGAGAGAAATCTATCAACATTTGAATCTAAAAAAACCCCACACAAAATAAACAAATAATAAGAAGAGAAACAGTCTTACGGATACAGAGAACAGACTGATGGCTGCCAGATGGGCAGGGGTTGGGGAGGGTGAAAAAGGTGAAAGGGTTAAGAAATACAAATTGATAGTTACAGAATAGTGACAAGAATGTAAAGTAGAGCACAGGGAATATAGTCAATAATATGCTAATAACTATGTATGGTGTCAGATTGGACTAGAGTCATCGGGGATCACTTAGTAATTTTTACAGTATCTAAACACTGAGTTTAGCAAAGGCCCCTGAGGTTGTTTCCCTTCGCCCATCTCCACCCCATCAGGCTCCTCTAAACAGAGCAGCAAGTGAGTCCCTGATGGTGTAAGCCAGGTCCAGTCACTCTTCTAATCCCCTGGCATCCATTTAGCTCAGTGTAGAAACCATGGTCCAAAGGGGAGCCCACCAGTGGAATGACTATGTAATTGTTGGTTTGCACCCTCGGGAGTTCACTGGGTTGAAATAGGTCCACCACACATGGTGGAGGAGAGACCAAAGAAAGAGGCAGATCACCCCAGATTGGCAGGTGGCAGGTGTGATAAGCAAGGGGACTTATAGATGAGGCTTGCCTTGGACGATGGCAAGACAGGCAGATCTCTGCATCTGCCCACCAGCATCTTAGACTTTCTACAGAGGCTTTCCCAGGGTTCAGTCATGTACTAGTATGTGCTCAGATGGTCTAAGAAACACATTACTCTCTCAAGGCTTCATCCTTGAAGTGACTCCTAGTATGGGAACAGTGGGCAAAACACACATTCCAAGGACAGGGAAAGGGTAAGGAGCCTCCTATTGCCCCGATCTAGCTTGAGGGTCAACCAGCGGCCACATCCTCTCAATGACCTCCTCTAACAAAAGCTGATGATCCAAACTGGGGCACCGTGGGAACGCACGGGGCCACTATTAATAATTCTGCCAGGACAACAGCTGTTCATTCAAGACTGCTCTAGGCAACTGGAATGCAGGGGTCACCACACTTATAGGCTTCCTGAGACCTGTCCCCATGTACCACCTGCAGCCCCCTGAGCTCACCTTCTCCGTCACCGGTCGCTCACCCCAGGCCGGCCACGCTACCTTTCCTGATGTTTCTGGCTATTTCTATCCACCTCGTGGCACCTCCTGGCCTCTGTCTACAATGTTCTTCCCCTGGATGGTCACACAGCCGGTTCCCTCACTTCCTTCAAGTCTTTGCTCAGATGTCATTCTTTGCAAGGCCCTTCCTGCCTACTCTATTTAAAAGGGACCCTCTCGACAGCCTTGACTCCATTTCTTTGTTTTTCTTTGTAGCACTCGTCACTTCCGATATACTGTCTTACTATTCCTTTTGTTAACGTTTTTGGATTTTTGTCTGTTTCATTTGCCGCTGCACCCCTGACCGTCTAGAACTCCCTGACACTTAGTAGCCACACAATAAACACTCAGTGAAAGAATTCCTAAGCAAAAGTCGTTGACTGGTCTCCTTTGTGAAATATAGTCTAACAACGAATAGTTCAGGCAGTTCGTGTAAGGGAACTGAGGAACGTTTTGCATGAAAGATTTTTTTAAAGTTAGTAGCTTTTGAAAATAGCCAAGAGCCATGTCTGCAACAAAATGTATGGTCCATGTTCAGCACAATTTTCTCATAAACTTTCCCTCCACATCTCTCAGTACCATAAATTATTATAGCTGGAAGAAATCAGCTCTAAAATTCTATGGTTCTAAGTGAAAAGCTCTATTATATCTTTAAAATTTTGAAATGATCTATATTTTTTTGGAATAGGAAAGAAAACTGGAGGTCGGGGTAATAAGGGGAAACTGAGGATTTGGGCAATTTATGAGTCAATTTTCTTGGGTAGGCAGGCGACTGGGATTTCTCTCAGTGGCTGGGGGGAATTTCAGTCCTGCCTCCAGCTACTGAAATAATACTTCCTCCATTTCCTAAGCTCCCCACTGAACTCTGCAGATTCCGGGAGACAAATTGTCAGCAGTCCTACCCATTTCTGAGGCATTAGGTTTACTAAATCCTGTTAAGGTTCCTCATATATTAAAAATAAAACTTCTGTTAACTTTTCCCCTGTCAGTGCGATCAGAGTTAAATTAATTTTTAACACTTGAGGGAAGCAGAAGAGAAGTGTACCCCCAGAGCTGCCACACGTGGGCTGCCGTGAGTCAGGGGGGTGTACCAGCTGCTCCCTGCAGAAGCTGCCCCACGGTACCCCTGGCATGTGTGGGAGGGGCTCTGTCTCCATAGGCAATGCACATGCAGAGGACCCCAGGCTATGTGGGTGGCCATGTGCAGGTGGATTGCTAAGCAGGACTTGACTTTGTAGACTCATGATAGACCACTGAGCCAGCCACACAAAACAGCCTGCCTGGGTTTTCACCCATTCGGTCATGTGGCATCATCGCTCCTGGAGACGCCCTGTGACTCACCCTCAGTACCCAGAGAGGCAGCTCCTTTTTTAGGCAAACATGTGGTGTGGGAGAGCATGGGCTTGACAACCAGACATACAGTTGAAGCTCTATTTTCAGCACTTGAAGGCTATAAGACCTGAAGCAGAAAAACAGAGAAGGAAAAGAAAGAACAGATATTATGGAACACTTTTGAGGGGTACTGGAGAGAGAGAGAAAGAGAGAGAGAGAGAGAGAGAGAGAGAGAGAGAGAGAGAGAGAGAGAGGGGGGGGGGGGGAGGGAGGGAGAGAGAGAGGAGAGGTGGGGGGAGAAGAGGGAGAGATATATAACAATGTTATATTAACTATTTATATATTTATAAATATATAATTTTTCTCCTACCATTCTCCCTTGTACAATGAAGTGTTATTTCCCCACTTTTCAGATGAAGAAATCAAAGTCCAGAGATAAAATTGACTTAATAAAAGCCAGGCAGCTGGTAAATGACAGTTCTTATTTGAAATCACATCCATCTGAGTCCTAAGCTAGTACTTTTAACCATGAGACTTTAATGGCAATTCTTGAAACTCCCTGATTTTCAGTTTTCCGCCTATAAGATGGGGAAACAGTCCCCACGTCATAAACTCATCGTGACAGTGAAAGTCGGTAACGTGTGTGAAGTGCTCAGCACAGAGCCTAATAAATGTCAAGTTCTACTGCAATATTATTCATTAAATTCCCTCTTTCTTACAATGCAGAGGGGATCTTTATGCTCAAATTAATTTTTTGACTATTGCATGGGCCATCATGCTTGTAGTTGTGGGAGAAAATGATAATCACAGATTCACTTATCAACCCATTCATTCATTTGTTCAAGATATATTTACTTTAAGGGTAGGAGATTTAAGGAAGACAAGAAATGCACCTCATCTTCAAAAAAAAGTGCAATCTGGTAGAGATGGACAAGCATACGCATGAGATAAAATAATGAAGGCGACACATGTGCTGAGCCAGCTAAGTCAGGTCTGAGGAGGGGAGTCACCATGGGCCAGAGGTGTGAAGCTGAACATGAGCTGGGCTCTAAGACAATCATGTTCTGACTTTTAAGAGAGAAGGTGGTCAGGACACCTAGCCCCAAAGATGAGAAAGTGCTTTGCACACCAGTGCTTCAGAAATGGAATTTTGATTCTACAGCCTCTACTCTGAGAAACACAAGATTGGACAGGATTCAGAGGAGTTTTATGAAGATCAGATTTGAAAAAGTAGCAAAGTGTCTTGTTTCAAAAGAAGTGTTCCATTCCTTAATGGAAATTTGTCCTGAATTACAAAGATTGTATTGTCACACTCTACCATAATACACAGACCACCACCACCACCACCACCACCACCACAATCACCATCATCAAAATCATCACCCCGTCACTATCTCCTCTCTGTCATTATCTCTACCACCACCAGCAGTACCACCATCGTCACCTCCAACACTATCAGCACCACTTCGATGGCAGTACCAATCCATCCCACCACCATCATCTTCATCGCCTTCATCATCACCTCTATTAATCATAACCTCACCACAATCCCCATTCTGCCATCACTACCACCACCATCACCTCTATTCTCACCACTAACACCACCACCATCACAATTACCACCTCCACACCATCGTCATTGCCTCTGACATTACTACTACCACCACCATCCCCACCAGGAAACACTCCTGACTTTGAGCCAAGGTAATTATGAAAATGAGTGGACTTCACTTTAAGGGCTATACTAGTTTAAACCGAGTAAGTGCTACATTTCTTCTGTTCTCTAATGGGAGGCCAACTGGGAGCTGGTCTTGCTTGGGAACATCTTTCTGACCTTGCGATAATTTGTTAAATCTGATATTGCAGAAGATACAGTTACAAGTCACTTGCCTTGCGAGTCAAGGTCCTCCCCCCCTTTCAAGTATGGGTAGAGAGCCGAAGAGATATCCAGTGGTTTACAGACCCAGGAGCGGGGTGGCGGCCAGGGAGAGAAGAGCCTGAGAAAACCTGGCAGGCAGGGGCTGTTTCTCTACCACTCAATCAGCCCACTCCCTCCAGTCAATAGACAGTTCTGACTTTACACCCTAGGCAGGGATACTGCTGCATGAGTAATGCCCAGAAAAATCCTATAAATGGTTTCTTTCATCTCCCATTGAAATGAAAGAACAAGGGAGAGAGTGGAAATGAATTGTATTCCTACTGCAGAATTCATTTGATAAATAATGTATATAGAGTTTGCAGTTATAACTGCTCTTTTCCGATTCAGCATGTGCGGGTGAGCGCTGACATATATACTCCCTGTATTTCTAACAGACGGTGAAGGGCTGGTGTCTGGATGGCATTATGAAAGGCAAGGCAGACTGTTAACATTTGCTGTTGTGTCAGAAAGGTTAATCTGGCTTCTCCCCTGAGTTGGGAGCAGGCCACCTTTGCCTTTCAGTGGAGATGTGGGAAAGAAGGTAGGAGGCAGATGGAGGATTTGTTGTCCTCTCTGCTGCTAGGAATGGGTGGCAAGAAGATGGCCTATGCCACCAAGTTGGAGAGATAAGAGATGGTAGCGGGGAGACTGTCTTGAGAGTCTGGCTCTGCTGCCTTCTGCTAGCTTCTTCTCCCTTAGCACCAAAGCAAGTCTAAGAGGCCCGCTGGGCTGCAAGAGTGCAGCGACACTACCCCAGCCTTCCCAGGGGCTTCCCCCCAGAGGCCAGTGGAAGGCCCCTCACTCCTACCAAGAAAGAAGAAGCACCAGGGTATTGGCAAACCTTCCTGATTCTGCCAGCCTTTGGATTTCAAGGAGATAAACCAGTTGAAAAATGGACGCAAGTTGAAAAATGAGTAATTCGATCATCACATATCACCTTCCATTTTGTCCCTAATCAAGAGAGAACTCATGTGTTTTTACAATGTCTTTTGATTTACAAACTGTCCTCACATCTTATCTCATTTGATCCTCACAACAATGAGGCAGAGAATGTTACCCCATTTCATAAAGGAGGAAACTGAGGTTAGGAAAGGGTTAGTAACTTGTCTATGGTGGCAAAACAAGTAAAGGAAAGAATTCATTCAAAATATGCTCCAAGTTAGGTTTTCTGACTCCTAGTTCAGTGCTTTTACCACTCAAAGTTGCCTCTCTAGAGACACTTCTGCAGAGACTTTGTTGATGTGTGTCTGTGTGTGTGGGATGTGTGTCCACATGTGGGCGCATATACTATGCACAAGTATGCACATTCTCATGCACACACATCGATGTAGACATGCATTCATGCACACATGCACAGGACACACGTGCAGCAGCACATGTGGACACATGGATGCATGCACATGCATGCAGGTGTGCAATACACACATGTAGGTGCACACATACACACATGCAAGTGCACATCCCCGCCCCCCCATGCACGCATGCTTGCACAACTGAAGCCACAGTAGCATTCCCAGTAGAACATGGTTTGGGCTATTCAGTTTGTTTCCCTTTATTTCAGAGAAAAATCATTTCAAGCATCAAGAATCACTCCTCCTGGCCCCAGATGGATGGGTGGAGCTCCCCGGGAGCCCCAGGAAATGATTTTCGTGCTGCAGGGGTCTGCGACTCTGGAGAATCATGATCCATGGCCTCTTTTAGCCACTAGCCTCCAGCTGGGGTTCATAGCCATCAGTGGCGACAATTTGCTGGGACTAAGATTGATAGCACTCAGTGTCTGGAAAGATGTAATTTACCTCACAGGAGGGACAACTCTTGCTCCCAAGAAAATATTTTCCCTCCCTTGCTCACCTTTGGATTTAAAGACTCCTTCTGAGAGGTGAGAGAGTGCCTAAAATTTTAAATATTACATCCACTTCCCCAAAGATTAGATAACGTTAATGTCAGAGCTGACTCGTGTTTTTTCTCAAAGGTTGTACTCTGGACTCTCCACTCCAGTAACCTACAAGGAACTTTCTGTGAAATAACAGAAAATGAATTCTCTACCTCTCATATCTTCCTCCCACACCCCTCTTATTCCATCTTTTACTTTGACTTCTTCCTGCAGCTTCTCTGGGGAAATCTTACTCCTTATTTTCAAGTGTTTACTGCTTCTGCTCAGATTATTTTTTCTTGCAACGTTTAGTTTTCTTTTCAAATGAGACCTTTTCCTTCTACCGCCATGAATTCTTAATTCAGATATTCCCTTATTTCTGCCAATTCATTTTCTTTCCTCGTGCTACAGGCCTTTCCTCATCTCTGTCTTTGGGCCTCCCCCTCTAACTTTTGCAGGGAGGTGCTCTCAGCAGAGTGAGGGCTTTGGAATGGGGACACACATAAGTTTGACTCCAGACTCTATGACTTTCATAGCAACATGGCCTTGGCAAGCCATACTCACTGCTCTCAGAGTCTTGATTTCTAGATTTGAAATATGGGCTAGTAACACATAATGTAATGTTGTTTTGAGAATTAAATGAGATCCTGTGGGAAAGCACATATCCTAGGACCTGACAAGTGATAAGTACCCACAACGTGCTTAGTTGCCCTCCTCTTTTCTCTTTTGACTATAAACGTGTCCACTTCCTGCCCTTTTCTGATTCTTAAATTACCTAAATTAAGTTGCATGGGTTCACCAGGTCACATAAAGGTAGAAAGGTCCTTAATTTGGTGTATATCCAAGATGTCAAACATGACGGGTTTGATTTGATGCCAACTCCAGGGAAAACACAGACCTAACTTAAGGAAGAAAATGATGAGGCTGAAACGCATCAAAGGACGAGTCCCCTCATGCTCCATGTATGCATTGAAATTTCTGTGATAAATGGGGAAGGAGAGTTGCCATTATTGGTTTAGATTGATCAAGACTTCCCCTTCCCCACAGTGGCTGGAGTGGGGCTCATTGTGCATTCGGCTCTGTCCAGGTTCCTACGGTCATGCCTCCAATGCCTGGCATATAGGAGGGACCCAGAAATATATGTTGAAGGAAAGTAGGAAGAAAAGAGGAAGGGATGGAGGAGTGAAGAAGTGGGTAAGAGGCCTACCTTATCCTCACTCTGCAGCCTTGCCCATGGCCAGCACCCCTGAACTGGACACCCAGTGGGGCATCTGCCCACACTCATCCTGCCCATCCCTCAAACTCCACCCCCCAGTAAGTAGACCTGCTGGGTGACATAACATTGGCGGGGCCCCAAGGTGGTGTGGGGTGGTTTAACACAGTGCTCACTTGGTCTAACCTTTTCATATCCCACCCATTTACCAACTTGGACCCTGGCTCTGCAACCTGGACCTCACTTCTGCCCATGGTCTCCAGAACTCACTCTGGAGAACTGCCCTTTCCACTCTTGCACTAACAGTAGAGTTTTTATTACTCGAGCCCCCTACTTGTCACTGTGGACATTCTTATGTCCTTTCATCCTCAAAACAACCCTGGGAATTAAATTTTGTGAATCCTGTTTTATAGATGGAGAAACAGAGGCTCCGAGAGGCGAAGCATCTGGCTCAGGGCCACACAGCTAGGGCTCTAATGCCAGCCTCTAGCTTCACATCTCATGCTCTAGCATTCTTCAGCCTTGGCTTTCCTAATGGACACCAGCTTGGCTCTCACGGTTCCCTGAGGCCTCAGGAAAGGCCCTGCCCCCCCCCCCCTTAAGATCTGTGGAAAGCAGTTGCCCCAGTTGGTCACTTGGCTGCTGTCCACACCACCCGCAGTCCGTCCATCTTTCAGGAATCTGCATGTTGCTAACCCTGTCTCTCCAGGCTTACACCGCACACTCCCAGGACCCCACGTCCCACCCAGAATCTCTGCCCAGTTACCAGGCCCTCCCATCCCGGCCATGTTTCCCTGGGCTGGCCAGGTTGTCTACCAGCTCCCTGTGTGCAGGCCCCCTCACTAATGGGTTTATGTCAGGAAACCCTGTCCTTCCCCCTGTACCTGATGCCCACCAGGCACTGTCTGGTCTTTGGGAAGCTCTTCCACCTGACAGATTGTATGTCTGGCTCCGGCAACTGCATCTACACGTCACTGCTGCACCCAGCCCACACCCAGCAGACACCAGCCTATTTTGGACCCTGGGCTCCCCTTCCCTACTGCACTCCTCTGCTGTATGCACACTGCTCAGCCCCACATTCGGGAAATGACAGTCCCACACCTCCCTGGCCCCTGCCCTCTGTGGTCTGATTAAATGGTGGCAGAGGTGGGAGATATAGCCCTTCATCCCCAAGTCCTCAGAAGAGGGGAGCTGGGATTCTACGACCTGCCAGATGATTAATAGTCCTGGCATATTAGGTTCGACCCATCAGGGCAACATTAAATGTGATTTATGACTTGGTTTTAATTGAGATTTTACTTTATTATTATTCAATGCAGAGAGCAGAACTGGACCCATATTCCTGAGTGTCCCATGCGTCCTGTGCTCAGAGCTGGGTGACTATGGTCTACCCAAGGGTGATGCTACTTTCTTCCTCTGAGGGGCCAAAGGCAGCCTCTTGTTCTGCCTGCCCCCCCCCCCCCCGTCCCCTCCTTGCCAGCAAGGGGCAATCTTGGAATAATGACAAAGACAGAGCAGTTTGCCTTCTGCACCATCATTTTCCTTAACCCTTCAAACTCAAGTTCAAGCCACAAGTTGAGCTGGTTCCCGAAAGTGATACAATGAACTTGGTGAAGTTAGGCGTAAGTGGACTTAATGGAGCATTTCAATTCTAAGAAAAGACAGGAATTAGGCTGAGCTTAACTCAGAGCAATGGCCTTTCTAACAGTCGGTTTCAGTCCACTGGGGAGACTCCAGGGGCTTCCCCTCCGACAAACATAGGCGAGTCTCCAGGGTCCTGGGCACTGGGGCCTGACTGCAGCACCCACCCTGAATGTTAGTGACAGTCATACGGGGTACACTGACATCTGCGGGGGCAGTTGGGGCAAGGGCAGGGAGGAGGACAGGAAATATGTGGGAATTTTCTCCCCACCCCACGAGCCTGCTCTCTGACCTACAAGTGGGAAAATGGGGCTTAAATGACATTTATTGAATTTTGAACTGCATTGGGCAAAGAAAATTACTCGTTAATATATAAAGCACTGCATTGCCCATAATGTGAATGCCAGTGAAAAATGGATTCGTGCCTGCTTCATGGAGAGACGCTTGCCTTTAAAGTACTAACGTAAATGTGCCCTCAGGGAGTGAGGCAATGGCAAATTAGATAGAAGTTTGCAATATGATATGGCAGCAGGGAAAGCTCTGCTCAGCTTATGCCTGCAGACGTGCAGAGCTGGAGGAGGAGGGCGGCAGAGTAGGGAGTGACCATGGTGGGACAGGGAGGCTTGATCTTGGGGACACTGGGCCACCTTCTTCCTGGAGACCTTCCCAGGGTGGGAGAGCTTGCACTGCCAGCCTAATAAAGAAGGCGGCACAGTGAAAAGAGAAGGGCACGGATACAAAGGTGTCGATATGGGTTTGAATGCCTCCTGGTTACCTCTGGGCAAGTTACCCTCTCTGAGCCTTGATTTCCTTAATCATATATGGATGGGGCATATATGATTGCCCCATAGAGTTCATGTGAGACTTAACTGAGTGCATATAAAGCATCTGTTTATTAGTTTATTATTATCTGATAATATTAGTTTAGTCCCTTCACCTTTAGAAATTCTTTTAACAAAATATGTCCATTTATGCCCCACTTGTTGAGTTCCTGTCATGTACAACATAGTTCCCAACCCCAAGGAGCGTAGGCTATTGTGCTGAGTGCAGGAGACTATGGAAACACAGAGGAGGGGGAATTAATCCAATCTGAGGAATAGGGAGAAATCTGAGAAAGTTGCCAGGAGGAGGTAACATTTACGTTTAGTCTCAAGTATGAGCAGAGCCACCAGGGAAGGGACATTCTTGGCAGAGGGGTGGGCAGGAGCCAAGGCATGGAGCTGGGAGTCTGCGGGTGTTAGGGTTCCTGTGGCCAGAGCATAAGGACAGGAGAAGTCAGGGCAGGAGCAGGAGCTGGAGCAGGTGAGGCCAAGCACTCCTCAGACCATGGAGGGTTCATACTGAGCTCAGTAGTAAAAGGGAACCAATGAAGGGTCCTTGTCAAGAAGGTGACAGTGGGTCTGGCATTGCAAGAGGTGGCCTGTGGGGCCTAGAGTCCTGGTGACAGTCTATGACAGTCAGAAAGAGTGTTGGCGTGGGGGTGGAGAGGAGGGAGGGGACTGGAGACATTTTGAGGTAGGAGAGATACATAAAGACAAGGGCAGCGGGATCGTTGGGTATAGGGAGGGTCGCATGGCCCCTTGTGGCTGGACTGGGGGCTGCTCTGGTGACTGGGGGAGCAGGAGAAGAGAGAGTAAAGGTGTGTGGAGTGAGACTGTGAGGGCGCTCAGCAAGCGGGCTGTGGAGCTCCGCATGGCTCTAGAGGGAGTGCATCTCAGTCTTCAAGGTGGGAGACCCGGGCATTGGGCAGATTCCTCTGGCACCCATGTGATGCACAGCCTGGAGTGAGGAGATCCGGGGCTGATCGTGGAGCCGAGCCCAGAGGTGACTACAGTGGTCCATGTGGGGATGGTGGCACCAGCTGCTGCAGGGCAGTGAGCACTGTGGGAAGGCTGCATATGATGACCTCTCTGGAGGGACTCTGTGAGTAACAACACTGGGCCAGGAGCAGGAGGTTTCTCACTGGGATGGTGTGTGGTATGAGCAACAGTGAAAGGAGTGAATTGGGAAGAGGTGGGGTCCAGAGAACAAGTTCAGGTTTGGGGTTGCATTGCAGGCACCTACAGAGGAAACGAATGAGCAGTGGGTGTGTGGGTCTGGAGCTCAGCAAAGAGGTTCGGATCTAAGAGTTCTCAGGAGAAAGGGGATAGAGAATCCTTGCGAATGGATTAGAGTGTTTAGAGAAAACGTACAGCACGAGGAAAGGGCAGGCAGAAGATGAGGCTGGGAACGTCAGCATGCAAAGGGCCGCAGAGGACCATTTGTAGAAAGAGCAGGCCCAGTGAAGGAGGGCTCAGAGGAGCAGCTCAAAGCAACGGCCCAGTCAGAGAGCAGCACTCCCTTGGCCCCCCCAGGGTCCCTCTAACGCAGGGGCAGCTCGGTGCTTTGTAGCTGTCTGATCACTTGCTTCTCCAGCAGCCTCTGGACTCTTGAGACGCAGTGGCCCAGTCCTGTATCACAGTTGGGTGACAACGCAGCACAGGGCTGGGCACAAGGTGGGAACACAATGAACGTTTGCCTTATAAGTGAGTAAGAGCTCAGTGCTGCCCAGTGCTGCAGAAAGTCTGGCAAAATGAAGAAACAGAGGTAACGCCAGCCATTTCATTGTGCTGGCGGTGGGGTGGGTGGACCCTTGGGCTGGAAGGAAGGAGCCAGCCAGCGCTGTCGAGAACAGGATGCTCACTGTTCCTGTCTGACACAGCGGAACTGGACAGCCAGGAGAGAAAAGCAACACACACACTGTGATTAGTAAGTAAAACAGAGGAACAGCCTCATGAGTCATGACAAGATTGAAGTTAGTACATCGCTCTGAGTAATAAACTCACTTATATCCTTCCCTTCACGCCTCCACACTTGCTGCATCTCAGCTTGGGAACGTCTTTATTTGGGTTCCTTGACAGAACCCGTGGTCATGTCTGTACCTGTGGAAATATTCATAATTTGTGTTGTATGTTGACTTGCAATGATGGAGGTGGTAGCATTCAGTGGGGAAGGGATGAAATCTTAAAGGAATAGGAATCTGGTATTCTGGGTCCCTTCTGGGTATTTGAATCTCTGATTTCTAACATTTACCACCACTGGCCGAGCAGACAAAGGGTCAGGCCTCTCCCCTGCTCCAAACCAGCACAGAGGGGCCACTGCTGGGGGCATGTCACAGCCCCCACTGAAGAGGGTGGCTAGCTCTGCAGGTTACACTGAGTTGCACACTAGAATAGGGTATAAGGGCAGAAGAGTCTGAGCAGCAGTGGAGAATACGGTAGTGATGGCAGAGATGACTCTTTTAAAGTAAGTGGTGGCCCTGGAAGAAATGATTCTAGCAACACCAGCCCTTCGAGTTTAAGCCCCACTCTCTCCTCTTGACTTGTTCTATCTTAGCAGACAGGAATCCCAGTGACAAGCCCTGACTTCCTCTCAGGCTCTAGTGAACCCCAGATACACGATTTCTTTTTCTTTCTTTCTTTCTTTCTTTCTTTCTTTCTTTCTTTCTTTCTTTCTTTCTTTCTTTCTTTCTTTTTTTTTTTTGCGATTTCTTCAGTGAACTTCTTTCCCTGCCAAATGACTTTTCCTCCTCTTTCCATTAAATGTCTGGGTTCTGTCCATGTCATACAGTAACGCAAATGTGTATGCATGTACATGCACCAGTTAATCCCCAGCAGACCCTCGAGATGGCCCTGGCCCTTGTCTTAGACTAGTAGCACTGCCCCCTGATGAAGAAATGCCGTGGGAGAACATTATCCTGCACATGCTTCTAGCTGGACTGCTGTTCCTCAGAAGTGGGACAACGCAGACCCTCTCCCAGGGAATGGAAGCTCCAGATTGGAAAGAGCAACCTGGTAAACCGGCCTTGACCTCCCAACTGGCCTTGACCTCCCAGGCCCGGGGGAGAGCCAGCTGGGTGGACTAGAGAAGATGGCCTAGGCCCAGATGTCTAAGAAGCTTTGGAAAGGAGATTTGGGTGGCTCCTACCCCTGGCCTGGTCGCCATGGTAATGGGGGAGGGACAAGGCTGAGGTGGGAGGGAAGAGGCTGAGGCTCTTTACCTTTGATTCCTGCTTTCCTTTTATGTGTGAGCGGCCAACAGAGTGAGAAAGTGCCCTCTTTAATGTACAATCCACCCGGAAAGATCAATGGCAGCTTAACACACATTTCTGTCTAATACTCACGTTGGCAGGTCTTTGTAATAGAAACGCTGGTTTTAATGAAGGGCATTAAAATGGGGAGATTCGTGGCCAGCCTGTGCGCTTTTATCACAGTACCTCCCCTCGAGCAGTCAGAGCACAAGCCACTCTGTGGGAGGGAGGCAGGGGGGTATCATTTTAAGAATCACATGAGTACAGATTCTACAGTTCTGAAAAGATCCATCTTACTGGTGCATATTTCAATTTAATTCCCTCTATTGCCATAATATGATGTGTCTTTGGGAGAAAGCTGAGCTATGAGCTAGGTAAGTGGGGAGAGAGGAGAAGAGTCCAGTTAGGGGCTGAACTGGGTCCCCCAGAAGTCGTATATTGAAGTCCTAACCCCCAGCACCTCAGAATGTGACCACATTCAGATAAGCTCTTCAACGAGGTGATTACATTGAAATGAGCCCGTTATGTTGAGCCCTAATCCAATTTGTCTGGTGTCCTTACAAGGAGATCAGGACCCACAGAGAGATGCCCGGTGCAAGCATTGAGAGCACAGAGAAAAGACCATGAGAAGAGGCAGCAGCCAGAGGGTGGCCACCTGCTGGCCAGGGAGAGACAACTCAGGAAACCTGTCCTGCTGGCACCTGGACCTTGGGCATCCAGCCTCCAGGGCGTAGGAAATTAGGATTCTCTTATTTAAGCTCTCCGTCTGTGGTAGTTTGTTATGATGTCCCTAGTAAACTCATATGAGACCCAAAGCTTGAGTTTGGAGCAGTGGGCTTTGGAACAAAGTGATCCAATGGCCCTAGAGCAGGGGTGGGCAACCCCTGGCACGTGTGCCAAACATGGCACGTCAGTAACTTTTGCTGGCACGCGAAACCCTCTCTTATAATCTTCCATTTACAATTTTTTTCTTAATATCGACTTTATTTTTCAGATAAATTCAGTGTAGGTGCATCTTAGATAAATAAATAATTTTACATAACAAGTTATCTTAAAGACCATAGACATGGATTGACAAGAGAGGGGAAGAGCAATTGCTATGCCTCTGCCTTAACTCTCCCTGCCTTCTTAGATCTGACCAGTGTTTTGGTTTCATGCACATATGCTTGTGAATCTTTGTTCTCAGTGATGAATTTTGTTAAGTCTCATAATAGGAGTAGCCTGACGGATGAAAGTAGTAGCTCGTGCATATCTCTGAAGGTCACGAAATATAAACCTGATGTAAAATCTCTGTCATCAGTGATGCAGCAGCAAAAGTCCCACTGATAATATCAAATGGAGTCATAAAGTCTTCTGTCGGACTATCAGTGTACATGTATACATTAAAAAATAAATGTATTTTTTATCATCATATACTGTGTTTTTGTCGCTCGAATGAATTTTATTCTTTCTTCAAGGTTCTTCACATACGTACACCTTAAGAGATATCAAGTAGGCGTAACATGTCCTCAAAAAATTAGGGTTGGCACGCAGAAGAATTTTGAGTCAGAGATTTTGCTGGTTTGGGCATGCACTCACCAAAAGGTTGCCCACCCCTGCCCTAGAGGGCATCCCATAGCCATGTATTTCCTGGAGTGAGGTCCAGGGGAACATCTGGGCGTTGGCAGCAGTGGCCATCTCTGTCTCTGAATGCCTGAAATGCTGCCACTGGTTAGAAAGAGCACACGGCATGAGGGGACTGTGCTTACAACAGCAGGTGAAGAGTTTTCATGGACAGGCTGGTAGACAGGCGCTCAGTCCATGTTGGCTGAATGCTGGGAACACACTGAGCAGTGTAGCACAGCAGTTAGAGCCCAGAGTCTGCACCACCACACACTGGCTGCATGACCTCTCCAAGCTTCAGTTCTCCATCTGTGAAGTGGGGAGTCACACTAGGTCCTACTGCATGGGCTGCTATGATGACTAAACCAGTTACCATTTCTTACATGCTTAGAGCAATGCCGGGCACATGGAGAATATGCTGTGCTTGTTGAGTGAGTGATGGCTCAGCTCAAGGTGAAGAAGTCTCCTGCAATAACAGAGCAGGATGCCCCAGGGGCAGCAAGCTCTTACCATCCCAGTCACCCAATCCTATCTATGCCTCCATGTCCCCAGCTCCTCCCTCCTCTGTTTCCTGGCACTGCTTTCCTCTTGGTTCTCACTGACTCTCATCTAGACTCCCCCCAACATCTTCTATGTTCTAGGGCATCGTCCTTGCATCTTCTCCCCTGACTTCTCTTCCCCCATTCTGCCAAAGGAAAAATTTTAAACTCAAGGCACATTTCTGCATATTATCTCCATTTCCTAAGGGTGTGGGAAGGAGGTGTTCAGGTGTCAGTGAATTGGTTAAGGAGTTGCATGAAACGACATGCTAAGTGTTGTGGATACGCTAGCTTTGCGAGGTTGAAAGGAATAAAATCAAGCTGTTTGGCACAAAAAAAAAAGAGTATTTTATAATCTGATCCTTAGATACTTCTCTGGCTTTATTTCCTGTTCCTCACAGTTTATGCTACACAAATACAGAATGTTCTATGAATATGTGGCTCTGGGTAGATGCCTCTGTGCCTTTGCACATGCTCATCCCTGTGGGTGTACTCTGTGCCCAGGAATAATCTTTTCCTTCTCTTTTTTAATCTGGTGAATTTATGCTCATCTCCTAAAGTCCAGATGTCCTCCCTTGGAAAGTCTCCCTGAGTATGTCCCAGTAGAACCCAGAGCTCCCAAATCATCCAGCTCTTACCCTGGTTGCGGAAGGAAAGCTTGTTCCCGTCCTGCTCTCTTGTTTACTAGCAATCAATACGTACATGCAGAAGAATCCAATCAAATACATACAAGAAGAAGAGTCCAAGGTATAATTAGGAATTTGAAACCATCTAAGGGCTACAACTGGTTGCCCCTCCAAACTTCAACAGCCCTGTATTAAAAGTATATTTTAAGGAGCAAGCTAGCTCTGCAGCCAGAGAGGGACATTAAGGCCAACGGAGTAGACTGGTGCTAGGAAGTGAGACCTGGATAAGACCACATACAGCCCAAGTGGGAGAATCAGAGCAATGTCATGTTGCTTGTCAGCCCAAGGGGCATACATTCATCAGTACACCTATGCTTGGAGCCTGCTGTCTTGTTCTCACTCCATTCTGTCTTTGGTTCAAGGACAACAGGTGAGAGTCCTGGGTGATCATATAACTATCTCCCAGAGTCAGCAGGCGAGTGTGTGCCCTGATTGAGGCACTGGAAGGTCTCAGGAAAATCACAATGTCTCTGAGCATCAGTTTACACATCCGAAAAATGGTCTGATTTCGAAGACTGCCCAGAGGACTAAGTAGCCAGTAAATGGCAAAGGTGCTTCTCTAACTCAGATCACCGAACAGATGAGGTTTTGCTTCAGGGGTTAAATGCTCTGCCTGTGGCTTCAGTCCTCTTCATGCCACTTCCCCACTTTGACTCCTCTGAACGCAGTCCCCAGTGTCCTCATGCTGTTGGTTAGTGACCTCCGGGGGCCTGCCTCCAAATCATGCCCTCCTTGGAGGCCTCTGAAACAATCCACATCCCACACTCCCTCCCAGCTTCCCAAAGCACACTCTCCATACAAAATTACTAGTCTCTACTCAAAAGTCCCTTCCCAATGGGCTGGAAAGTAGATTAACTCACCTGCTAACTGACTTTTGAAAAAGCATTAGCAGGTAATGGGGCTTTGTGCATGCCCCCTCCTCTGAAAGTAACAGAGACATATTATCTGACATACGACGCGAACCCTAAATGGCGACCTTCTTCATGGAAGCTCAGGATGGGGGTTGGGGGACCAATCAGGACTGTAGGGACCCATGACAGCACCCAGCAGGCATCTGGGACCCAGGCCTGTGACTCCCTGGCAGGGCCCTATAACAGGGCTCTTTCCCCTAACTACATTTTAAGGAGAGCATAATGGAAAGGCAGGACTGCACCAGAGGAAACACCAAAAGAATGGCTCTTAAATGCCTCTCTATTTTGGTAATGCACTAGCAAAATAGAAGTGAAAAAAGTCTGCAAGGAGAGATGAGATAGTAATAACCATGGATCAGTTTTAGTTCCTGGGAAGAAAAGCACCATATAGACTTGAGGTGTTATTATTATGCATATACTCTATATACATAGACACTGTGTATTTATTCACAGCAAAGCTCACATATGTCATTCCCACTAATAACATTTTCTCTTCTAGCTCCGGTGTGAAAGGAGATATGCTGTTTTCGCATGTTCCACACATTCTCTGAGGAACCTGCTTAGAATATTTTTGCGGATGAGGTTTTCTGGGTTGTAACTGTTATTTCTTTGCAGCGCCTGCTTCCTGTAACCCACCTGGAGGGCTGTGCTTTGACCTCTCATTGCAATGGCATCTACATGTGGCTCTCTGTGTCAACTGCTTATCTCAGGTGTTAGCCAATTTCTTGTCGGTATTGTTTATACAACGCTGGACATACACAGCACTCGGCTGGTTAATAGGGATGCAGCTTCCTGCCCGTGGAGAGCACCAGCGAATGCAAATAAGATGAGCCTGCGCTCCGGAAACCATACAAATACCAGACCCAGAAAGATGCTGCTGGCTTGGGCATCGGGGAAGACCAGTCAGCACATAGAGGATCTGAGGAAAGAGAAGGAAGTGTTTGGAGGAAAATTAGGTTGACGCCTGTCAGTTCTTATGCAAACACAGGGTTGGAAGGACCCCTTAGAAGTTATCTGTTCCCTCCATCTGCCCGGTGCTCCTCTTCCTCCTCCCACAATGTCCCCCAGCCTTGATCGTTTTCAATGGGAAGATGCGGCATTCAAATGCCATCTTTGCAGAGCTCCTGTTTCATCTCCAGGAGCTTCCTCAGCCACCCAGTATGCTTCTGGTGGGCTGGCTGCCTAAGCTGTCACTTGCTGGATGCTCAAAGAATGCAAATTCACTCGCATATTAGTGATCGCAGGCATAATAGAGAAATTAAGTGTGCTGCCAACGGAGGGCACCTATTCCAGTCTCACGTTAAAAATAAACCATTCAGGGTTATGTGCAATTGCTCTCTTCAATTTTTTACTTCGCTGGCAATTCTCTTCCGAGTGGATAATTGGAAAGTCCCCATTTAATTTATACACAGCCCTGCACAGATGCGGGTGAGAAGACTTGCACCAACTTTTAATACGTGTGCGTACATTGTCCACATGGAGGAATGCTCGTCTGAGTGGAAGGGGAGAGGAAGAAGGGGCACAGAGCAGAACCAGCAAGGTCCCTCGATGGTACAAGGCTATGTGGCTGCTTCCCTGTGGTAGGCCCTGCACTTGTTTCTCCAGAACTTGGGATCGAGCTGTCAGCATGCTCTCGTTAAATTCCACGTATGAACATTAGCCATCGGGCCACTGGGGTGCACCCTGTACAAATGCGGACATTAAAAGGAAGCAGGACTTTATATTCTGATTGCCGGCTAGTCAATCTTGGGACACATGGGTTGTATTAGCCTGTGTCCTTGGAGCATTTATTTTGTGCCAAGTCCTTTATGTACATTATTTCATTAGCTTGACACTATTATCTCCATTTGACAGGTGACAATATTAAGGTTTAGAAGAGTTAGAACACTTGTTCAAGATTACACACACACAAAATAAGATTGTATACAAAGTAGAGCTGAGACTCAAGCTCTAGACCAGCGGTTCTCAACCTTGGCTGCACATTAGAATCACCTGGGAATCTTTTTAAAATCCTGATTTCTGGGCCTCATCCTCCAGAAATTCTGTTTCTTTGTTACTAATGTGGCCTCACCCCATAACAAAGAGCAGGGCCTACCGCAAGGTTGAGAACCACTGCTCTAGACCAGTGGTCGGCAAACTCATTAGTCAACAGAGCCAAATATCAACAGTACAATGATTGAAATTTCTTTTGAGAGCCAAATTTTTTAAAATTAAACTATATAGGTAGGTACACTGTTATTAACTTAATTAGGGTACTCCTAAGGCTTAGGAAGAGCCACATTCAAGGGGCCAAAGAGCCGAATGTGGCTCGCGAGCCGCAATTTGCCGACCATGGCTCTAGAGCAGCTGTGGGCAAACTACGGCCCGCGGGCCTGATCCGGCCCGTTTGAAATGAATAAAACTATTGAAAAAAAAGATCGTACCCTTTTATGTAATGATGTTTACTTTGAATTTATATTAGTTCACACAAACACTCCATCCATGCTTTTGTTCTGGCCCTCCGGTCCAGTTTAAGAACCCACTGTGGCCCTTGAGTCAAAAAGTTTGCCCACCCCTGCTCTAGAGTCTAGACAGTTTATTCTCAGCCTCTGGCAAGATTTCACCCCATGCTGACACCCTGATTTCCTGAGTGGCTGCCAACTGCCCCTCTTGCTGGAGAAAGAACGTTCTCTCTGCTGATGGTATAGCTCTTCAGTTTCCTTGAGGAATTTGGGGTGACTATTTTTCTAGCACTGGGTTGCACTACATTTAGAAGCCTCTCCCAGGGACACCCCCTGAAAAGGTGCCCCCAAGTCAGTATCTGAGGTGGAGCCATCTTGCTTCAACCTCTTCTATGTTAGTCCATTAGACTCCTCACACGGGGACCCTCAAAGTGGCTACACTGTATCTTCTTCTTCCTAAGAATTGTAATCCTGGTGACCTGGTGCCTCAAACTCAGCTCTCCACGGGCCTGTCAGCTCCACTCACACACGAGTCTCCTGGCTCAACTTGGCAGCCCCACATACCCTTCTCAATGCCAAGCTAAAATAGCAGTACAGCGTGGGTATGCACTGATGACCGACTCCCTGAGCTCTGGGCCTGGACTGAGAGGTGTGGTTCTAAGGAGCTCAGAGCTTCCTCTGAGATGCTCTGTGGCTGCTTAGCTCCTTTGAAAAACCCGCCCAGCTGCTAGAGGGAGCTGCATTTTCCAGTGGCCTCTGAGCCACGCTAATGAGAAATGCTAATTTTGAAAGACATATAACCATGGACAAATCTACTTCAAATCTCCAGGAACAGGATTCAAGTGAGATTCTAGATAAATACAAAGGCATTTTAGACCCTCAGGAAGTAGCTCCTGTCTTCATGCTCCTCAAAAGGATCAAGGACAGATGGTGACACTAGCCAAGCAGGAGCAGAGGGAGGGGAGGCCAGGATAGCCACAGGGCTGGTCTGCACACAGGTGTGAAATTCTGGTGGAGTCACCCTGAAGGCCTTCCCTCAGCCTCCTCAGAGCAGCCCCAGGTTGACAGTGACCACAGGACCCCTCCTGGGCTCCATTCTCCAGGAGCTTGGGCGTGCCCCAAGGCTGTGCTCATTCGAGATCTGCCTGACACCGAGAAAGTGAGAAAGTGGCACTGGGGCACAGGCCGCTGGCCCAGAGGAGGTGAAGAGCAGGGGAGATGCTGGACTTGTCACACTGTGAGCAGGAGGTGATCCCCGCAGCTCCACAGCCTCCTTCTCCTCCCCTCTGGTCTCACGACTTGTACTGACTCAGTGCTTACACCATGCTTGGCACTGTGCTGCGTACTTTACACAACATTATATAACTTAATTCCCACAGTGCTATATGAGGAATATGGAGGGAGGTGGAGAATCAAAGGCTAGTATATAAGAGGCCAAATCTGAACTCAGAGCACATCCTCCAAAGCCATGAGTTCTACAGCCTTTTCTCTAATCTTTCTGTTTTCTCCAGGTGCCTAATGTCCTCAATTCTCTTTTCTAGCCCTTACAGTCTCATTGCACTACCCTTTCTAGGGGCATGTCGTGGGCCACTTCCAATCCTTTTGTTAATCCACACTTATGTGGCTCTCTATTTATTCACCCTAAGGCTGCTTTCTGATAGAATAAACTAATTTCTGCTGAAGTGTTAATGACTACCAAGAAGTAAGATGTTGTCTTGAACCGAAAACTCTCTACATTGTCACAGTGGACTACTTTGCCTTAAGGATAAAGAAATTTGTAAATCTCAGGTTTTATGTCCAGACAGAGAGAGAGAAATTTTGAGTTTAGAGAAAGGGCATGAGGCTTTCATCTGTGTTCCCTTTGAATCACATTATCTTCCTAGCTTGACATATAGAAAATGCCCAATAAATGTTTAATGAAAAATGACTGGATGAGTGAACAAACAAACCCATGAATATGAAAATATCTAGACAAGATTTAAGTACATGGTAATACTCTGTCTGGACAGTAGAGGCCACTGTTAACATTTTTCAACATCTATGCTGGAGCTAATCAGTGAAGAGAGCCTGGGGCATGGAAATTCTGTTATCCTAAAGGTTGATTCTGGGGATAAGTTTCTGAGATCAATTTCAATGTGCTCCCTTCCTGCACTAAGCCCTTTATGAAGGAGGCTGGTCAGGTACAAACAAGAAGTTGTTCTCTCTGCTGCTTGGAGAGAAGGCAGGACCCCTCTGCAAGTCTAGGATGGCCGATGCTGTTGGGGCATCCACCTGAGGCACAGCCCCCATAGAATTATCAGAGCCAAAACCTGCCCTATCAGACACTGCCCCTGAGGGCTGCTCTGGGGAAAAGGATGGTGGCTGAGGTTGACCTCTACTTTTGGTGTTTTTATTTTATCTGAGCACTACCAGAAGGCAGTATTCCAGATATTGCCACAGTTCCACCATTTACTCTGGTGACCCAGATAGGAATCTGGGAATCGAGATGGACCCAGCACTTCTCTCTAGGAACAAGCATGCTCTCTGGCCCACAAAGCACTGTCCCAGTGTGTCCTGTTGGGGGTGAGGGTGCTATCTGTTGTGGTTGGCATTCCTCTGTAACAGAACTACCTGCATAGTGTCTAGGGGCCGGCACCTCCTCTGTGAGGCCCGCTGATACACTGTGACTCCCCAGCTACCCTCTGCCCCGGGTGTCACATTACATGCCGACATGAAGTGGTCAGTGTGTCATTTTCTGGGTATGTCACTAGCAATTCTTCAAGGCAGAGACAGTTTTCCTTTTCTCTCATTTTTAGATGAAATGAGTGATTGAAGTCCACTAGGCTGCACTGGGATTATTCAATCAGCTACAAGTGACCAAACTAACTGGACCTACTATTTAAATGTTGTGTTACTTATGTCACATGGATTCAGGAAACCAGAGGAAGTGGCAACAGCTCTTCCCTGGCTGCCTCTGTGGCCCTTGCTATGATGACTGGAAGGAATAAAACTTTTCTTGCTGAACATAATGAACCAGAGTTAATTTCATCCATGTTTGTTTTCGGTTCTTCACGCATAACAGGAGACCCTTAATGACCATCCAACTCATGTCTTATTAAATTTAAAAAGATAGAATGAATTGCATGAACCATAAGCTGATATGCTACCATAGGCTAATGAGGAAAATGCTGATTAAAGTTTACCCAGCAAAGAATAGTAGAACTCTGTACCTGAAGGCATAACAAAATAAATCGACACCAGGAGGACACACAAAGAAGGTGAGTATCTAGCCTGGTACTTTTTACTTTTTCGTTGAACATATGAATGAATGAACTGGCTTGGAACAATGCTACAGATGAAAAGTAAGATGATTGATTATAGGAGCCAAACTCACCAAAACTTCTCTAAGGTTGAACTTCCCGGCTGTTGCAAGAAGCAGCCAGCAAATGAGAGATCTATAAACCCCGGTAACACACACTGCATCACTGTAACTGGTGCTGGGCGATGCATTAGGCATTGAGAATAAGTACTTTATAGAACAAAGAAGTTTTCAGATGATGTCAGAATTTTTTTATGGGTGGAGAAAGAAGGGAGGAAAATGAAATTAAATTTCTTAAGAGGATCGCCACTGAGGATTAAATGCTGGTTGGAAGAAAGCGCTAGAAGCCAGATGTGATTTGGGAATGCAGTGAGGGGCAATGAAGGGGAATAGATTCAATACAACCCTGCCCAGTTTCTCTGCTGGACTGGGAAATTGATTTAGGGGGAGTTGGTCAGGGGGTCCTTGGTGGTAACTTGGGCAGCTTCAAATGTTTGCCAGGCATCTCTCTCTGAGAAAGTCACTTGGGTCAGGGCCCTGATTATTGATCCCCAGCCACCACAGTAGTTCTAGCATGGGCCAGTGCACATGTCACTCAAGAAAATGCAAGAAGATGAAACTTCCAGAATCCCTTGCCACCACAAAAAGTTGGCAGGTTACATGAGGGATGGGGAATGAAAAGGGAACATGTTTTCCAGTCCCCCAAAGGGTTGATAGGGCAAGGATCATTGGGGTGTGGGAAGGAAAGCTGCCTGCACTTGAGAAAAGGCCAAAAAAGATGAAAAAATTGGGGTAAAGGAACAGGAATCTGGAGACAAGGGGATTTCAGGATCAATAGGACCATGGTGTCCTATCTGGAGACCCTGTGACCTCACTCCCTGTAGGCTCATCACCCTGGAACACCCGAATGCACAGAAACTCAAGGGACACTTATTAATTATCTGATTTTTGTGAACATTCATAAGAAACTGCTGATTGTGGCTGAGTGCCATTTGTGCTTACCATGTTTAATTTTTAATAAAATTCACCATTCAGACTAATATTTTTCTAAGAACTTTCTATCTATTGTCACTTGTGGTTTTCAAAAAGTTAAAATGGTATATATAATTTTTTTCTATTGTCAACCAAAAGAACTATACATTTTCAATCCACAATATGTGGACTTCTCACAAACATAATGAATTCAAATATTATTTCCTATTCTTTTCACAGAATCCTTAGAGCATTTCATCTCCTGACTTCTTTACCAACTTTCTAGTGAGGGAGATGAAACTATGGTTATTTAATCCTTTCACAGATGAGGAAACAGAATCCAGAGCAGTGAAGTAATTGCCTCAATATCTCAGAAGTTAGTGCATGCCTCTCAACCTCCTGAGTTTAAATAGTGCACTTTCTACCATAGCACAAGCACCAGTGTAACTCTGGCCCGTATTTTTAAGCTATAAACTTTTTGATAGTTAGTTCCTTTAATTATTTAAAAGTTGCACAAAGGAAGGTCACTCATTGTGGGCCATTGATAGCAATCAGAGAAGGGGCCCAAACTCAGGCCTCCTAGTGACGATTTCCAGAACAAATTTGTTTCGCTGGTCAATGAACAGATTTAATCAAATTTGGAAGTGGGGAGGAGCATTTATTTCTCGGTTTATCTCTTGGGAGAAAGCCCAAGTTTGTTTGGTCTGCCACTTTGGAATACTGCACGGACTGCCATCAGTTACAGGAGTCGTCTGACCATCGAACTACATGTCTCCCTTGTTGAGACAGCTCTGCAGATGGATAGGCAGATGTGCATACAGCTGTGCACATCTGGCATGCAGGTGTGATTCATGATAGGCAAACTGTTCACAGAATGATTTCTTTTGCGGACAAAGATGAGAAATAGCCTAAGGCCCTCGGTGAAGTGGTCCATGAGCTGGGACACTGATTGTTTCTAACAATGGGTTTCTGAGATGGACAGTTTGGGACAGATGATGAAATGCACAGGCTCAAACAATGAGGGGTCAATGCATTTCCATCCTCTAAGGCAGGTGTGTGCCAAAGCCTGAGCTGGCTTCTGGGACTTGAGATAGTGGGGAGGGTTAGCACTCCAATCAGACTGCTCCATGTGGGTGTAGGGGGTGTGAGGAATGTGGGTGATGGATGGAACAAGAGAGGTGCAGGGCTGACTTTTATAGCCAAGTGGTTGGTACATGGGGTTCATTGACAACTCTCTCTATTTTTATGAATTAAAAAAATTTCTGTTATAAAAAGTTAAAAACAAAATCTGTTCCTACATATGGGCTCCCAGAAGTACAATGAATATTATTAAACCTGTTATTGATTCTGAGTAGTGGATGGCTGTCAAGGCAGGAATAGACCTGACAGTGGATGGCCACCCAGCAGCTCGAGGGTGGGAGGAGGAAAAGGGAAGGGAAAGAGAATGGACTTGGCACAGTGCCTTTGACACACGATTCTCTGCCATATCCATGAGAAAGCAGGTGCCTCTTTCTCACGTGCCATAGCTAAGCCCTCCTCCCCACAAAACACTCTCCAAGGAAGAGACGTTGGGGTTCCTCCCATGCAGCCTAGAGAACTGACCAGAGAAGGAGCTGGGAGAAACAAATGTGCATGAAAGCCACATCCTGACAGAGATCAACCCTAATCTAAGGTGTAAGCCAGGAAAGAGAGCAAGGAAAAGGGAAGAGAAAGCGGACAAAGCAAACACAAAACCAAGGCCGTTTCAGAGACTTCCCTGGGCTGTCGACATGCTCACAGAGCTGGCAGGTGCTCAGAAGAGGTGAGCCTGGTGACTCAGGCCATCAGAAGAGGCCTGGCTCTCTCTGACAGATGACCCCCGGGAGCAGCTGGCTGTGCCCTCACCCACCAGGCAAAGGCCATCGCCACCTTTTACAGCCTTAATGGGAGAAGTGATGTCAACCTTCCAGCCAGGCCAGCCTCTGCCAGGCCCTCTTCTGGACCCCTCTAAAACCACAAAGACTCTGAAGTAAGCTTGTGAATGAGCCTTTTCATTCCCAGCTCCCAGTCAGTCCCATGGCTCCCCGCCTCCTTTCCTATTTGAAAAGATATGCTTGGAGTTGAAGCCTTAGTGCAGGTGGTCGCACTGAGTCAGGCCACAGGAGCCAGTGCCTGGGCAGGAGGTGGGCGCACTCACTGTCCTCCAGGGAGTCCATATGGCTGTGGGGCCACAAAGAGCCACACCAACCTGAAGGACATGCCCACTCCTCTGAACCCAACTGTGTGTGCTGGAGTCAAAGGCACTCCCAGTGGAGGGGCCCTATAATATCTTCCCCAAGGCTCGCTCTGCTAACCTCAGTTTTGCATTATCAGCTGCTCTCCCTGCTTCTTCCTCCTTTCTTCCCATTCTGTCTTGTGCCCTTTCCCACATCTGGGTCTGCACCTGCCCCGCCCCCCAATTCCTCCTGGGCCCCTCCTCTCCAGGCTCCTGTGCACAGCTGGGCTCTCTGGGGATGCCGCTGTCTGGACTGTAGTTCTATGGGCACAGGTGGCACTGGCAGATGCAAGTTCTCTCCATTCGTGTGGGTAAACAATAAACATGATATTGAAAGATTCATCACCAGGGCCTCTGCCTGAATGCTAATCTGGGTGGGAGCTGATTCCCCATCCCTGGCGGAGACAGTGCTGCTGTAGCTTCTGTAGTAGAGTGGCCAGGAAAGGTCGGCCTGAGTGGAAAAGCATTGATTTCACATTTGCTTTGTGGGGGAAGACACGTGGAGCTTTCTGGCCACAGAGACTACCTGTCTGCCGGGGAGGATGGTTTATGTAGGGCATCTGCTAGCTGCTGGGCCTGGGCTGACCTGTAGAACAAGCAGGTATCTGATGCTGGACTCCTGGCAGCCTGTTTATCACCTTTGTACTTAGGCGTCCGGCTATGTACTGAATGCTAAAAAGTCCTGTGGCTCTTTAAAACCCTGCTGGTGATCCATTTGCTCTCTGTTGTTAAGGATTGCATGCCATGTATCTGTCCCATCTTTGCCACTGGAACCTAGGAATCCCGATGGAGTCTGGACAGAGCCTCCGTGGTATCAGACAGTGTAACATCTAGCTCCTTTCTAAGGACAGATGGATGGAGGAAGGAGACACGCTGATCTCAGAGTCTAAAACATTTCAGGCATCAGGAGGTTCTTGCCTATCGTGAATCAAACCCCTCACACTTCAGAGGAGCTGAAAACCAGTCAACCATGGTGCCTCAGGAGCAATCTCCTTGACCCTTAGCTCACATGCTGTTTTCAGCCTTCACTTCTGCAAACATAGCACACATTCATTCCTCCCTTTCTCATCCTTGCGCACGCTCATTCATTTATTCAATGACCATTTATAAATTGCCTGGTCATGACCCACACTGGGCCGGCCAGTCTCTGCTATCTCTCTTTATAAGGGGACCATTCTCACCAGGGGACTCTACCCTCATTACCTCATCTAACCCTAATTACTACCAAAGAACCTGCCTCCAAAACCATTACATTGCGGGTGAGGGCTTCAACACATGAATTTGGGGGGAAGCAAACATTTATCCATAACATCCCTAGAGGACCCAGGCCCATTACCTGCCCCCTCAGTTGAAGAAAAGCTCTCGATTGATGAAGCAAAGGCAAGCAAGCTCCTAAGTGGCCCGAGACGTCCCAACTTATCCAGTCTCTCTCCTCCTCCTCCTCCTTTTCATCATCATCATCTTCCTTTCTTTCCCTTTCCCTCTCTTCCTCTTTCTCACACATGTAAACATATTTAATTTTAACTAAACAATCACAAAGGCAAACATCCACTCATCCTTTTTTATGCAAGTCAAGGTAACCTCCTCACTGAGGTTGTCTGAGCTTCCTTTATATATACCCTCCCCTACTGCATCCCATCAGGAAATGTCTCAGAACTCACAAAACATTACTAAAAGTTTGTTTCTCATCTGCCTCTCCAGCTAGATGAGGAGCTCCTCAAAGGCAAGGATTCTGTTGCACCTCTAGCTTTAACTCTAGTGCCTGCCCTCTGCCTGGTCATACGGAGTAAGTGCTGATTGAATGTTTACTGAGTGAATGAATGAAGGTGTTCTCAGGACACAAAGATATAAAAGATGATCCTGCCCTCCAGAAGCTTGAATGTATTGGGGAACAAAATATTGTTAAGATCACTGATAGCTGACAGAAGTCATATACAGGGACCATGCGATAATCATGGCATCATAGGTGCCATTTATGCTGTTGGGGACACAAGCAGTCACATTAATCCTCACATACCCAAACTGTGCCTTTTTTAAAAAAAAAAAAAAAAAAAAAAAAGACTCATTCAGGAAGAAGAACAGAATTAAGACATCTTGCTTCAGTCCCTGAATGTTACCTTTTGTCATTCTCTGTATCCTGTCACTGTGCCACAGAGAGACACTGGATTATACTTCATGGGGCTGGTCCCTACTGGCTGATGCTGACCACCCACCTTCCCTCCAGGCACTTTGGAACGGACTTCAGAAAGTCTTTGCGTTGTCCACCTATACAGAGAAGTTCGTGTCCTCACATGGTCTCCTGTTATTAAAATAGGAAGGCTCACTGCTCTTATTTTTCGAGCACCCGATTTCCAGGGATGCTTGTATCTCCGTGCTATTTTCATACTCCAGCATACACGCCACCAAAGCCTGCGGGAGCCAAATCCATCTCGCTTATTTAAGTACCTTTCAGCAGGTATTCCCCAACTTCTCCTTGTTTCCCCACCCCGCCAATCTGTGTGGATGTGCTCCATATGTCTCTCTAATAACCTGGGTGGGAACGCCGCACACACATGGCTGCTCGTTCTGTGAAATCCGTAAAAACTAAAGAGCGAGCTGGCGCATCCTCTTCGCAGTGACTGGGACTGCCATACGCAGGAGCTTCCCTGGCACCGTCTACCGACGTCTCTCATTTTCTGTCTTGCTGGGATCTGGGAATACTTTAAATATTCGGCTCGAGGTAGCACTTAGCATTTATTAACTTCCAGTTCTGTGCCAGGCACTAGGCAAGCACGTCCATGTTCAAGACTCAGCTAATCTCACCACCTGTGAGCCTCATTTTACAAACAAGAAACTGAGGCTCAGAGTTTAAATGAGCTGGATTTAGGCAAAATGCGAGTTTTAATCCAGCTTTTAAAATTTTATGCACATCTGTATAGGGTTGACTGTGGTCTTGGTGCCACTCTACACATTTCACAAATATTAACACAATTAATCCTTACAGCCACACTTCAAGGTAGGTACTGTCTGAGGTAAGGAAACCGAGGCACAGAGGAGTTATGTAACTTGTGCAGTAACTCAGCTGGTGGGTGGTGGAGCCACAGCCCTGTGCCGCCTGTCAGAGCCCCGGGACTTCCAGTCGTGCTCACCCAGGACAAAGGTTTTAGGGGGCGATGCCAACAGAACAAAGCCCATTAGAAGGCCCTCCGTCCCGCCCTTCTCTAAACTTCTTCATTGTGGCCCTAATTGTACAGCTGTCTAGGCATTCTTCTCTTCCTTCTTGGTTCCTTTGAAGAGTCCTTCGGGGGAAAATAGTACTTTAAATCTAATGTACACAGTACACACACTTCGCAGCCAGCACCCCCTTCTTGCCTCCACTTGGCCTCGGTTTCAGGCCCATGGGAGCGGAAGGCACTGACTCCCATGACTCATGTGCTGCTCCGCTACCCCCTCACCCTCTCTTTCAGTGCCAGTGTCAGCAAATATCATTAATTTGAAAGGCAAGGGACCAGGAAGAATGGATTTTGCATTAACTAGTTCAGACAATCTGATATTTTTACTGGAGCATGACAAGGTATCCAGTTAGCAGGGGAACAACAATCGCTTCCTTTGGATAAGCCAATATCTGCTTAACAAGGTTTGGCTGTAAAGGGTGATCACACAGACATCTGTGTATCTCAGAGGCTCCCAGCCTGGATCCTGATGCCTGAGGCAGCTGCTGGCGGGGGTCCTGTGGGAGAAACAGGATTCTGCTTGTGTAGGAATCCACGCTCCTGCACTCCTGTGGCTCACGCATGTTCTCCGACCTAGCCCCTCAACAGTACCATAAACTGGTCCCCAGGAATCCGGGAATCCTCGGGGCTTGTTAGGTGATAATCACTAGCATTTAAACTAGACAGGTCCTACAAAATGCCTGTGGCAGAGATGGCTGACCACCCACCGAAACTGGAGCCACCCCATCCATGCTATGCAACTGAGGAGTGGCTGCTTCACTGGGGCTACGTTTTCCATTCCCCTTGTGTCTGGGGCAAGTTCTCACTGGTGGAATATGAGCCTGAGTGATGTGTGTCACTTCCTGGCCCAGGACGGGGTAGAGGTGTGTCTTCCCTCCTCTCGTCTCCATCTGCCACCTGGGTGCAGAGGACTACAAGGACCAGCGGTGGGGGAGCCACAGATGGGGGAGCTGGAGACCCTTAGTCACTAAGAGGAAAAAAAACTGTGGGGTTGATGAGGACACCCCCCCATTGGGCAGCTACTAGAGTGTGAAATAGGCTTCTTTTTTGGGGGGCGGTGTTTACTTGTTTCAGCACCTCACGTCACCCTAACTCTTCAATCCTTCCATTCTTGTGTTTTTTCTCTAGGCAGGGAAGCTCCATGCCCTTGCCTGACTCTAAGCAGAGACAGGAAGTGGTGTCAGAGGGTGAGTACAGGTGCTGACGAGCTGGCAGAGCGCGGGGAGGAGACAAGAGAAAAGCCACCTTAGTCTGTGTGGGCACTGCAGTGGTCTGCCTACCTGGTGTGGCCAACTGCCATGCTGCACAGAGGACTATGGTACCATCATCTATCAAAACAGATGCTTAAGAGCATGGTCATAGGTCACATCTGATGATAGCATTAAACTCTGATCAAACTTCTGCTGCTCATATCGAGCCACACTTTGTGTAACAAGGTCATTTGATCATAATTAAAAAGAAAAACAACAACAGAGGAAATGTAAACCAGAAGCAAAACCTACAAAAGCCACCACCAGGCCCTGCACCTCAGATCTGGCTCCTTTGAGGGTGAAGCTTTAGAGGATCCCTCCAGTCACATGTTTAGTTTCTGGGTTTGTTTGTGTTGGTTGTTGGTTTTTCCCTTCCAAATATATATAGAAGAGGCAGAAAAATATTTCCTTAGAGTAGAACTTAGGAATGGCACTATCCTCCCCTCCAATTAAAAATAACAAGGGAAAGGCTGCTTCATGACTAATAATAATTATGGGAACAGTAACTGACATTTTTGAGTATTTAATATGGGCCTGGCATAACTCCAAGCACTACAGTTGTCAAGAGGTAGAGCCAGGCTCTCCCCGCCGGGAGCAGAGCTGAGGGGTAATGCTGACCTAACTTCTCCCTGATCCTTGGCCTGATGTCTCTGTTTCCCCTGGACCCTCAGCTGAAGTTCAGACTTGGGAATGATTTTTATTGGCTGCCCGTGTTCTTCTGCCTTCACACCCTCTTTTCTGGGAGCCTCCGGACTCTGTACCCAGTGCCACAGTCCTAGCAGGCACAACAGTCTTCATTCACAACCCTGTGCCCATGTTCTCAGGGTCTTTCTCTTTGTTAGGGGGAAGTGAGCTAACCAAATAAATTACCCCCATCATTAGTTAATCAAGGGTTCCCCCTTACAGCCGTCAGATGCCCTCAGTGTCCTGGTCAATGTGCTCTCCAAGTCCTTTTGGAGTGGAGTCATACAGATGCGGGCGTGGGTTGAAGGAAGAATCTACATTTATTGTGGTGTCTCTTAGAAGAAAGTATACCTGTCATCTTAGCCTGTCCATCTCTTACTTCCCCCCCTCCCCTACTCCCAGTTAATTGGCTACATAGCTACTATGATCATATTTTTAGAACTAAGTTTGAGCTGGTTTGACAAACACAAATTACAGTGCCATGCGAGAGTAGATGGAAGTAAAAGCACCCCAGAAAATGCATAGCTATGGTTACGGTCCAACAGCCTCTTCTACCCCCCGAAGAGAGTTTTAACTGCACAGACGACTTGCGCGTATCCCTCCCGCCCCCCACAGGGTGAGGATGGGGGTTCCATGAGAGCCTCAACCTTACTGAGACTCGAACCAAAATGGGAACAGGAGCAAAGTCAGAGCCACAGCCCCGGTGGAGCTCAAAGGCTGCCTTTTCCTTGTCTGGGAGGCATGAGCACGGCAGTACTTCCTGTAGGATTTCAGGGATAAGTTAGCTTCTGTGACACACTGGTCATCTGGGTTTCTGGATATTGAATGTGGAGCCCAGGGAGTGGCAGGTGGGCTCTATGTCTGCTACAGGAAAAGCTAAAGTGTGGAACTTGGGTCTCACAAGTCGCATTTCCCTCAGTTTCTCCTTGTCTTGTATGGATGTGGCATTTCTGAGTGGATGTGGGCTTGGGAGGGCTCCGAAGCCTGGTGTTCTAACCTAGCTGGAGACTCTGTACCCAGGGCCCTGTCTGTGATGGGCCCAGGTGAATAGAGGTTGTGTGTTGACAACAAAGGATACTGGGAAGAGGCATTGCTGGCAGGGAAGGGTGAGGCTGTGTTGTTTCTAGGCGACCTTGGGGACAAGCATGCATCTGACTTCTGTGCTTCTCAGCCAGAGTCCGCCAGAGCTTCGTTTTAGAAGCAGAACCAGATGCTGCCTCTGAGATCAGCTCCAGGGCTGGAAATAAATTAGAAAAGGAGGGCCCCATGCAGGGAGGCAGCAGGGCAAGGAATGCAGTACGCCCTAGATTGAGACCATGGCCCAGACCCTGGTCAAAGGGGCTGGATGGGCAGGGCTGGAGCAGAAGGCTGGCGAAGCCTTGGCCTGACTTTTCCCTTCTAGCAACTGTGCTTCCACCTAAATGAGGTCTTGGCAAAGATACAGTCACCCAGTGCTGAAGGGTGAGGAAGAAAAGCAGCGCTGGGCAGAATGGCAACAGGCTTGTGTTCCAGTGTTAGGCAGAGTTCCAAGAGGGCCTCCAACATTCCTGTCCTGGCGCAGCGAAGTTTGGGAACTACTGGTATAGCGAATGCTGGGGGTGCTCTGTTCTGATCCCCTCTTTGGGCAGACACATCGAAGCCCCTTGCTGGGAATATTGGCGGCTGAAGGCTCAGAGCCGTATCCCTCACTAACCATTGTCCTGGGACACAGGGACCCTCCCCATCCAAGGTTCCCTTTCCCAGGCTGTTGCAGGGATACCAAGGCCTGGCCCCTTGCCTCAATTTGGGACAACTCTGATGGCTCTTCTCAGCTCTAGAGCTGCTGCAGGGTGGACTGAGGCCTCAGTCAGTTAAAACCACATTGTGAGTCACCTCCTCCCTCTGCTCAGTCCTGCCTTTCTCACCGCCTTCCAGATCTATCTCCTAAGAGTCCCTCCAGGAAACCCTCTGCATGCAACTGTGGCTTAGAGTCTGATTCTAGGAAAACCAGTCTAAAGCAATGAACCCGAGTTAGCAAGAGAGGCGCTCATCATCACTAACCATCAGGGAAATGCAAATCAAAACCACAATGAGATACCACCTTATCACACAGACAAGAGACAGCAAGTGCTGCTGAAGACACTGAATTCAGGATGGCACTGAGTAAAAGATGGGCACGGGGGACATGATCAAATATGCCCTTTAAAGATGACCATGGCTACAGGATGGGTGGGACCTCCTGGATGAATCAAGGATATACTTGAGGTGTTTAAAGAGTTCTACAAATATTCCCTAAATATTAGACTATGGCTTAAACACCAGTCACAGGCTCTTGAAATATAGCCAGCATATGCGCATCCCACGCCAGCTCCCCCAGCATATGGGAGAGTTAGGGGGAGCAGGGTGCCCCAGCACAGCTGTGCATGAGTGGACACAGGTCCTGATGAGCAGGCTCAGGGGCATTGCTCAGGATGGATGGGAGACCCAGGCCCTGGAAAGAACACTGGGCCCACGGCTGAAGGAACGGAAGTCTCTCTAAGAAGGCAAGTGCAGGAAGCATCTGGAAGGCTGCGTTCTGACAGTATAAGCCCCGAGGATGGATCGCAACCAAGCGCGGGACTTACGCCTCTGCACTCAGTGTCCAGGGAACTGGCCGACCGTGTTCTTTTCCAGTAATGGATTGTAATAGCCCTATTCATATGGAAGGAATAAACATATTTTTGGAGTATCATGTGATCGTATATTATCTTTAAATTAGGTTAAATATATGAGAGTACTTGGGAAATGGCGAAAGAGCTGTACAGATGAAAGGTATTATGTCTTTTACGGTCTTTATGTAAATGAGCCGATGGGGAAGACTGTGTCCTGGAGACTATAAATCCCTGTACAAATGAGAGGCTGTGTGATTAGGCACTTCCCACGGTACCTTAGGCCCGGGGGAGGCGGGTCCTGCTTCCATTCTGCTCTCTCCCGGCAGACAGAGCTCCGCATGCCGAGCGAGTGGGCTGAAACCTCACGGCCTCCATTCACGGAGCCGTGGAACAACAGCAATCAAGCTGATCAATTTGCAGAGTAAATTAGGGGGATAAAATCCTGTAACAGATCTTGAGAGGAGGGAGGAGATGAGGACAAAGAAGGAGAAGGAGGCAGGCAGAAATTTTTAGTGGTTAGAAATCTTTAGTCTGGGCATCAAAATGAGGCAAAAGTGCCCATGCGGAATGGCTTTCTGGATGGGACGCCAGGGTTCTGTGCTGACAAGAATTCTAGTCTCATGTAGCAAATCCCAGGTGTAGCCCTAAAAGTAGATGCTGGGATGGGCGACGGTGGGGCATTCCCAGAGGGTTATGCCCAGCAACTCTTCAAACATTCACACTTGCTTCATCCCTGGTGAAGCTGGTCTCGGAGAAAACTGGTTTTTGAAGGGAGTTTCCTTTCCCAGGGTGAAAAATCTCCCTTGGGTTGGGTGGTTCAGCTGCATCTTTAATATTTCATGCTGTTGTGATTATGGTTGTCACTTTTTGTTCAACCAGCTTTGAAGGATGGCTGCCTTTTACAAGCCTGGTGTTAGGCATTTTATATGCATTACCTCTCTATCCTCATGCTTCTCTACAGGGAGGTACTATTACCATCTGTTTTATAGACGTACGTAGACACTGAGGCTTCAAGAGGGTGGATAAATCGACCACCCAAGGGAGAAGGCAGGTCAGCAGTGGAAACAGCCCTGGGAATTAGCACTTTGTGTGGCGGCCACTACCAGGTATCCTCTGGCCTGCTGACCTGCCTCTGCCATGACCCAGCTTCTCAGTCACCCTCATTCTGGAGTCTGAGCAGGAGATCTGCCTGGGCTGCTGGGCTCCTCTCTGTTCAATGTCTGGAATGTACATTCTGCCCCAATAGCTGACACCCAGGGCCAGGCTCACACCAAGGCAGTGAGCTGTGCTGTTCCCATGCCAAGCAATGGGGCCCCCTCCCCTGAGAAAGGAGGCTTTGTCAGGTTAAGTTTTTCAGGCTTCAGAGATGTGGGGTCAGCGTTGTATGGCCTACAATGTTGTAGGCCCTAAACTGTGTCCCCCCAGGAGTTCGTGTGTTGAAGCTTAACCCCCAGCACCTCAGAACATGATTGTACTGGGAGATAAGGTCTTTTAAGAGATGATGAAATTAAATGAGGTCACAGGGAAGGCCCTAACCCAGGGTGAAGGGTGTCCATATAAGAATGGAGATTAGCCCTGACCGGTTTGGCTCAGTGGATAGAACGTCGGCCTGCAGACCGAAGGGTCCCAGGTTTGATTCTAGTCAAGGGCATGTACCTGGGTTGTGGGCACATCCCCAGGTGGGAGATGTGCAGGAGGCAGCTGATCGATGTTTCTCTCTCATCGATGTTTCTAACTCTCTATCCCTCTCCCTTCCTCTCTGTAAAAAAATCAATAAAGTATATATATTTTTTAAAAAAGAATGGAGATTAGGTCACAGACACACGCAGAGGGAAGACCATGTGGAGAAATGAAGAGAGAAGATGCCCATCTGTAAACCAAGGGAAGAGGCTGGACCAGATCCTCCCTTCACAGCCCTCACAGAAATCACCCTGCTGACATCTTGATCTCAGATGTCCAGAACAATGAGAAAATAAATCTCTTGTTGTTTCTGTCACCCAGCCCATGGTGTTGTGTTCCACTAGCCCCAGCAGGCTAATGTGGGTTATAACAGTAAAAAAAAAAAAAAAAAAAATTAACCAAATACCTGAAAGATTTTCCTCAATTACCTGGTAAGGTTACTTAAGCTGAACTTTACTATAAAACTGATCTTTTTCACCCTTTTTACTTTAATTTCTAGATTGTAGATAACATGGTCTTGGGGGGATAGAGCCTGTTCCCAGGTCATGTTTGAGAAAAATATAACCCACTGTATTCTTTGGCTTCCAGTTTTCTCCTGCCTCTTGCTTCTGCTGGCTCTTATCTCCATTTCATTGTTTCACAGTTGCCTGCACACTAAGGAACTTCTTCCTTCTTAACTCCGGTTACAAGGGTTTGCTCATGGCACCTCCAAGCTGTCTCACCTCTGGTGACTGACTCTGGGAGAGAGACAGTGTGGACACAGAGCACAGGCTTTCAGAAAGGGATCCTTTTCCATCAATCCAATGACTGGCCTAACAGTGATCCTACAGAGCTCAGAATTTACCCCGTCGGATGTTGGCTTCAAAGGGCTGTGTCTAAACTCCTTCTGACTAATGAGGCACAGACACTTTGCAAAATGCAGAGGTCTCTGGATATGGGGCCATCTTACCCCGCATTAAAAAAATTTCTTCCTTTTCTGTAAGTGGAAATGAAGTTTCACGAACAGTGGAGATAGGCTCCATGGGGTGTGTATGTATGTGAGAAATCTCCCTTCAAAGTGTATTGAGAAACCCCCACATCCAGGCACTTTATTTGAAGTTATATCTTCATCTTCAAAGTATATTTGATCCCAAGAGCTGAGAAGACCTTTGCCCAAAAGCAAACATGACACCACAAGTTCCCAGCCATATGTGTGAAAGTTACATATTATTTTAGAGCATGACCCATTACTAGCTCACAACTCTATCCTGTGATGATTGTGGACACCCTCACCAACAATGGGATTTCAGAACCCCCTTCCAGGATAGAGGCCATTATGCCAAGTGAGTGGGCATGGAAAGCAGACAATAACTGTAGTCAAATACAGTTCCTATAATTATAAACTATTGGGAAACTCTTAAATCAGATCTATAAATTATTGATCCAGGAAGCTGCACAAAGAGGGAATTAGGTTAGTATCTGGGATTCCAAATCCAAACCAGTATTACTTGGTTGTTCCAAATCAAATTTACTCTATGGATGGCACACTTTTTCTTAAGGGGCCAATCGGGCACTGAATGAGCATACCTGTGCCCCAGTCCCCATTGGAGTGATAGTATTAGCATCCTGGACCTGGCAGATTGTCTTTCTAGAGAGTTTAGAAAGAGATGGTATTTACAATGCGTGCGCGTGAGCGTGCACACACACACACACACACACACACTGTTCAGCTTAGAACTTATGTAGGATACACATTAGGACTGGTTTAAGATTCCTAAAAGCAACTTAATGTTTATATGGCAAAAAAAAAGCCACCAACATGGAGCTAAATACTTCCCTCTTGCTTAGCAAGAGTAGAGGTAGTAGTCTGGTTAAACAACTTCCTGCAAATACAGCCAGTTTCTACTGGCAATGGAACCAAAGGCTGGGCCTGTGGGACCCACAGAATTGGCCCCTTTGGACACCCCATCCTCTGCTTCTTCTCCAGCGAGTCTCAGAGCCCAGAGCATCACACGTGGGACACAGCAACGCGCCTGCGGCCGAAACAGCACAGCGGGCACAGCAAATTGATTTAAATAAAGCATGTCAAATATTTGCTTCAGTTTAAATTCCTAAAATGCCATTTCATTAAATTGTGTTTTCATTTATGTCAGGCGGCTATCATGCCAAAGCTTTTTTTTTTATTATTTTATTTTACAAGTTAGGATGCACATTTTTAGAAGAAAATACATTTTTTTTAAAATAAACCACTGACATAATAGATATTTGAGCCCCATCACATTGATTTTGTAGGGGAATGATGGATTATGAAGTCTAACATGTTTTGGTTTGTTTTTTACTGCAATTAAATATTTGTAAAGGGTCTTTCCACCCCCTCTCCCTAGGAGGACCTATAACAGCTGCCAGTTGGCACCTGTGAGCAGTAACATCCTGCTTCTTACAACTCTCACACCTCCCTCAGAGAGGTGTAGGGATTTGAGCAGTTGACAAGAGGCTGGGGTGTGTGTCTTTAGGGGGAAAAGGGTGCTTTCCCTGTCCCCAAGGGAAAGGGAGGCCTGGAGGAGAATTTGTGAGTTGTGGGGCCACCGTGCCTGACCCTGTGCCGCCTTCTCTCTCAGCCAGGTCTCTGAGAGTTCCCCTTTCCTTCCCCAGGACCCCGGCCAGGTGACCACGGCCTCGCCTCCCAGAAGGGCACAGCAAACCTGGCACTCTTTCCTCGTACACTGAAGTCTCACTAAGCACAGTATTGTGTCACTTTTGAGGAACAATAACTCGTACTCATTCACAAGGTCAAAAACACACGCTGAGCAGCCGCTCTGAACCAGGCACCATCACAGGTGGTGCAGGCATGGGGTCTGGTAGGTGGGCACATTTGTAAAAACTAGTTACGACAGAAGTGGATTTGGAAGCCACGCTGAGAAAATGTCTTCTTGAAAAAGAACCCTCTTCCTACCAGAAGAAAGCATGTGAGAGGGCCCCGAACTACCTGGGGAAATGAACTCGCTTCCAAATAGAAACAGAAGCCTCCTCTCCAAAGGAGATGAAATCTCTGACATTCCGAGTGCACAGGGGAGGCACAACCTTGAGGGTTTCGCTAGATCTGATATTTCCATGAGGTTGATTCTAAGTCTAAATTGGAAATGTTTTAAGATTTTTTTATTAGACACCCTAAGTCTCAGGTTTTCCTTTTTTTTTTTTTTTTTTTTGGTTACTGAGGGAAAGCAATTTTTAAAAATATAAACATAGGATCGATACAAACTTTTGGTAGCTTCTTTTGGGTATCCATCAAACTTAAAAAAAAAAAGACTTCTTTTCTCTGAAAATTGCCCTCATCAATTGCCTCCCCACAAAGATGGAGGGACAGGTCCTAGAACCCCAAGTTCCTGAACCTGGGGGCACAGCTGACCTGACCCGGGCCCTTCAGTTCTCTGGCCTGTGAACTGAGAATTGGGACTAAAAGAGGCTAATCTGTCTACAATGTCCAGGGACAATGCACCTCTGGGAGTTGTGTGGAGTTCATCTTCTGCTCACCACATACATGAAAATACAGAGACCATGGCACCAGCCACAGAGAGAAGCAGAAATGAAGATGGAGAGAGAGCAACACTGGGTTCTGGAAAGTGTCTAGTTCCTGGGCCAGTCCCTGCCCAATGTGGACTCTTTGCCCATGTTCTGTAGGACGCCCATGGGTCCAGCACACATTCCCTCTTTGGATAAATCAGCTCAAGTTGGCTTCTGTAACTTGCAACCAAAAGAGTCTTGTCTAATACTCTGCCTCTCTGGTTTCGGTAAAGTCCTGTCTAAACAGCTGAAGGGCCCATAACATCAGATGATTCCCAAGCCCTACCCTTGACCGTATGAATTTGAGTCCTCTAGTGTGGAGGGCCGGCGACCCACATTTTGTAACTAGTCATTAGGATATTCCTGTGGGGTTGCATGTTTTAGAACTGCTGGATAATGCCATAATCCTTGTAACTGAACTATGATGGACCAAGGGCTGACATACATGCTCTGTCACTCTCCTCACAGTGACCCTGTGAGGGAGACATTACTTACCAGGGGAAATTCGGATCTCCCTCCAGATGTTTCCTTCCACACAGAAGCAGCTCTACTAGCTGTAACACTATGTCTTTGTCCCCTCACTCACCAGTCACCTGTTTGGTTGCTGAGTTTGGAAGGAGAAACCAGGCATACAGCCCAGCCTCGTCCTCTCTCTTGGGAGCTGGTCTGCCTACAAAGAGCATGTGCTCTCAGACCCACCACTCCTGCTAGAGATCCTCCTACCCAGGCCTCCCCTCTGCTGGCAGGGCTGTGGTAGGGGAGACCCTCCTCAGTCCAGTGCAGTGTGACAGTGTGGCAAGTTCTCATGGTGAGGTTCAGGGTTATACCCGCAGGTAAAGCTGCATTACCAGATCTCAGCTTGCAAAGGGGAGACCTTGGTTCTACCTGGCCCATTTCTTTGTCTTATATCTCTGGTTGTTCTGACAGGGAGGAGGGAGACCCTTGATTAGGTTCCTCAAGATCCTCTTATTATTACAGATACATTTCCAGATAAGACCATTCTCTGTCCGACGCCAAGTTTAACTTCCTCCACTGCCCCTTGGGGTACCTCTGGAGTGGTGCTTCTCAAACTGACTGTGCACATACTGAATGCCCTGGCAATGGGTGAAAATGTAGAGTTTGATTATGAAGGTCTGGGGTGGGGCCTGCGAGTCTGCATTTCTAATGAGCTTGCAAGTTACACCACACTGTTGGTGGGCAGTCTACACTGCACCTACAAGGTTATACAAAGGACACCTTCCAGAAGTCCAGAGCCCTACAGGTGTGGCCAAATGGCCTCTCCAAAGATGGCCATGTCTTAATCCCTGGAGCCTTGATTATGTCACTTTACGTGTCAAAGGAAAATCAAGGTAGCAGATATAATGAAGGCTGCTCATCAGCTGACCTTAAAATCAGGAGATTTTTGTGGATTAACAAACTGGGCCCAAAGTCATCACAAGGGTCCTTAATACTGAAAGAGAGAGGCAGAAGAGGAGGCTGGAGTGCTGTGATATGGGCAGGACCCCACCAGCCATCGCTGCCTCTGAAGATGGAGGGAGGGGATGAACCAGGGAATGTGGGCACCCTCTATGGTGGGAAAGGCAAGAAAATGGGTTCTCCCCCAATGCCTTTGGAAAGAAACACTATTTAGACACCTTGATGTTAGCCCAGTGAGACACATGCCAGACTTACAGAACCATAAATGAATAAATGTGGGTTGTTCTGACCTACAGAACTGTAAATTAATAAATGTAGGTTGTTCTTAGCTTCTAAGTGTGTGGTACTTTTTATGGCATCACTAGGAAATGAATACACAGACACTTCCTTCATAGCAGCTCAATCTCTGAGGCTGGAGTAGTTCAGCCACGGAAGCAGCCCGAGAGGTTTATGCATAGGCATGCTTGGTAGAAAATGTCTAGTGTTCCTCTATGAAAAAATCCTGAAACTTTAAACACCAAAACTACCAGACAGAGTGAGCAGAACCCACTAATGCCTGAACAGCCTTGATTTTAAGGTAAGTGAGCATGACGAACACGGTGTTAAAAACTCAGGCCTGATTAACTCCCTGATGAAGCACAGAATGAAACACGCCAGGCAACCAGGCTCTGTGGAAATCAGTGCCCGTGCCCAGCGTGGGGAGACTTCCTGCAGGGCTGGATGCCTGGGCCCAGAGAAGGCAACATGGGTCCCCACGTGGTTCTGACTAACCAGTTTCCCGCCACACGGAAGCATCCTCCCCCTGCTGCAGAGCCTAGTTTCTCAGGTATTTGCTACAGAGTGGGAGGAAGATGATGTTGCGATGACATCACCGGCTGTAGAGAAACTCCCTCATTCTGGGCCAAGTCCTCATGGGCTGAATTTCAGATTACAAAAGTAACCTTTTCAAATGCTTCTGCACAGAGTTGGGAATGGAAGTGCAGCTGCTAGAATTGGCATAATTTATGTTGTTGGGTTCATTCATTTCTGAAATCATGATTCCATTTATTCTATCACTGGTTCATTCACTCATCAAACATTTGTTATTTGTCAACCATAGGCCAGCACTGGCGATACAGGGTTAAACGCTATGCAGCACTATGTTCAATAGCTGAGCTCTGCCCCCAGGGGCATTGAGGAAGGGCATCCAACACAGGCTAGGAATGGAGGTAAGAAGGGGATCCGAGAGAGTTGGAGGAAGAGGCACTGTTCAAGGTGAATTTTAGGAGATGAGAATAAGGTTGGAGCAGGCACTCTAGCGGCAGAAACAGCGTGGTGTTATGAAAGAGCACAGAACTCTCAGAAAAGTCAAGAATTGGGTGTGGCTGGAGTTGACGCATTCCTGTAGGGGAACCAAGAGGGGAGAGGCTGGGAAGATAAGCAGGTGCTGGATGCTCAGAAGATGATGACAGAGACAAGGAATGGAGGGTGTTAGCAGGGCTACAATGCGTAGGATGTGAGTTTCGGGAAGATCACCCTGGTGACTGTGAGGCAAGTGTCCTGGAGGGGAGGAAGGCTGGATGCAGGTGGATCTGTTGAGTCTGAATGGGCTATGCCCAGAGGTGCTCTTTTGAAGAAAAAAAAAAAAAGCCTTGGGGATTAACAAAGGCTTATTCTAAATCTGCATAGAGCTTCAGAATTTATTCAATTCATCCGAGAAAGTGTGAAGGCAATGTTAGGAAACTGAGAGACGTGGAAGGCTATTGGTGGACACAACCTGTTCTTTTGGTTCCACACGAGGCTGTGGACTGAGAACAGACGGAAGCGAGGACTGTGTTTAATATGCCATTGTGCATTGTTGTCATCTGCTGTGATTACAGGCTTGGCTCCTGGTTTTTCATTCAGAGCCATTTATTCTGAAAATCTCTTATTCAGAATTTGAGTTCATTCCTCATTAATTCCGTGGTGGATTTCTGTAGCCCGGTGATTGAATTACCTAATAGCACCTGCCCGAAATGATTACCGTATGAGGAAGCCACCGAGTTGTATTTGATCTAAATGATTTGTTTCCCTAAGTTGTAATTTTATTAAAGGGGGACCCAGTGAACTACCTTCATAAGTGAAGGTGAGGCCCTGGCTTCCATGGGGTGCCTGGAAGGTTAACAAACGATTAGCAGCTGACAGATGACAACATGGCTCTGGAGGAAGGTGGCACTTCTCAGGGGTGGGTCACCATCCCAGGGAAAGCAACACACTGTTCTAGTCCACGTCCTGATAAGCATGGTGACCAGGGGGAGAGAGAGAGAGGAGAGACCCGCTGAGGAGCTGGCCCACACTGTGCTCGTGAACTTGCTCTCCACCACGGCCTCCACCTGATCGCCTGAAGCATTCCCAAGCGGATGAAGCAGGGGTGAGCCCCACTACCCGGCAAGGGATCGTGGAACAATACTCTGAGTTCCTGTCTCTCTGGGACAGGTCCAGGCAAGTGGTCCCAACAGGAACTGGGTTTCCCTTCTGAAGTGATGGTGGCTTTGTACTGGACTCTTCCGGTAAGTCCCTGATCTATTTAAAAGTTCGCATCGAAGGGAACAGGGAAAATTGGGACCCAGGCTATGGAGAAATATTCTATCATTTTGCTCAGCAATTGAAAAAGAACACATTTTCTTCGTAATGAATTGTTTAGTTATTATACCCATTTCCTCATTTTGTTGATTTAGGTATAGATGTATGTACAGGCACACAATTTACTAGTATATGCCATGTAAGGACAGAAATAATTTGTACTTCCCAAATTGTAAGCTGAATATTTTTATGATATTGACCCTTTAATCCCGGAGAATCCTGACGAACAAAATAATACGTCTGAGGGTGGGTGGGAGAAACCTCCCAAAGACAGCATGATGGTGCCTCCCTCATCTTTATACCCATGGCCATTCCCCTAACGGGGGTCCTTGAAACATCTTTTCTGGACATTTCCTCCCATCTCCCCACATGCTGCAGTCCTTATATGGCTTCACCCCCTCTATTCTAGCTGAAATAGGCCCAGCAGCCCCACACTGCCTCTTTCCCAGCCATTCCAGGAATCCCTGGCTGGCAACCAGCTTATGTCAACTGTGTGGCTCTTCACTGCGGGGAAAAGCCCACCCCAGGTACAGGGGGGAGGGGCAGGCAGGTTGAGTAGCAGAGGCTCCTCAGTGCTGCTTAAATCCCATTATTAAGGCAAATCTACTCTAATGGTGGGTTTGGCCGACACTTGTGAAATCTGCTCCCGCCACCTCTTGCCCAACCTTCTCCCTACAGTGGCTCGCACACTAGTCTACATGGGAAAATTTCCAGGGGAGTTTGTAAAACACGGATTCACAGACCCCACCCCCACCAACAGAATCAGACTCTCCAGGAGGTGGGACCCGGGAATCTGTATTTTGTACAAGGTTTCCCAGTGGTTTGGGAGCAGTTGGTCTGAGAGGTGGCATTTAGGAAGCAGAGGCAGAGGACACCTATGCTCCCCGCAAGCCTCCTTGTGCAGGTGACGAGCCGAGGTGCTGTCTCTGCTCCCCACACAGGCTCTCCATCTTGCCCACGTCTCCTGGATGCCTGGTGTGGGTCTGTTTCTGTTCAGGTAGAAGGTCTCCACTCTGTGTACATCTCTAGGCTGCTCGATGCAGAAATCCCAGCAGCACTGGGGGCTCCTGTGGAGGCCATTCCCCGGGTCTGTTTGCAGAGCCCACATCAGAGCCTCCAGCCAGACCACCGCCTCGCCCCAGCTAAAGCCTCTGAAGTTAAAAGGGAGCTCAGGAGGATGGTTCCCACTTCCCTCTCATGTTTCAATTAATATATCAGAAACAAATCATCCTCGGTACAGTCACTTCTGCTGCAAAGTCATGTATTGCCCAAACATTTTGTTTACACATCTGCTCACAGAAATACTATCTCTGAGCTAGGGTGTCATCAGGCCTAATTTAAGACCAAAATGTAGACTGTAAGCTCAAATCGTTGCTGCAGCCACGTCTGTTCATCCCGACTCGCTCACACACCAGGGATGCCGTGTACAAGCAGGAGCAGCTGCATTGGAGTCCAGTAACCCTCAGGGATGTGTCTAGTGACAGTTCTCAGGAACCTCAGTCCTAGGAGCTACAGGTATGTCCACACCGGTCCCCCTCAATGCCACAGCCATTCCTCCCCTCATCTCTCTCCCCCTGCCCCATAGCTAGTTCTGAATACCGTCACCAGGCTCCTGACTTTCATGGCGGTCATCATCTTTTCCATTAACGGCATTATCTTTGTCCAGGGTCCATTAGGACTCCTGTCATAATGAGAACTTTGGGTGTCGCTGTTCATAACATGGCTGTTATGATGGATGCTCTGCATACAGTTCTCACCTGCATCACAGTCCCTCCTGCTTCCATTAAGAAGATCATCTCCCCCCCCCCCCCCCCGCACAGTCATCACCACATTAGAACTCCATTACCTTTCCCGTCACCACCATTACCTCCCTTATCGCCCCCTCTCCATTTCGGCTGCCCTCACCTTCTTCTTTCCAGCCACCAGCTTTTCAATTACAGCTCCATTATCTTTATTATTACCTCGGTTACAATCATAATTGTCCCCATAACAGTTTCAATGTCTATCCACCCCTCTGCCATACCAGACCCTGGCCACCTTTGATAAAGCTACAGGCGTCCCTATTACACACTGGACAGGTACTCTACACTCCCTGTTAATGTTAGAAGCCCCTTCTTTTCCTTCATTGAATCAGCCATGACAAGGTTAACAACAAAAGATCCCCCACTGTCCATGGCAATTTCACTATTGCCACTGTCATTCTGATTTACAGCTCACTGCTCATTTCTCTTTCCATCGCAGCCAAACCATGGTAATCCTCATCTAAAAACACCAGCATCCCGTCTGTCAGCTCTCTGTTATGGTTGCCTCTCTGACCCCACGGATCCCGCTACCAATTTCTTCTTCAAGGCAGTCCATGCTAACATAATGGGGACGCACCCCTGTATGTCTAATACTCCAGTGTGTGTGCACGGGGAGAAAAGTGTTCCGCACTGCTCTGTTTGATCCATCAGGTTGTAAGCTCATGGTGGACTAGACCAACCTCGTTTCCTTTCCAGAGCGCTTAGCAACTGGACAAAGTGAGCATCCAGAAGTGTGGTTCGCTGAGTGACTCAATGCCCCACCCTTTGTCCTCACACTCTGCGTCCACTGCTGTGACATCAGTCACTATCAAAACCTCGTCAACACAGTCTTTATGATTGTGTTACCCCGAGCTCCTCCTCTTCACCAAGAGATCTATCTCCTCTTTCATTTCTGGACCATTCTCTCAATAATTGCCACGGCTTTGATGACAGTGGCTCCATGACACCCCCATCACCACTCCCTGAGTGTGGAGGGATGGGCTATTCCACCACGATGCTCAGCTTCCCTTTCAGACCCGTGAGGAATTACCAGACCTGTCGTGGCCTCTCTCTAATAGGCATTGGTCATTGCACGAGTGACGGTTACAGGCTCACCTGCATGTGCCAGGTCCGAATGACTAAGAAGGCTTTTCCCTCCTGGTGTCCAGCTGCGTGATCTCAAATGGATCTTTCAGGGTAGGCTTATGTGGAGGAGCTCTGGACTTCAACTATCTGGGTTCAAGTCCCCGCCCTGCCACTGACTGAGTTTGATCTTGGGCAAATTATTTAGCCTTTCTGTACCATAATAATGATGCCAATTATTATTGGTTGCTTAGAGGAGTAAATGGGTTAATACATAGAAAGTGATCAAAATAGCTCTTAGCATCTAGAAAGCACTTAATGAGTCTTAACTCTCCCAGGGCTCCATTTCCCTTTAGCTAGAAGATGAGAGTTGGACATGAGTAATCTCTCATCCTAGATTAAACATCACTGGGTCTGCGTTTCCGGATTTGGATTATCAGAGTTCTCGCCAAGTTTCAGCATCATAGTTCTTAAATCATTTCCCAGCTTCGCTGTACCCTGCTGACTCAGCTGGGAATCACGGTAGTCCGCTGGCCCACGGTCACAACTGCTGCCCTGGGAGTGATCGCTGGGCATTTCCTTCTCTGTGCCTAAGGAAAGACTCGAGTGGTTTTGCTGTGGCTGGACTTGACTTAGCTGTGTACACGCCCATTCAGCCTGCACTGGCAAAGTGTGGGGCTGACAAGTGGCCTCTCCTGCTAGTCCTGTCCTGTTCCTCCACCTTTTTGTTCTCTTAAGCCAGTGGTTCTCAACCTTCCTAATGCCGCGACCCTTTAATACAGTTCCTCATGTTGTGGTAACCCCCAACCATAAAATTATTTTCATTGCTACTTCATAACTGTAATTTTGCTACTGTTATGAATCGTAATGTAAATATCTGATATGCAGGATGTATTTTCATTGTTACAAATTGAACATAATTAAAGCATAGTGATTAATCACAAAAACAATATGTAATTACATATGTGTTTTCCGATGGTCTTAGGCGACCCCTGTGAAAGGGTCGTTCGACCCCCAAAGGGGTCTCGACCCACAGGTTGAGAACCGCTGTCTTAAGCAATACTGACAGTTCTCAGGTGGGACCTGAATATGCCCAACTTTGATGTGGGAGCTATCCAGTCAGTCAGTGCTGCTCTGGACACACTTCAAAGGAGACAGGGTTTGGTTCTAGCCTTGTTTCATCATGTGGCGTTCGTTCTCTCTCTCTCTCTCTCTCTCTCTCTCTCTCTCTCTCTCTCCCTCTCTCTCCCTCTCTCATCTCCCCTCCCTCCCTCCCTCCTACTTATTAGCTATCCAGACCACTTCACTGGACACCCTCTTCAAGCTTGCCTTTCCTACCAGAGCACCATGTTCTGAAATCATTTTCCCCTCTTCTCCCTCCATCATTTCTCATCCTCTTCTCTTCATTCTCTTTCTCCAGTGGCCTTTAGACAAAAAAAAAATGATCTAATAAAATAATGAGCATTCTAGGCTGGATAAGTGGGTCTCTCTGGGAACACCTGCCTTTCAGAAGGGACATCTGGGAGGGGCCAGGCCTTCCCAAGAATGTCTCTCAAATGGTAGGATTTGAAACAAATGGCAGAACCAAGTGTATTATTTTTAATTTTATTTTCTTAATATTTGAGAGGAGGTGAGGGTAGGGTGGGGGAATAATCTTCAGGGCAGGCAGATTTCACAGTGCCAACCAAAGTATACTTTGTAGGCAATGTCCTGCTATCTGTATAAAACCTACGTGAAGTACACCTAGTAAATTATCCTTAATTTACCAGCCTCTTCATTCCTCAGAGGCTATGGGGCCGTCAGCTAATGAAGCCGTCTCAGCTGCCTCATCTGCATGAAGTTTCTGTGAGTTCTCCACACCCCATTGTTACTAATATGAGAACTCAGTTGTCAAAGAGCAGTCCGAAGTGTGTGAGTCTTTCTGTGTAAACAGCATTCTACTCAAGCAAACACGAGAAAAAGATGCTTCACTTTGTGATTACAGAGACAACAGAAATTGGCTGGCACTAGGCCAACTCTGCAGAGACCACGGGGACCGCAGACATATTTTCTGCCTCTAGATTGCTGGTCTCTGGCCAAGGCAATCTAAGGGTTGGCACAGGAACCTGAGGGTGTGAGGCAACTGTGGGGGCTGCTTGACCATCCCCGTCATTGGCAACTTTTTCCTTTCCCTTTTCTCTTTCTTCCTCTCCCTTAAGTCTTCCTTTTCCCTACTTCAAGGTGTCCTTTTGCCTTCCTGGCTTTGTGCCACTTCTCCGTCCAAGGCTCAGCTTGATGCCCATGCCCTCTCCCATGAGGTCTTCCATGGTCGTCTCCATTCCCCTGAGCCCTATGATCCTCATTTCATTTCAGTTCTATTTAGGTAATAGACACAGCGAGTGCCAGGGTGCAGTACTTCATTATAATTGTTGTGAATTAGTATTTTATTTGTTTTCTGGGTTTGGAATTGCCTTGGACTAAACTCTAAGCTCCTTCAGAGCAGGGACTATGATATGTCCTTCTTTAGTGTGGCCCATGGCTCATCCTTTTGTATGTGACACATGAAAATTACTGAAGAAAGACCTGCCACTGGGCCTTCTGCTCCTTTCTCCTATTTTACCTTTATCTGCCTTGCCCTGCCTTTTATCTGCCCCATTCCACTTGCCCTTGTCTTCTCTGCTAAAGTGCCCCAGGCTGGCACACTCACAGCCCCTGCTTATTCTGTCCAGGGTGAAGAGAATGCTGGCTCCTAGTTTCCTAGGAGCTAGGGATGGGGCTTAAGAGAAAGTTGAGTACTGCCCTGAACAGGAGTGACTTCTGGCCAATTAGAATCCCTTGGCTTTGCATCGGAAAGAGAGAGGGGCTGACCTCAGGGTTATGACAAGGTGCCACAATAAAAGCTGTTCTGGGGCCAACTGGATCCACGGGCAGAAAAAGCCAATCACAAAACGGTAAGTGCTGGTTAATTTCCTACCTCCTATTTGTTAGAGGTACCGTAGCTACGTTTATTTGGGGGAAAGTCTAGACGGTTTAATTTGCTCTGACAGCATACCAAAGGGCGCGTTTGCATAAGCATGTTCACAACAAATACGGGTCCTGCTTGTGATCAATTCTCATCAGTATGTTGTAAAGCAATTTCAGTAAGTACTTAGCTTAATCAATCTGTATCTGCACACTGACCTTCGGGACTCTGCTCAGGTCCCAGCATGCAGTGCGCTCCGCGATGCTGTCTCTTCAGACAGCGTATTTCTCAATATTTGCACATGGCTTTCATATTCAATCAACGCAATCATCTGTTCCCTCCTTCCAACCGCCTCCCTTGCAGGGGGAGGTGAGAGCCACAGAGCCTCTGCCACTGGTTCCCAGTCCCCTAAAATCTGGAGCACTGAGAAGAGAGCAGGGCATCCTGGGATCATGAAAATAACAGGAAAAATTTTTTAAAAAATTTATCAGCTTGTTTACACAATTATGTAAATGATGAGCACTTACACATGGCCGATTCCTCAATTATTCATGGTGTGAAGTGCCTGAGAATTCAATTCAACTAAATAACCTTTTCTTCAGCTCTTGTTATGAACAAAGTATTGTAATTTGAGGAAAGGGAGACAAAGATACAATCTGCTAAAGAAAATCAGAGAAATACACAAATGACTGTAATACCAGCTGAGTAAGTACAATGAGAAGAGCACAATAGAGGCAATAGTGCAGGAAGAACAAACATCTGATTGGCTGGGTCCAAAGGGGATTTGTGGAGGATGGAGGAGACCCTCTTCCCCAGCCCTGGAGCCACTCTTGGTTCCGGCCCCGTGATCACCTCTTATCTGGATGATTAGAGCAGTTTCCTGCCTGATCTCCCCCTGTAAGTGCTGCTTCCTGAGCCATCTTTTTAAAAGGCAATCTGGTTATAGCCCAGCTCAGCTTTGAACCCTCCATTGTCTCCAATGTCTGCAAGAAAGCATTCAAGTCTCCCAGGCTCTCACACCTGGAGAGGAATAGTCTGTCATCCTCTGACATCTTCACACACTTCTCTCCCCACCGTGTACACAGTGCCTGCTGCATGTCTTGCTGCCTGCCTCAGTGGCTTCAATGACCTTGCCCATGCTGCTCCTTCTACCTGGACTGGCCATCTCCTTCTCTCCTTTTCTCCCTTCCTGGGCTCCCCATTTGTCTGGGGAGCTCCTATGGCACGTTCCTTCCTGTCTTCTGCCCCAAGACAGGGCTGACTGCCCCTGCCTCTTTATAGTACACGACCCCCTCATCCCACTTACCACATGCCCTATAATTTGGGGAGGGGTTGGCATGCTCGGCTACCTTATAAGAGTGTGTCCTCCTTGTGGTCAGAACCCAGACTGGGCACAGAATGGGCACAGCACAGAGCAGGTGATGTCTGCCTATTGCCAAATTAAATCCAATTGGTTGTGTGGGTAGGTAGATACACCATTTTCCATGGGATTAAGGGTTAAATACATGATGGGAAAGGAGTGCAGAATATTCTTTCATAGAATTTGGGTAAAAGAAGGTGTTAGAGAGTCACACAATCATGCAAAGCTGTTTGTTTTACCGCCCACCAAGGCTTGTTTATCAGCAGAAGGGGAAGAACATACAGGAAGTGAGAGGATGTGAATGGAACCACTGAATGGAGGAAGGCTCCACAGCAGGTGGCAGGAAAGAGGCTGAGAATGAACTCAGTGGGAGAGTTGGCCTTGCAAGGAGCAGGGACGCATTGTCCCTAGACAGACAGGACAAAGCCAGTCAGGAGCACGAGCGTGCAGAGGCATCCTGAGGAGAGGAGCAGGACTAAGCAGATCCCTTTCTTCATGGCCCCATGCTAAGCAAAGGGAGCGATGACCTGACCTGTAACCTGCCATCCCACACACCCAACACCCGAACATTTTCCCCATGAAACTGCCAGATGTTGAGAGAAAATACAAGTGGATATTCAGAAAGTCCTTTAACTTTCAGAGCTACAGCCTCTTAAATGCAATGCCCTTGGCAAAAGTTTATCACCAATGAATGGGTGATTCCTCTGCTAAGGAGCAGGACGGAGCATGGGAGCTCTGCGGAGACCCCGTGACACTGCCCTCTGCCCTCTCTGAGGAGTGGCACTGGACCCAGGTGAGCTCTGCCCCTCGGAGGCTGGTCAGAGCTTTGGGAGCCCTATTTCTCGGATCTTCCTCAACCCTTCTAATGAGACAACCCTTCTCATGGCCATTCACATTCAAACTACAGTTCCTGTTCGAATCCACTGGAGCCACGGTCTAAATGGATACAAGTATTTTCCTCCTCAAGGGTCCCTGAGGCTGGTGAGTTTTGAACTCTTAGGACCAGAGCAGGAGGAGCAGGTTAGCTCACAGCCGTGCCCAGGCCCAGGTTCCTCCCTCCTCTCCTGTGTGGAGCCTTACAATTCTTAGCTCTAAGGAAAGATGAAATACACTCAGCCGTAAGAAAAGATGAAACACTGCCATTTGCAACAACATGGGTGGACCTTGAGGATATTATGCTAAGTCAGAAAGAGCTAAGAACCATATGATTTCACTCATATGTGGGAAATAAAACTGACACGGACACGGACATAGACACGGACAACAGTATGGTGGTTACCAGAGGGAAGGGGTAGGAGGATAGCAAAGGGTAAATGGGGCCAAATCTATGGCAACGTAAGATGACTTGACTGTGGGTGGCGGGAACACAATGCAATATACAGATCAGGTACTGTAGAACTGTATACTTGAAATTTATAGGACCTTATTAACCAATGTCATCCCAATGAATTTAATAAAAAAGGAAGAGGGGGGGGGAGAAAGAAAGAACTCAGCATTACTTCAGGAACACATGGCAGTTGGGCTTTTCTCACCAGAATGCAAATGCGAGGTTGAAGCTCAAGGTCGGCTGCTTCTGAAAGGTTCTAAGAGCAGTGACTATTTGGTGAACCTTCTAAAAGGAAGCTTAAACTCAAGGCATTTCTGCAATGACCAATCCATCAAAAGGGCAAGCCGTGTTTTTAAGAACCTCAAGATTTAAATCTAAAAACACCAGTTGCTTGGTTTGGTTGGGATATGACGGGAAAGAAAAGACAACCGGGTTTTTGTTTACTTATTTTGAAGAATCCATTCACCTCAGCATTTAACAATCCAGTTACGCTCACTTTTGGTCCCTTTCCCACAGTACCTTTCCATTCTGTTTTTTACTTTTACTAAAACTTCCCGAAGATTATTATATTGGAAGGCGGTCATAGCTCAATGGCTTGATGAGTGGGTTTCCCCTCCCAGCACTGAACCTACCTGTGAGAGTTACAGGGGGACTGAGCATATTCACCAAGATGAAACACTCATACTTCTGATCATTCTGTATTATTCTCGGCCAAAGTCAGGTAATCACGACGTTAATATTGAATTCAATGACTAAACAGTAGTTGCTCAGTAAAGGTTTATTGCCCAGAACTAAAAGTTATCACAGAGTGTGGGAGTATAGAGAGAAGTTTTCCCATAGATTGTCCCCCAGATTTTAATGCTGGCCTGTGTCCCTTGGCCTCAACTTACCTTTTCTTGAAAATCTCGATCATGAAGACACATCTACACACAGAATCCCAGACCTTTAAAGATGAAAGACCCCTTGTAGATGCGCACACCCTCAATTTCAGGCTACAGAACAACATGGGAGAAGGTAGTTTCCTACAGATAACAAGGTCAGACAGGAATTCATTTTATCTTCCTAGTTGTTCAGTCTTTATGCAGACTGTAGTATATGAAAACTGGGCTAGAAACAGAGGAAAGAGTACTGAAAATTGTTGGAAGAAACATCAACAATTTAAGATATGCAGATGACCCCATCTTACTAGCAGAGAGTAGTCATGATTTGAAATGACTTCTCATGAAAGTGAAAGAAAAAAGTGCCAAAGCAGGACTGAATTTGAACATCCTATCTAATAAAAGAGAAAAATGGTAATTGGCGTACGACGATACCCTTTTCATTGGCTAATCAGGGCTATATGCAAATTAACTGCCAACTAAGATTGGCAGTTAACTGTCAACTAAGATTGGCAGTTAACTGCCAACTAAGATTGGCAGTTAACTGCCAACAAGATGGCGGTTAATTTGCATATGTAGGCACAATGCAGGGAGGCGAAAGGGAAAGCAGGAAGAAGCCCCCTGCCACTGACAGTGATCGGAAACCCAGGGGGGAGCTAAGAGCTGGGGGGCAGGGCAAAGGTGGCCCTGGGGCCGCCTTTGCCCTGCCCCCCAGCCATGATCGGAGAATCAGGCGCCTTTGCCGCCCTGGCCAGTGATAGCAGGAAGTAGGGGTGGAGCCAGCGATGGGAGCTGGACATGGTCGAAGCTGGCAGTCCCGGGAGCTAGGGGTCCCTTGCCTGGGCCTAAAGCGGAGCCCGCGATCGCGGGGCTGCTGCAGGTGTGGGTCCCCGCTGCCCGGGCCAGACGCCTCAGCCAGAGGCGTTAGGCCTGGGCAGGGACGGAGCCTGCAACCGCAGGGAGCTGGGGGTCCCCTGCCCAGGCCTGACACCTCTGCCAGAGGCCTCAGGCCTGGTCAAGGGGCCGATCCGGTGATTGGTGATCGGAGGGTGATGAGGGTCAACTCCTCTGGCCGAGGCATCAGGCCTGGGCGGGGGGCTGAGCCGGGGATTGGGGGGATATGATGGTCCCCTTGCCCAGGCCTGAAGCCTGGGTCAGAGGCGTCAGGCTTGGGCGGGGGGTGGAGCAAGCGATCAGAGGGAGATGGGGGTCCCCTGCCCAGGCATGATTCCTGGGCCAGAGGCCTCAGGCCTGGGCGGGGGCCAGAGCCAGTGATCGGGGGGAGATGGGGGTCCCCTGTCCAAGCCTGACACCTCTGGCGGAGGCGTCAGGCCTGGGCAAGGGGCCGATCAGGCGATCGGAGGGTGTTGGGCGTCTACGCCTCTGACCGAGGCATCAGGCCTGGGCTGGGGGCAGAACCAGTGATGGGGGGAAATGAGGGTCCCCTGCCCAGGCCTGACGCCTCTGTCAGAGGCGTCAGGCCTGGGCAAGGGGCCGATCCTGCGATTGGAGGGTGATGGGGGTCAACGCCTGAGGGTTCCCAGTATGTTAGAGGGGGCAGGCTGGGCTGAGGGACACTCCCCCCCTACACACACACACACACACACACACACACACAGTGCACGAATTTCGTGCACCGGGCCCCTAGTCAAGAAGATAAAATTATGACCACGAACGAAATATACAACTTTAGCACGAACAACAAAGACAATGAAATTGTTAAGATTTTGCTTACTTCAGTTCGATCATCAATTAAAATCAAGACTTGCAGCCAAAAATCAGGAGAAGGCTGAGATCAGAAGGGCAGCAATGGAAGAATTAGGAAAGATCCCCAATGGCAAAGATGTGTCAACAGAGACCAGGGCTGAGATCATTCATACCCTCGTATTCCCAGTTACTATGTACAGGTGTGAAAGTTGGACAGTGAAGAAGGTTGATAAGGAAAAAACTTGATTCATCTGAAATATGATGTTGGAGGAGAGCTCGATGGATGCCCTGGACTGCCAGAAAAACAAACAAGGAAATTAAGCCTGAAACATCTCTGGAGGCAAAAAAAATGACAAAACTGAAGCTATCCTACTTTGGGCACATCATGAGAAGGCAGGGTTCTTTGGAAAAGACAATAATGCTGGGAAAAACAGAAGGCAGCAGCAAAAGAGGAAGACCAAACTCAAGATGGATTGACTCCATAAAAGAAGCCATAGGCATGAGTCTATAGGAGGTGAGCAGGGCTGTTGAGGATGGGACGTTATGGACATCACTCATTTGTAGGGTCACCAGGAGTCAAGCTGACTCAAGGGCACATAACACACACTGCTTCAAAACCCATCTGCGGTCCAGAGCAGCCTTGAAGCTGGGAGCTCAGCTCCCCAAATATCACATTTATCTCAATTTGGCAAGAAGCTAAAAGCCTATCTGGGGCCATTTAAATTCTAATGTTATTAAGGGCTCATCTAATCAGCTTTTAAAGTAAGCTGCTTTCAAATGCATGGGGAGCGAAGGTAGGGGAGCAGTAGGCTGAGGGAGGCAGCCTGGGAAGTGCATCTTGGTGGTTTGAATTGTTAAAGAGTCAGCAAGCAACCAACACTTTCTTACTGGATGACCTCTGCCATTCCAACACCAGACCAAGCTGGTGAACAGCCATCTGTGGGGCAGAGGGCTCCTCTGGACAATCCATGCTTTCCTGTAATGTCCAGTGTACACACGTAACAAGGGTTGGCAGAGAAAGATGACTGGCCTCCATGCCAGGAGGTGGCTTTGAGATTTCATCAAAAGAGCAGCTGGTGCTTCTGAGAATGACCTCTAACACTGCATCCTGTGGATTTCTGAGAAGTCCTGCCCTCAGGAGGCTGGCAGGACCCACCACCCCTGCCTGGACCTACTGGCAGTTGTAAACTGGCTTCAAGGGAGGCCCCGCACATCTGACGTGGGTTTGCTGAGAGTACTGTTAGTCCTAAACTGAAATGAAACTTAACTCTGGGGTGTTTATGGTTCTGATGTGCTTTGGGATGACCAATCTGATTCTGACACCAATTCTGAGGTTTCTTCCCACCTCCCCACCCCCTCCCCCACACACTAAGCAATTCTCTGCAACACTTAATTCTGACACCATCTACCCAGAGAGAACATCAGATTCCACAAGTCGAGGGCTCAGACCCACCAGACTGTCCTCCACTTCAGATGCCAATCACAAGTCCAGGTTGTCACCTCTGTTTCTGACCGACTGGATACAGATTGGAGGTTCCCACAACTCCCTCCTTGGTTTCCATTAATTTGCTAGAACAGCTCAAAGAATTCAGGAAACCCATTTGCTCACTAGATTACTGGTTTATTACAAAGGATATTAAAGAATACAAATCAACAGCCAGATGAAGAGACCCATAAGGTGAGGCCCCAATCAAAGGAGGCTCTCTGTTCTCATGGGAGCTCTTTGGACCCCAGCCTTTTGGTTTTTATGGAGGCTTTACTGCATAGGCATGATGGATTGAATCATTGACCACTAGTGATTGAACTCAATCTCCAGCCCCTCTCCCCTCCCCATAGGTCAGGGGTGGGACTGAAAATGTCAATCCTTCAATCACATGTTTGGGTCCCTTGGCAACCAGCCCCCATCTTTAGGGGATTTCCAAAAATCTTCTCATTAACATAAGGCAGGGGTGGGGAATGTGGTGCCCGAGGGCCATATAAAGCCTGTGAAATCATTTGGTCTGGCCCTGCCAAGGCATTAAGGGGTGAGTCAATTAAATATTTGACCAAGTATAGCAGGCTAGTTTTTAAGTTATAATTTTGTATGGCCCACGAATGATATAAATATCCAAATGGCCCTTGGGAGAAAAAAGGTTCCCCACCCCTGATAGTGAAAGGTGTTTGCTGAAATATCAAGATACCTTTATCTTTCTTATCACATTTAGGAAATGCCAAGGTTTTAGGAGCTCTGTGCCAGAAATGGGATGAAGACAAATATATATTTCCTATTATACATCACAATGTCATAGGCCCTTCTTTAAACATCAGGCTCATCCTTGCCTTTCGAGAACATTCTCTGATCCAGCCTGAGGATTGGTGCCCTGGGAAGGACTGGGCAGGGTAAAGCTCGCTCCAGAAAGGATACGGTGGTTCTCTTCCTACTGCCTGCCCCCTGCACACCGGCTTCTCAGATTCCCTGGTAGGGTCCGGGCTCCCTCCTTTATACTTCCAACCCCTCCATCCAAACCTTCAGATACCAGGGCTGATGAAAATATGTGGGTGCTCTTGTCAAGCTAATAACTTGTCTCACCTTTACACCAAAATTCTTGAAATATTTATTCAACATCAATTTAGAGGAGGATGACAGCACCCTAGATCTCCTACTCCCACTGAACCCACCTTATTTGGAAGTCAGGTTAGAGGGCACTATTTTCACTTGACCAAGTTTCTCTTGGGGAGGGGGAGGACCTTAAGCTTTCAATGCAAGTGGTTTGTCAAATATTCTTTTAACTACACAAGTACTTTGAGCAGAGTGCTAATAAGTAACAAGGTCTCCATCTTAATGCATTTCCAGTGATGCTCTCGTTGTGACAACCACCCCTAGTTGTCATGAGGTCCACCCCATGCCAGCTCTGCTTGGTTGCAGACAACTTAATCTCAACCAGCTCTTAGCCTAGAAGCACCAAAATTAGCAATTCGCTCTCAAGTGTGAATGACTGCTAGCCAGCTTAATGCAATGATAACTCTGGTGAGTTTGTACATTCAAAGGTGTTTTCAATGGCCTGAGGTCCTCTGTAGTCAAGTGTCCCCAAGTGAGGCAGGATATCACTAGGATACTCTGTGCTGATTTTAATATGGGACTTCTTATCGTTATACAGGGATGGATAACGAGCTCACGGTACATCTGAGAAAGGAAATGTGTTTTTTTCCAGAACAAACTTTAGCAACCGTATCAACAAATTGAGAGAGAAGGCTGTGGGTATGTTATCATTGTTCTGTACAATAAAAAAAGGACCTCGCCGGTTTGAAAAGTTCCCAATTCAGTATATCAAGTTTGAGTGCCAGGGAGAGTTATTAAAGGAGCATAATATTCACCGTGCCTGTCAGCTCTGTGAATCTGAGAGCCTTCTCCCACAGACCATTTTTTAGAGGTTATTATTTCAACCTGAAAATTCTTTAGACATATATATGTGGTGTGAAAAAGGAATTAGGAAAGCCTTTAAATTAAAAGAAATAAAACGACAGGGTTTTCCCGAGCCATATAAATAGTTATGGATAGAGATAAAGGGATGGATATTTTTTCATAATGGTTTATAAGAGGTATGGAACTCCAGAAATGTTCGAGTCAGGCTGGTGAATAATTTAGTGACTGATTCATGCGGCCCAGGCGGGCGCGGTTGGGTCGGAATCAAGTTTAGCCTCCTGGTGGGGGTGAGCGCAGTAACACACTTTTATTACCAACCACATCATGAAATGCATTTCAAAAATATTTTATGAGAAGCCCAAACGGTGGTTTTCTCCAGCTTTTTCCACGACGGCCTGAAGCCGGGGAGCTAATACTCCTGACCCCCTCCTTGCAGGGGACCGTCCCCAGGCTGTTGTTGCAGACACAGTCTCAGATCCCTGGGAATGTACAGGCCCTAGGGAAAGCCTCACACTGGCTATTGCAATGATGGATAGTAAAAGAGTCACAGGAAATGGTACCTTCAGCGATGGTGTCTTCGATGCTCTCTCTGCCCGCAGGTCTTTAACCCTAACACCTGGAGAGCCTGCCTCTGTGCAGCTGCGATGACACGGCCACCTGAAACGGGAATAGGAAGAAATACTTTATGGTTTCAAAACAAGGAACCTTGGTTTCCCTTCCCATCCCAATGCCATGTCTTCTTTTCAATACACTGGGAGGTACAGCATGCGGATTTCTAAAGCAAAGCAAACCATTATTTATTAGTTACTTTTGCCTCTCCAGAGAGTTCTATTTGTTTCAATTATCTTCCTTTATGAATCCTAACAGCTTTGCAATAAAGTGGTAAATATTTAAGACAAAAATTCTGTAGAAAGATTCTAAATCCAGAAATGTGTTGTATGTAGCAAATAGATTCGGAGATCTTTGAAGGTGGCTGTAGTCTCCTGCTCAGATGATCTGATGATGACCAAAGCTTGATACTTCCTCTGGGAAGCCACTCATCCCTGGAAGCTAAACCTGGGGCCCTCTTAAGTCCTTAACCTCTGAGGCTTCCTATGCCAAGAAAGTCACCGCTTACTTTACAGCTCTTCGTTGGAGCTGTTCTCGCTCTGAGCTCTTAACCCCTCAAGGGCAGACTCTCTGTCCTGCTCACTGCTTCTTAGCTCTTGTCCCAAGCACAGTGCCAGCACACAACAGCTCAAAGAAGCAGTGGCATTGATTGTAAGGGGCAGTTTCTGTGCCAGCAACTTGTCCGTCCCTTTAAGCAGGGTTCCTATGCAGAATGTGGACCAGGTGCCCCTACCAGATTTCCAGGGACCATCGACACAGGCCCCAGGAGAATGATTCTGCTGCCGAGGGCTTGCTTCCCATAAATCCTCTGAGCCCTCTCCAAAGAACACAATGAGCCTCAGGAATCTCATTTAGAGGTGCCTAAAGAGGATGTATTTGCAAAAATCAAGTAGCACTGAATGGCTGAAGGCATAAGCCTTTGGCTAAGGTATAGGCTTGCTGGTCTAAGTTATTCCTGAATAAATCAATCTTCCCCAGAGGACCTGATGGAACCTTGGAATTAGAGGAAGCGGAAAAATCACTTAGTTCTGGAGGAGTGAATAGATTTTATCGCTGGTGAATACTCCAGCACATCTGCAGCTGCCTAGAGAGTGGGGCTGGGTAAGAACCCAAGGCTGCCAGGAGGGAGGCTGGTCATCAATGGTGTGCCAGGGCGCAGAGCAGGGAGGTGCTGCAGGTGATAGAAATGCCAGGTATTTTCCTTCTCCAATTCTAATCTGGCTGCTCATGAAGTGGAAGAGTTACGGGTCCTTTGGACAGTGTCATTTGCAGCCTCTTTTCCAGGCAGATAGCTCTGATATTACAAAGTCTCTCTTCCCATGAAATTACAACTCTTTCTCCCTTTTTTTGCTTCTAGCCACTAATCCCCTTTTCCTCTCATCTATCTGTGAGGTGGTCCCTCACTCTTAGAAAGCTGGTCCTATCTCTTTTGAAACAACTAAGTCAAAAGCCATCATAAGTGTTGGCAAAATCCCCTTTATTTTTGTTCATCAAACACTGATACCTTTGACGCGCTATTTTATCGTTATTTCTCCAACTACATGTAGGCATGCCATTCATTCATTCAACTCGCATATATCACTGCACTTTACATTTCTTTCCATGATGTTCTTAATATTATAAAAGCAGTAAATGCTCATTGTAATAAATGAATTCATATGTAGATGGATAGAGGAAAAGTTAATCCTTTCCTTCCAGTCTCAGCCCTTGAGGTAACGTATTCATAGACAAGTCCGTATCCTGCCACAGTCATAAGTCAGGTTCCCAGGAAAGTCAGTGTATGTGCATGAAAGGTTTACTTCCACCCACTACTTCCTTTCCAGGGGGGTGGGGGGTTGCAGGGAGTGGGAATGACCAGAAGAGCTCAGGAGCTGTTCTGCACTGAAAAGGGAGAAGCCTTTGACCCTCCCCATCAGTCTTTGGGTCTGAGCTGCCCCAGAAGAGGGGACAGGCACAAACTTTGGCAAAGCAGCTTCCTTTGGCTGAGAGCAACTCTTGAAGAGGAACTCAGCTGTGAGCTGACAGCGGCCAACACTCCCAGTAGCTGTGGGTTGATAGTCTCAGTTAGGGGGTGCCCCATAGTACCCAGCACATCCACCCTCCCTTCTGCTCGTTTAAACCTAACTATGCACAGATATACAGATATATGGGGTGTTTTATTTATAGTTTTTAACTGAAATACTCTGTAACTTGTTTTGACTTAACATATGTACATCATCATTTTCCCCTAATTTATTTATGCATACATAACTGTACTTTATTTAAACAAAGACCAAATTATGCATCCAGCCTTTTTTTAGTGCAGTCTCCTTATTTTCTTCTCTGTTGCTTGCTTCTCTCCACCTCCTCTCCCTCCTTCGCTGTCCACACCACCCTCCCCCACCCCCCATGTGGACAGCAAGGAATGGATACTTTTGTACTTTCCTTCACGCTCATACAACCACATGCATACATATGTGTGTATGAGTGGTGCACTCAGGTTTTTGGTCATTGGGAGCAACCATTTATTAAGAGCCTTCTGAGTGCCCAGGCCTGCGCCAGGCACAGGGCATACAAGAAGACTTAGCCTCCACCCTCAAGGAGCCCTGCCCACAAGGGAGAGGGATGAGGCAGTGGCAGCCATGACAGGATGCAGTCACTGAGGGAAGCATGCACCAAACACAGCCATTTAGAGAATTAGTGCTAGAGTGCAGGGCTCCTGTGTCCCAGTCCTGGATGCTTTCCCATTTCATCAGCTTTAAAAATCAGGTTTCAAACTGTGGGCTGCACAATGGCCACACTGAATTCGAGCAAGTGTGTGCCGAGCTTCCTGTGGTCATGCCCGCTCGCACATGGTGGTCCTTGTGATACAACCTGCAGCACCTCACTAATGGATCCATTTCACCTGAGCAACAAGCCACACAGCCCTGAACAGATGCCATACAAAGGCCTTTTCTTGGAGTAGATTTTCATATAACCTGTGTCAAGGGGAAGAGGTATTATAACAAAAATTGACATGGCTGTATCACGGTGTGGGCAAGTATGCCTACGGCACCAAGTTCCAGAATCAGCAGCAGAGATAAACATCAAGTGCAGAATGCATGCTCCCAAATCCTTTTAACCTACACACTTCCGGGGGTGGAAGGAGGGAGAAGGACATGGAACCACAAGAGATGTATGCATATACACAGGACTAAGGAGCATGTTGACCTGGCTCCCTGGCAACCTCAACGAACTGACATGCTCTTTCGGTCCATTCTCTCTACCCACTCACTCACTTGCACTTCCCCGCTAAGTGCCCAGCCGTTTTTTTCATTCCATTTTCTGAGGTGGCCTTGTAATAGCTCATCACTGGGGGGGAAAAGTTTCCCTATGAAATGTGTCCCAAAAATGAGCATATTTTCTTTCCTCAACCAATGTTGATCCCTCTTCTACTGCACGTGTGTTCAGGACCCCAAGGGGCTTGGACTTTTTCCACATGGGGTCCCTGCCCCTGATGGCCCAGGCAGGATCCGTGGATCTGGGCATCCCAGGGTGCAGCCCAGGAAGCCCTGCTGACTCCAAGCACAGGTTTTCTCCAAGGCCCTGTGTTTTTCCCCTTTGGCCTCAGTGAATCATAGACAGAAGAAAGATCCTGGTGAGCCAGGTGAGACACATCAACCGAAACCTTACAGAGGTTTCTGACTTCACGGCACAGTTCATTTTGATAGTCTGTATACACCTTGGTACTTGTTGGTTGGATTAGGTTTGTTTTCTGCAAATCGCTAGTCATGTTCCAGTAATAGCCATGTGACTATAAGGATATTGATGAGCTCTCTATACAAACTACCCAATATACGAAAGCATCATATATAAAAAATATATATATATATATAATTCTCACAGCAGTTAGTTGCTGAAAATGGATCAGATTTTGAATGGCTATCAAACTGTACCTACTCATCTTAATGAGAAAATGGGGAACTGAGACAATTATCAGTGATCTCACTGATATCCAGCTCCTAAACTCACAAGCTCTCCTACCCGAAGAGACCTTGAATGACTATAGTTTGGGGCTTCTACTTGCAGGCACACATGTTTGAATGTTTCTTAAAAGGATTTCTCTGACCCACTGGAATTGGCAAGATGTTTCAAACCAGCAAGATGTGGAAAGTTCATGAATGTTCAATTATCTGTTGCTGCATAACCACTTACCTCCAAACTCAATGGGTTAGAACAGTAAAAATTATTATTTCATGGTTCTGTGGGTCAATAACTTAAGAAGTGGATTACCTGGGTGGTTCTGGCTCAAGGTCTCTCATGAAATTTCAGCTAAGATGTTGACAAGGGCTACTGTCATCTGAAAATTTGATTCCAAGGTAGCTCATTTACATCCTGCTGGGTGTTGCAAGAGGCCACCCACATAGGCCTCTCCAGGGCTGCTTGAGTGTCCTCCCAAGATGGCTGGCTTCCCCCAGGATGAGCAATCAGAAGGAGTTAGGTGGGAGCTACAATGTCTTGTATGACCTTCCTTACCATCATTTCTGTAACATACTATTGGTTACACAGATTGGACCTATTTAAAGAGGGAAGAGACAACACAAGGGTATATATACTAGAGAGCAAAAATTAATTGGGGGTCATCTTGAATGCTAGCTAACACAAATGCTTTTTAACTTCATCAATAATGATAAAGACCTGGAAGAAAGCATTTCTGTTTCTTGTATCTCTATGGAACAACACATGGAAGCACATGGAATTTGGCTCAAATTCTAGCTCTTACCAGCCATACACTTTTGGAAAAGATATGTACTTAATTCCTTTTCTAATCTGTAAAGTGGGAACAATGACGTTTCCTTATAGGACTGCAATGAGGTTTAACTTAGAAAATAGATTTTAAAAGCTTTAACTCAGTGCATGGAGAAGATAGGAGCTCAAAACTTTCCTCCTAATTCCATCACCTGAGTGGTGTGGTTTAAGGACTCTAACCGAGAGTCAGTTTTTCTCCCCTGGTTTCCAAGGCAAACAAGGGGCCTTGGCAGTTTATGTTTTATGTCTTTTTTTCCCCTGTGAAAGATTTGCTGATGTGTAATAAAGTCAGGACATGTGAGAGACACTGCGGTTCTCTCATATCTTAATTAGCAATTAATTAAGCAGAGATGCAGGTGTCTGACAGGCTCACTAATTATCTTTCATCATTATTACTAATAGAAAATATGGTCAGGGTGGAACAAGTTTTCCCAGAACCTCAGGTTTAACTGAGTGACCCAATGGGGAACCAAAATGAGCATGCACCCTTTCCACACTGTTTTATTGAAAGCACTTTGAAACCTGGTGACACCTTGCACTCAGGCACTCGGCTGGCCTGTTACCTTGTGCTCTGATCTTTAGGCTCAGAAGAAGTGGGGTCCCTCTAAAAACGCACACAATCACAGTTGACAACTATGCCAAGGAGGCGGGCAGCATTTCATTAACACCCTTCTCCTCACCATCAAAGAAGGTTGTGTGTGAAGGCCAGAAGAGAACTGTGCTCTAAGGTCTGAGCTGGAGGAGAGAAGGGAGGTGCTTTCTGACGATGCTACAGTGCTGTTGGCTCCATATCCCAGAAGTTCTAACCAGGAGCTGCAGCAGGACCCTAACTTGGTGATGTTGACTTCACAACCTCATGTGCACACAGGAGGGATGGCAAGTAGGGGGTCCAGAAACTGGCCACTGCTTGGAGGGCTCATGGGACTGAGTTCTCCATGGGGAGAGGGGAGTTAGTTTTAGGCAAAGTAAGCTAGGTCCTGGCCTCCTTTGTGTTCTGAAGTCACACATGGTGGGTTCTCCACAGGTATCATTTAACAGAGACTAGACAAGCTATTCTTCTAGGGCTAACTTGGGGCAGTTGAACATATGTCACCCCAGAGACAGTGTCCCCACAGGGGATCATGTGGGCAGCATAAGGTTTCTGCTCTGGCCAGACCTGTGTGTTTCTATAATTGAATTACACCTACTAGATTCAGTGCTACTGCATCATCATTATTTCTAAACTAGAGGCCTGGTGCACGAATTCATGTACCAGTGGGGTCCCTTGGCCTGGCCTGTGGGATCAGGCCGAAACCAGCTCTCCAACGTCCCCCAAGGGGTCCCGGATTTCAAGAGGGTGCAGGCTAGGTGGAGGGACCCCACCGGTGCACAACTGGGGCCGGGGAGGGACACGGGAGGTTGGCCAGCTGGGGAGGGACTGCAGAGGCTCCAGGGCGTGTCTGGCCCATCTTGCTTAGTCCTGATTAGCCAGACCCCAGCAGCAAGCTAACCTACCAGTCGGAGCATCTGTCCCCTGGTGGTCAGTGAACATCATAGCGACTGGTCGACTGTCTGCCCCCTGGCGGTCAGTGCACGTCATAGTGAGCAGTTGAGCAGCCTTAGCATATTATTAGCATATTATGGTTTGATTAGTTGAACGGACAACTAGACAACCAGAAACTTAGCATCTTAGGCTTTTATTATATAGGATGGGTTATGTGCCTATAAGTGTCAGGGATCTGATCTGAACACCTGGTAGATTTGGAGTCAGTTGGTATCCCTCATCAACTGGATAACTTCCATTACTCACAACTCATGATTCCAACTAGAGATAATTCATCAGGTCCAACAAGAGATCTGAGGTTAGTGGTGGGGCTGGAAGATTCCAGCATGTCCCCTGCGCTGTTGGGCACCCTAGCCCTGTTTTTTTTTTCTTGCCTTAATTTAATAGCTTTTTAAAAATTAAATGCATTGGGGTGACATTGTTTAATAAGACTATATAGATTTCAAGTAGACATTTCTATGATGCATCACCTGTATATTGCATTGTGTGCCCTCCACCCAAAGTCAAATCTTCTTCCATCCCCATATATTTGAACCTCTTACCCTTTACTACCCCGGCACCCTCTGGTAAACACCATACTATTGTTTGTGTCTATGAGTTTCTGTTTGTTGTTTTTCTTGTCTGTTCATTTGTTGCTTTTAGTTTTATATGCCACATATGAGTGAAATCATACGGTTCTTAACTTTTTCTGTCTGACTTGTTTGCTTAGCATGATATTCCCCAGAACCATCCATGTTGCCACAAGTGGGTGGGAATGTGAACTGGTTCAGCCACTATGGAAAACAGTATGCAGGTGCCTCAAAAAATCAAGACTAGAGTACCCACATGACCCAGCAACCCTGCTGCTGGTACCTACCCGAACAATTTGACAACATTTATTCACAAACAGAGATAGGCACCCCTATGTTCATTGCAGCATTATTCACGGTGGCCAACACATGGAGACAACTGAAGTGCCCCTGGATAGAGGACTGGATAAAGAAGAGGTGGTACATATACACAGTGGAGCACTACTGAGCCGTAAGGAAAGATGAAATACTGCCTTGCTCTGATGCTTCCTTCACCACGTGGGTGGCTGTGCTGTAAAGGGCAGGAGCACCTTTTTGATCACTGGGCGCTGTATAGGTTTTTTTCAGCCTATATTCCTGGTGCTTTGAGTTGGTTCCTTACTAAGCATCCCCTGTGCCTCGACAACCTTGTGGGTGAAACCACAATCTACAGCCCTAGGTGGAGCCGACTCGGTGCACGAATAATGATTAGCAATGCACTCCATGTCTTAACAGGCAAACTGCTACACCAAGTGTTAGCGGTGGTTTTCTCTGGGGCATGTTTTTATCCCCTTTGTCTTTTTTCACTTCATCTATATTTCTTAACTTTTCTGTTATGTTTGTATTTGGCTTTAGTAATGAGGAAATAAACGTTATTTTAACAATTTAGTAAGTATGGCATCACTTATGTTACAAAGTCTTATTGCCATGGTCCTTAGCCTGGGGTCCACAGAGAGCCTACGCACTTAGATGGGAAAAAAATTCCATCTTTATTTTCCCCAAGCTCTAACCAAAATTTAGCAATTCCTCTCATTGTGAACATGGGCAACAAGTCACAGTATAGCATTAGCTATAACTGTAATTTTGTCACCAATAGAAATCACAGATATTTTTATATCTCATTACAGTTGGTGCAGATATGTTGAAATATTGTTTAAGCTTATTACTATTTCAAAATTACGGTAGTTATTAGACCCGCCAGCAGATCTTGTTATTTACTACGTTAATAAAGAAGCCTATATATTACTATATAGCAAATTTGTGGGGGTTTTTAGTATTTTGATAACTGCATTCCAATAAAAATGCAGTTTTCTCTGCAGTCCTATATATTTTATCTTACACATTTAAACCATTACCATATTCTGAGAAGGGTCTCATATGCATCACTAGGCTTCCAAAGGGGTGGTGGGTCCAGGGCATTAAAAGGGTGAATTAGCCCTGGAGGGGAGGAAGGAACCGACCTGTGTTGACACCACAGTGGTCCAGGCCCTGGGCTTTCTGTCCTTTGTCCTGATGGAGCCCCTTAAAAGCCTGAGAGGGAAGTACTGCTACTGTCCCCATTCTACAGTCAGGAAATGAAGACATCAAGACGTTAGTAATCTGCTCAGTGTCATTCTGCATCTAAGTGGCAGATCTGATTAAGAGCTCAGGCAGGCAGAATGCAGATGGCTGGCCTCCCTTGGCCTGCCCTTATCTCCACAGATGAGTCAGTATTGAATGTGCTACCTCATGTGTTTGTGTGTGGCTGTGCCAGATGGGAGTTTGTGGTCTGGAAGTTGATAGGGTGTTCTTGACCTTCCCAACGACAGAACAAATACCTCAAGAGCAGTTCCCAGGCCATTTTTCTTCACTTGTCTGTCCAAAGCCCCCAAGGTAGTGAAATGAAGGAATTGATATTCCAAACACCTGATATTTTTCAGCCATGGAAGGCACCCCCTCTCCGTCCCATTCCACTAACTCCTGTTATAGCCTCACTGTGGGAGCCATGGCGTGTCCTTGGCCCACCTGGCTTTTCTTATTCTGGAGAAGCCCTCCCAGCCTCTGCCTCTTCCCTGCTCCACTTTCCATTCCTATCTCTTGGCCCGCAGTCTGTCTGCATCTAAAGGGAGCCGAAAGTTCTAGTGGCCAAAGGCTGACAGAGACAAATGCTTCATTACCAGGAGGTCTCAGGTACACAGTTGTTAAGCGACCACCAAACTTGCACCGCCACACTGGAAGGGCACCCCTCGAAGAGCACTTAGCTGGGCCCTAATTGCATTTGCAAGACATCGATCACCAGGGTAATTTCCTGTCCTAAGACATGTGCTCTCCTTAGTGAGAAAAGCCAGAATTGAGGCCAAAAAAGATCTTAGATGTTGGGTTTATATTCAAGAACCTGATGCAGAGTCTTGGGAGCCTCCTCAAACCCTCAGATTTCACCCTGTCAAAGCTGGCCAGTCCCCCCAGTGGTGGGTTTTCAGGACAAAGCCATAGACATGGGCTAAGAGGAAACCATGCTATCAACATCTCCCCCTTACATTTATATTTGAACCAACACTGAGATTCTTGGAGATGCAGTGACTTTGTCATCAGTCTCCCCGGGAGGGCCTGATGAAGAGGGCAGTATAGCCTTGAGAAATGCTGGAGGGATGCTCCCAAACAAAGCCACTTAGCCTCCCACACTGCAGTCATCTGACTTCACCACTAGCCAGGAAAAGAAAGCAAAGGGAAGGAAAGGCACAGGGAGGGAGGAAAAGAAAAAGTATTTACTGATCACTTATTATCTGCTGGAACTAAAAGGTACTGAGTAAGAAATGGCTCCTGCCCTTGAAAAGAAGCTCACAGTCCACAGGAACGACTCAGTCGTGTGTATACAGAGAGAGTTCCATATGGCTCCTGTGGCCAAGAGTGTAATGGAAGGGTGAGCATGAGCAAAGCATCCTGGAAGCCTTAGCATGGAGTCCGAGAAGGCTCATATCGGAGAGGAATCCGGGGAAGACGGAAGCACCAAAGCCAGAAATGAGAAAGAGCCTTCCTTTCCAGAAACAGAGAACCAATTGTGCAGAGGCCTGGTAGCTCCCGAATCTCAGAGTGAGAGCGAAGAGGAGCACAGACCATCTTGCATGATTGAAGTTCTACAGAAATCTCCCAGTTCCTCCTGGGAATGTGCTAGAACCAAGGCGGCCCATCCTTAGGCCAGGCAGTTGCTTATGCGCTATGACTGGAAGGTCTTCACAACACCTGACAAGTTCCTGTCTCTGAAACTCACATTTCTGCCAATAGATTCATGCTTTTGTCTTACTATTTGCCCTTCCCAGAGATATTTGCATTTTAAGCCAATGCACAAGTCACTCACACTATAGCATAAACTAGTATTATCAGCTATTGGTCTAGGTCACCAAGGGAGAAGAGGATTTAAGGACTGCCATACAGGACATAAAAGGATAAAGGGAGCATGGCAAAGCCATGAAAAAACAACAACAAAACAGAGATAAAGCAGACAAATTAACGTACATCACACTTTGTGTGCTTTGACAGGAAGTCAGCAAAAGAGACTCGAGTTGGTAAGTGGGTTTGGAATATGGAGTGGAGGGGAGCTGGTACTGGGTTTGGTTTTTGTTTTTGGCTTTTGTAGTCAGACCACATTATTGCCATGGCAATTCCCTCATCATCCAGTCCTTCCTCTCCCCACACTGACAAGTGCCACCCTGAAAACGGAGGCTCCACGTGACCTCCCTGCACTCTGAAGCTGTGGGTCCTGCCACAGACAGGCTGTGGAAGAAATCTCAGGTGGGCTTCCCCTCTCCTGCAGCCAAACAGTGTTCCTCTCTGAGGCATTGTGGATCACATTTCCAGACAAAATGAATCTGGAAGGTAACCATCCAGAATCACTCAGTTCCAGGGCCTGACTCCCAGCAGGACCAGAAATCCCAAACAGGGGTGGTGAAGGGAAAGGAAAGATTGTCAATGTCCTTTCATTGGTCAGGATCACTGGGAGATCACACTAAGCAGGTTCCAGCTGCCTCAGGAAGGAGCGCCCCCTGCAGTGTCTGCAGTGGCAGCCCCTCCCACCTGCAGGTAGCCCTGGCCTGCAGCTCAAGGGTTTGGTCTCTTGAACAGCAAACAAGAGCCCCAGCCCAGCCCTGAAAAAGGGAAACTAGAACTTCACCTTCGGCACCTTTCCTCTTTCCCAGCCCCACCTTCACTTCTAATCTGCCCACTTGGGCCCATCACTGGGGCCCTAGCATATCTTGCCTATTTCACCTCCTCCTCCCTGCGGCTTCCTGCCTCTATTCTCAGCCCTCTTCTAATCCATTCTCCTCGCTGCTCCCAGAAGATTTTTTCTAAAGTAAATCTGCTCAGGTTATTTCCCCTTCTTAAACCTCTCAAGGTTTAAGATGTGTCCAAGGACTCTATGATCTGGTTCCCCTTCTCTCCCTGATCCACACTCTCTCTGCCACCCTCCCCTGCCTCATCTCTGCATGCCAACTCCTTGCATATTTCCAACCCCCCACACTCTCACTCTCTGCTGTTGTATCTGCCTAGAAACATCTGCCTGATTGAGATTTATCCTTCAGGAGTCACCTCTTCCAGGAAGACTTCCTGACTCTCCCAGGAGGGTTAGGTGCCTTCCCCCTACCTCTTCTCCCCTCCACTATGCACTCTCATAATAATCTTGCCAAGTTGTGTTGCAATTGCCCGTATATAGGTTAGCATATCCTCAACATCCTACTTTGTGCTGCCAATGGAAGAGTGTCAGCATCATGCCACAGCACAGACCTTCAGCTCCCCGCACCTAAGGCTAGGCTTGGAGTCTACTAAGTAAAGGAAAAACGCTCACATTAAATAGTGCTGCATGCTGCTGGCAACTGTGTGCAGAGGGAAAACAAACAAGTGATTAAGGAATGGCAGGCGAGTATTTCACTAAGAGTCCTATCCAAATAAAATAACAGGAAAAGTGCCTTTCAGTTCTGATTAACCGCAGCTGAGAATTAAAGATCATTTGTAACAAATCATTACAGTCAACTGATTAAAAATGAATGAGTTTGTACAAAGAGCCATTACTGAATCTAGGACTGGGGGGAAAGGGAGAGTTAAAGCACATTAACATGAGACCCCCCAACCTGAGTGTGTCTGCATGAGGCTGACTTACCATTTACATCAAAGGGACACCACACATCAGAAACAGCATGAATCTGAGTTCAAGTACAGCTTGGGGTCCAAACCCCATGCCTGGCTCTGTGAAACTGCTAAAGCCTCTCTAAATTCTCATCTCTGTCACTGAGAAAATAATAATGGGGATTCTCAGCATTAGATTGAAACATTTGAAATTGCCAATATTTGACTATATTTGACCTACAGAAGTGGCAATTTCAAATGTTTCAACCTAATATTTAGCAAAAAACACTATTGTGGGAATCAAAATGATATGATGGTTGTAAACTGGAAGATACAGTAGAAATGAAAGGCTTGTTGCAAGTATCTCCCAGCATTAGAGCAAGACTGTGACAACTGGCAGCAGCCCGGTGGTACTCAGCTTGAGGCAAATCTCAGGAGCCAAGAGCCTCCCTCAACTGCACGAATTAATGTTAGGCCGGAGGAAGGGGAAACAGAAAGACAAAAAGAGGTCAAGAATTCCTTCAACACCCAACCCAGGCACTCCCTTTCTCAGCCCTGCCTCTCCACCAGGGCCCTTGCCCCATCCCTGCTGGCATCTCACTGTCAGTTTGCAGTGGGTTCAGAAGGGGGCACTGTGTGGGATTAGATACACTTAGTCCATCTCCGGCTCTGGGGGTCAGCCCCCCCATATGAACTCTCACTGCCCTTACTCTGAGGACACCGCTGAGTCTGAGTCACTGGTATGAAATGGGTTAATAAATAAATGTTTAGTTGAATAAATGAATGAATCAATGAATAAGCTCTCAAATTCTGCTGGCTAGGCCAGTCGCCTGTCCTTCTGCCATCTGGCAGGGTGCTAGCGGAGGATAAAGGCATTCTGCTCCCACACCCCCGGGCCACGGAATTACCATCACCCTACATCTCCTCATTTGATGCAAACAATGACAAGCAAATTCTCCATACTTACAAAATACTTGTAATGAGAAAGCTTATTCTTACTTTTAAAATAATTTCTACATGGCAGTGGTCCAAACCCTCTACTTACGAAACAATGATACATATTAATCCTATATATAATACACACACAGAGTTTTTTAAATTTCCTTTTTCTATCTGCATTAATTAAAGAACTTATCCAGATTTAACTTATTCCACCAAATTCACTCCAATGCTTTTTTTGCCCTCATGCACGCAAAACGTGCCCTCTCGTCACCCTTGCTAACTCATTATTCTAAAGAGTTGATATATTCCGGTTTGGTCTTCTGCATGTGGCTTCAGCCTGGAACTGGGAGGCAGAGCTGAGGGCCAACTGCATTGGTATGACAACGTGCTCAGTCACTCAGGGCCTTGTGCTCAGAAGGGGCCCTTGCTTATGCTTGGCTTCCTGCTTTGCAGCTGCCATTTTGAAATTCTTAAAAATGTTTGCACAAAGGGCCATGCATTTTCCTTTTGCACTGGGCCCTGCAAAGTACATGGCCAGTCCTGGCAGAGATGGAAAGAAAAGGAGACAGTGAGCAAACTGGAGGCAGCAAGAGTGATGATGTAATCCAGGTTTGGAAAGGGCCAGGGGAGAGTCTACAGAGTGGCTAAGCTGGCCAGTGGGGGCCTGTTATAAAAGCTGGAGGGCATGCTCAGTGGTTGAGCACTGGCCTATGAACCAGGAGATCACGGTTTGATTCCAGGTCAGGGTACATGCCTGGGTTACAGGCTTGATCCCGTGGGGTGGGTGTGCAGGAGGCAGCCGATCAATGATTCTTTCCCATCATTGATGTTTCTCTCTCTTCCTCTTCCTCTCCCTCTCCCCCTCTCCCCTCCTCTCCTCCCCTGTCCTCTCCTCTCCTCTCCTCTCCTCTCCTCTCCTCTCCTGTCCTCTCCTCTCCTCCCCTCCCCTCCCCTCCCCTCCCCTCCCCTCCCCTCTCCTCTCTGAAATCAATAAAAAAAATATTTTTTAAAAAGCTGGAGGGCAGGAGTGCAGCTACAGAGGAGAGACAGGCTCTGGGAAAGGGAAGTTCGCTAAGGAATCCTACATGCCTAGAATTGTTAGATTCCTGCTGGGGGTGGGGGCTGCGAGAGGGACCCCTTTTAACATGAAGGCAAGAAATGAGCCCTCCAGCTTAAGAAGACTGCATGTCCTAGGGCCAACCAGCAGCCAGAGAGTAAAACCAAAATAAGTGGAAGAAGTTGACCATTGTATTAATGTGACACAGACTGGACATGTCATTCGTTTGCTTATTCATTCCCTCAACAAACATTTACTGAGTATCTATCTAATGTGCATACACTGAGTTCGTTTCTGAGCAATTTCAAAGATGACAAGAATTCAGGCCCGGCTCTGGGAAATCCTAATCTACATAGAAGAGGAAGACGTGAGTGGCAATGTGATGAGACAGATGTTACAACAAAGGATGCTATTACCTGTTGCGGAGTGGGGCAAGGGAAGGGGCAAGGCTGAGGAAGGTCTTATGAAAGGTGTGAAGACTGGATCTGCAAGGGTGAGTGGCAGTTCAGCAAACAAAATTAATAAGAGCATTTGGACAGAGGGAATAGCTTGAGTAAATACCTGGAAATGAGAAACATTTTGACACTGCTGACAAGTTCAGTCCAGACGCTGAGTAGCAGGACAGGGTGCTGAAAAGACCAGCAGGATCCTGGCTATGAGCAGCCTGATTGCATAATAAGGAGCATGAATTTTACTGCAGCTGGATGGGAGAGCCTTTGACGTTTCCTAAGCAGAGATGATTAGTGTAGAGTGGATCTCACTTTGGAGATCAGAGAGGAAAATACCAGAATGGGGCAGATACCTTTTGCTGCAATGCATAGATGGATTCAAGTGAAGAATGACAGAGCAGGCCAGTTACATAAGCACTGCTATATTTAAGCAAGGAATAGGAGGGGCCCCAACTCAGGTAACCGCAGAGTAAATAGAGAGTGGGCAAGAGAACAGAGATTTATCATAAGGGTAGGATGGATGGATGGTAGTTGACTCGTTGGATGGGATGAGGAGGGAGAAACAATGAAGCCTTCCACATTTCTGACTTAGACGTTTGGGTCAACAACATTTTCATTAACCATGTTGGAGAATGAAGGAATAGGAAGGTAAGAACAGGAGTTGAATTTTGGAAATATTAAGTTCAAGGGACTACTAAATATGTCCAGTGGTGGTCTGTGCCAGAAATGTGGAAGTCACAAGGACATAGGCACTTGCTGAAGGTAAGGGCATGGTTGAGTTACCTGTAGAGACACCTCAGGAGAGCATCGACATTTAGAAAGTGAGTGGATAGACCTGATCCAGTGAGAGGCTGGGAACAAGCTATTGGAAAGAAAACCAGATTGTATTATTGTTTCCTAATATCTGCTGTCTTTCCTGAAAGATCATTGCATGCCCCTGCTCATTGAAAGTGGGAGGTGTGACTTCTTTGATCTTTTGATGTCAGGCTTGTGTCATGTGACGTGCTTTGGCCAATGGAACATGAGCAAAGGTGATGAACACCACGCAAAAGTCTTAGAAGGGACCAGAAGGTCCTCTGTTTCATCCACCTGGATCCCCAGAGGAAGAACATGTGAGGAGCAGAGATACTTTTAACCCTCAGACTAAAAACGTGAGCGTAATGGAAAACCTTCATTATAAGCCACTGAGATTTGGAGGTCAATACTTTAGTGTAACATAGCAAAAGTTGCCTATTACAACCAGAAAAGAACAGTGCCTCAGAAATGAAGGAAACACTTAAGAAAAAGTGAGTGGTCAATAAGGTCAGAAGTGACCGAGAGGCAATTAGATGCAGCAATAGGGAGGTTGTTAGTCACCTTTAGTGAAAAGCATTTTAGTGGCACAGTGGGTGCTGAGCCGGATTGCTATGGATTGAGGCATGAATGGGAGGTGAGGGGTTGGAGATTGTAAGTGGAGATTACTCATTTAATGATGTTGACAGAAAAGAAGGAGAGAGAAACAGCTTAAGGTAGAGAGAGAGTAGGAGGCAAGTTTTATTTAGAAGAGATTGGAAACTGCAGATTAAGGACAAAGCTTTGGAGAAAATCGGGATGTTGAAGATGTAAGTACTGAGCCTGTATGCCTGAAAATATTTGTATCTCTGATTTCCTCATAATATTAAAATAATAGCAAAAATAGTGCTAAGTTCCCACACAGCTGGATGGCTTTGTATGAATTATTTTAATCTCCAAAGCAACTATGTAAGATAGATACTGTTATTATCTCTTCCATTACATAAGTAAGTAAACTGAGGCACAGAGGGTTTGATGAACTCATCCAGGTTCACCCAGCTAATTAATGGCAGAGCCAGCATTCAAACTAAGGTCATCTGGGTCTAGAGAGCAGGACCTTAACCATCATACCACATTGTGCCTCATGGAGATACAGAAAGATTTTGAGCTATAGACACTGCATAGGAGGAGGATGGGCCCGAGAGGGTCACATACTTTATGAAGGAGGGATGTGGCACAGAAGTACAAAGGGAGTACCCAGAGAAAATTCTGGGTTCTTGGAAAGTGGAATTGGAACATTAAGAGCACTGCGCCTTCTATTTGGGGTACCAGCCTGGTTTTCTACAGTCTCCCCTCAGCCTCTGTTAGTCCGCCTGGGATTGAGAGGTGAGAAAAGATGAAAAGGCAGAGGAGGAGAAGTTCAAGAATCAAAGGATGGGGATGGGAGGAAGCCAAGCTCAGTTTTGAGGTGCACTTATCACTCACTATGAGCCAAGCTCTGTGCTGGTCTATGGGACCCAAGGGGAACACGCAGCTCTTTCCAAGGTGCCCCAGGCTAATGGGAGGACAGACATAAGAGGCCACTGGGACTTTGGGGTGAGGTTAAGTGTGATGCCTACAAAATCCTAAGAAAATACGGGCCACTGGGGGACAGAATCCGCCAGCACAGGTGCCATGCAGTGAGCAGCTGACTCCAGCAATCTGATATCTTAAGGATGCCTCCCCCTTTCCCTGTCTCTTTGTGAAGATCAGGATGCAGCTAATGGCACGTGGAACTCCCCTCCAGCCTGGACTAAAGGCAGCCAGGCCATGAGGGCAGGTTGCTTTTCAGCGTTCAAAGTTGGAGAAATTTAAAATGATGCGACACATCTAAGTACCCAAGCTCGGCGTGCCTTTCAGGAGGCATTTCAAAGTGTGAGTGGCCTTTCATCACTCTTTAGTCTGCAGGATGTGTTGTGAGTTGTCAGGTCGCCCATGTCACCTCAGTGTGTGGCGGATGCTCTGAACTGGAGAGGATGTCTATGAACTCTTGGGAAGTCTGCAAACTTCCCTCTATTGTAGGGAAAGAGATGAATACCCATGGAAGCAAGTGATGTCTAATGTGGCAGTGTGGGCACATGGGCCAAGGTTCACCTCAAGTTGGCCAGAGCTTATTGTGTCCCAGATAAGGTATGTTGCTGAGCAGAGTGACATAAACTATTGGCACTGCTCTGCAAAGGGCTTGTCTCACTCGCCCTTCCTTCCTTTGTGCTTTACTTTGTCTTCCTAACTCAGCCCTTAACTCTGCTGAAGAGCAACATGTGTGGCAGGGGACCTTTGTTGCCCAGGTAGGCTGGCTTGCCTCCTACAAACCTGCTTATCTGAGTCCTGACCTCAGGGCTCATTTGAGCATCTCTGATACCAGCATCTCCTATCCCAGTGCCCTCCAAATCACACAGACACTTCCCACCTGAATCAGGTTGAAGTCACATGTTCCTAAATTTATTCTGTGCCAGACTGCAGCCATCCTCTTTGAGAGAGTCCACAGCTCTGTCAAACTCTTCCCTTCAACCTTGAACCTATGCAGTCTTTACTTCTCCATAATTAACCACTAGCCACCTCTGCTGATCCCAGTGTGCCTTGAAGTAGAAAAGATGAAGTGGGAATCAGTGGTGAGGAAAGAACTTCAGAGAAAGAGAAATGGGGGCTGGTACTTGATGAGTAGTCTTCTGATACATAGACAAGGAAAGGAAGAGTGCTCCAGGCAGAAAGAACAGCATGTACAGAGTGGGCCAGGACACAGTGAATCCGGCGAAAGGTGCAATTTAGTGGGCTTAAAACACACACCTATGTAGGAAGCGTGGCAGCTATGCATGACACTGTTGTAAAGAGCATCGAACATCCTGGTATGAAATTGGGACTTGGGCCTGACTCTGCAGAGAACTGAGGTCCACCAAGGGTGTTTAAGTAGGGACTCTAACATGGTAAGATTTGAGATTCAGACTGCATGAAAGGTGGTTCTAGTTGGGCAAAGACCTGAGGCAGACCTGGTGGGAAGCCATTGAAATCCCACCCAGGTGAGACCACAGCCAGGCTCTCAGCATTGACCTTCATGGTGGACCAGGTGGACCATGAAGCAGGCATAGTCATGGAGCTCTTGCGCAGGGGCCCTAAGCCCTTCTGCAGGGAGGAGTCTCCTATCCTCCCCAGTTATAGTCTCAGAACCTGTCTTTCTACTCCTCCTTTCACAGGAAAATGAATAGAGTAGGTTTTCTGAAAAGGAAGCCAGGAGACCCTTGCTAGGAATGAAGGCTGAATGTATAGAGTAAGATACATCCTGCTGCCACCCCATCTAGTAACAGCAAGAAATTCTATGAATTTCTTCCAAATATTGTGCACATCTTATTGGTTTGCTGATGCCCAGTTGGCTGTAATAAGAAATGCACCCATATCAGAAAGATACTGCAATCGGACTATTTTCCCCTTGTCGATCTTTCTCCCTATTCCTGCCTCCGTGCTTTCTCTCTTCCCCCTTTTAGTCTAAGACCAAAATGTGTGTGACCTCTTCCTCCCTGTAAGGTCCCTCCTTCTGCTGGTTACTTGCTAGGGGCTCTCTCACCAGCTTTACTCAAAGCTAAATTAAAGTGAGATGGAGTCCTGGCCAGTGTGGCTCAGCTGATTGAAGTGTCATCCTGTGTACGGAAGGGTTGCGGGTTGTGGGTTTGATTCCAGGTCAGGGCAATACCCAGACTGCAGGTTCAGTCTCCAGATGGGTGTGGGAGGCAACCGATTGATGCTTCTTTCACATTGATGATGTTTCTCTATCTCCCTCTCCCTTCCTCTCTCTCTCTCAAATTAATAAAAACATATCTTCGGGTGAGGATTAAAAAATAATAAAAAGTGAGGTGGACAGGGAGCCTCTGCACGAGGGAGCACCTGACAGTGAAGGTTCAGAGACATGAAGCTAATGAGCTACACAATATGGGTTACATCTCACTTGATTACACTCAGAAAATGTAGAACCATCTTTTAGCCATGGCTAGCCATTTATCTGCTGGAATGCTCAGAGCAACACCCTCCACTCCCATTTATCTCCTGCCTTCAGGTTCCAGTCAAGGTTTATAGAAATTAGTAATTCATCACTGAATATAACAACTACCTTTGGGACCTGCCAAACCAGAAAAAATCACCACGTGCCTGTGCCAAAGTGCTGTCTCTTGTTGGTAATAACCTCATGCAGCTGCATAGTGCTGGTGCACAACATCCGTGCCCACGCCTGGCACAGCCACCTCACCTGGTTGTGTCTGGACCACTGAAAATAGACCAGCACCTCTCTCCAGACTGGCCCTTCAATCCTAATAGGCTTGTGCTTTGCAGGGGAATGTGGGAATCCACTACGGGTCGGCTTTGGGTTCTTAGGCACATAAGGCTCACTTATTTGGGTGAGAGAGGAGGGAGGCTCATTCTTTCTGAGTAATAGCTAAAGAAAGCACCACTCACATGTGAAAAGTTGGGGGTCCAGTGTGCTGTTATGTCTAGAGCACTGATGTTAACTAAGATGCCCTATAACAGTGACAAAGTGTTAACGAGAACATGAGAAACTTCTGGTTAAGCAAACATAGTTATTTCTGCTCCCTCCTAAAAATCTCACCATGGGAGGCAGCATTCCAAGATGGCCCCCAAGATTTCCCACCCCCTGGTATACTTGCCCTGCGTAATCCCTGGGCCTGCGAATGTGAGATTTGACTCCTGTAACTAGGCAGGCTATATGGCACAGCCAACCTTAAGGGAGGGAAATTATCCAGGCAAGCCTGTCCTAAATGCATGAGCCCTTGTTTTAAGTTTTTGTTGTTGTTGTTTTTTGTGGGGTTTTGTGATTTGTTTGTTTCGTCTAATTGCAGAAAGAGAAGTTAGGAAGATTTGAAGCATAAGAGGAATTTAATGCAAGTGAGAGTCTCCGTGGAGAGTCTACACATCAAGGACCTGAGACTGGTCAACAGCCAGCAAGACATTGGGGAACCTCCGCCTGACAATGACACGGAGATGAATTCCGCCAGCAACCTGAAGTCATGTGAAAGTGGGCCCTTCCCTAGTCAAGCTTCCAGGTGAGGATGCTGATGGCCAGCATCACTCTTTCAGCCTTAGGGGATCCTGAGCCAAGAACCCAGCTAACACGTGCCGGATTCCTGACCCACAAAAGCTGCGAGATAATACATTTTAAGCTGCTACATTTGTGGTAATTTGTTATGCAGCAACGGAAAACTAATACACTCTCTGAAAGCAACAAAGATATAAATCCATAAAGGAAGCACTTACAGCAGACGAGTGGCAACAACATTTGGAAAGATGGTAAGCCGGTGGACATAGGTCAACAGCTCAGAAGAGCAGAAAAAAAATACCTGCAGAAGGGGAGGCCAAAAGATAGTGCTCTGATCTGGGATTCATACAACTAGAGATACAGGTGCCCCTGAAGACTGGGGTGCAGGTGGCACCCCCAACAGGAAGACGGGGGGAGTCTGCATGAGGATGGGTGGGCTGCACACCCAGAGGCTGCCAGTTGACAGGGCAGGAAGACTGAAGCCTCTGGGAGGAGTGCCTCCCAGGAAAATGCAGGAATGACATGCTGCTTGATGTGCCTGGCTGTTATGTTTTATGGATCTGCCAAAGAGTTTGCTGAGAATTGCAATCAGTCACAAAGAAAAATCGCAGATGAAAAGTTGAACTCTAGGGACAACGAAGAAGTTATTCACAAGATTAATCGTGATCATTGTATCCCTCATAACTTTAATGCAGATAATGTTTACAAGGGCAAAACAATGTAAATACTAAATGTTGATTTAAACAATGATTGCGATGGACTACATGTGTGTTTGTGTGCGTGTGAGGTAGGTGCATGTGAAACCAGGATTATAAGAGAGTTAGATCCATACTTTGAGCAGGAGTAAATCCACATATAATTTCTAAAACTTGAAAGAAAAAAAATAACCCCAAGAAATAGTAGTCTACATATATTATCTAAATATATTTAGGCAAATACTAAAATAATTGCTAAAAGTAGTTGCCCCTGAACAACAGCCCTCAGAGTTGCGAGGGATGAGCCAGAAAATTGCTTTTTTCATGATGAGCCTTAAAGCATTATTTGACTTTTTAAACTCTGTGTTAGAATCAAGAGGCCATAGAAAACTACCTTTAATTTACGTAGTACCTTAACATCAAGAATGCTCCCCTCTTACCCCATGGTGGGGTGCGAGGTGGAAAAGGATTGTTTCTGATAACTTTAATATGGCTTGAAAGTCACGTTTTGTATGTGGGCATATCCTCCTGGTTCTCTCCACTAACCCAGAGTCCTGGATGGCAAAGCCCACCTCTCTGGTGCTGAGACACAATACAACCATGTCTACTTTGCATAGAGCTGTCCAATGTACAAAGCCATTGCCTACACATTACTTTGTCTGATCCTTGCAGCAACCTTGTGAGGGAGTCACAGCAAGGAACAATAGACAAACAAGAGAACTGGAATTCAGAGATGTTGTGTGACTTATCCATGGTCACACAGCCTAGACTTCAAATCACTGCTGCTCTATGGACCTACCAAAACCATCAATCCAAAGCAAGAGGAGATAAGGCATATTTTTGGAGTCATTTATCTATCTCTGATACATTGTCTATTTAGAGGCTTCTAATTTGGGGACAGTGAGTCATTCTATGTTTTGTCTTTCCACCATGCCAGGTCCCCTCCACCATTCCCTCCTTCTTCCTTCCCATGCCTGAACTGCTCCTGTGACTGCTTGGATCTCATCCCCATCCCATTCCTCATGCCTCCAAACTTAATTCTCAGCTCCAGGAACTAAGACATTAGAAACACTGAAAGTCAGCAGATAAAACATGATCACAGTGCTGGTTTTGTGGTTTACCCTAACCACTGCAGTTTGTCCCATCCTTGGAGTCTGAATTACACCCGGCGACCACATGCTCAAAACCACGAGGCACCCAGCCCATCGCCTGTTATCTCCTCAGCTCCCTGCTCATCTGGAAGTTTAGTTTTCCACAAACACAGGGGTCTTGCCATGTGAAATAGGCCTCAAGAGATGGGCTCCTATTGGTCTTTCAATCTTTTGATCTGTTCCTCAAGAACGCGCTCAGTTTGAGGCTAAAAATATAGTGAGGAAAAAAATGAGATGAGAGCAGTGGCCGAGGGAGAAAGAAGAGGCTGCATTCAAAATATTGGCCATAGTGTCCACTGCCCATGTCTGCCGAGTGCTACATGGTGAGCGGGGGTCTGGCTTCAGCCACCAACGCTTCTTGCACCCTCACGTTTCTCAGAGATCCCTTGATCCCATGTCATGTTTGAGGCAGATAGGATCACAGCACCCAGTGTTACAGCTGCAGGCATAATTCCAACATCTGAGAACACTTTCCTCCCAGATATTTAATTTCCCCTTCCAGCTGTTTTACCGCTGGGGCCGCAAGCATACTTCATAACTCTATCAAATCATCTCAGCCTCTTTGCAAGTCTTTTAATATCCATTGGAAAATAATGCTGCCTTTGATTCTTAGGCAAATCCCTAACACTCCTTCCCTTGTTTCTAATTAGCAATATTTCTGCGGTAATTAAGACGAGAGCAGCTCCTCAATTTTGCAGCATTTTCAAGTCAGAGAGTACAACAATAACATAAAGTGGGGCTAAAAATAACCCTGTTAGCTGACTTGACTGTATTTTAATTTTAGCACCTTAGTGCAAACATAACCTTATGCACACACACATGCTCATGCACACACACAGAGTACACATTCGTGCACACATACACACTCATGCACATACATACACGCAGTACACATCCGTGCACACGTACACACTCATGTGCTCACACACATACATTCAAGAATAGTGACCCATTTCTGAAATAAACAGGATCCAAAATGCACTTGTGGAAATACTGTGGTTCTGTGGGCAGAAGAAATGTGTCATTGAAACCCTGGGCACCCCACAGAGTGAACCATGTCAGTGAGCTGAGTGCTGGTGGAGGATGCCGGGAGAGGCCGCCTCCCTTCTCAAACTCAGTGGCTAGAGATGGGCATGTGGTCTCTCTGGTCAAACACCCAGAGACTCAGCATTTTCAAGGCTCTTCACAGGCCCGCTCCTGCATATGTTCATTCTGCCTTAGTCTTTGCTCTCGCGCAGCAGGGAGAGGAGTGAGAGCCCTGCCTAAAGCTGCAGGCCCAGCGCAGAGGTCTTGGTGCTATAGCCTCCGTTCTGGAGACCGTACCCATCTCTAAACACTGGGAGTGCGCCTGCACACACAAACACATGCTTGTACGTATCCTGGGGGATTAACAAAAAGGCACAAATTTTGAGGCTGGTGCTCATCAGAGTTTAGGCAAAGATCTCTTGTAATTATGTGAGTGTGTTTCAGGGAATTGACAGTTAGCATAGAGTTTCTTGTTTGGAAACTAATTATTTCAGGCAATTTGGTGATCATTTCTATTATAGCTAGTTACTTTGTGCCACCTCAAGCTACAACTGTGCTTGCTGAGAGCTGTGCATTGTGTGATGGCTCAGGTTGTGGGCATGGCCCTGCTGAGGCCCGCCTCCAGCCTCCACCTTGAGCATGTCCACATCTTGGGAGGCTGGGTCGGTGAGCCAGGGTCCTTCTCTTTGTACTAGTACTGGTTACTTTCCTTCATTGTGAAATCCTGGGTTCTCCCATTCCCATGCTTGTAAAATCATAAAACCATTGGGAGTTAAGAGTTGGTCCTTAGGGGTCAGACTATTCAACCTTCTTGTTTTACAGATAAAGAATCTGACTCTGAGAGTGTCTATCCTGAGGTCATCAGTAGCAGGGCTAGAGCACAGGTCTCTTGATTCTCAAGCCAGTGCTCCATCCTCCTCCATGTATAAATTTAACTCTTATTAATGAAGCAACTACTATTCAATTCTTAGGATGTGTTAAGCATCATGCTAGATGCTGCAGGTTCAAAGAAGTCACACAGGAGAGTACACAGTAGAATCAAGGAGACGACATTTTGGAGGGAACCTCACATAGTGACTTGCCCAGGGGAGGGATTCCCCTCTCGGTCCCTTAGAGCATCTTCTGGGGGAGAGAACATCGTATATTTGGATCAGTCAAGTTCTTACAGGTGTCAGAAGAAAAGCTGAGGGACAACTGTTACTCTTTTAAAGCACATTCTCCTGTGCCATGATAAGGCCTCCAGGTCCAAGTGCAGGCCTGGAAGAACTCCCAGGTATTCTAGGAAGGAGGTGGTGACTTGTGCTTCCCCTCTATTCCAGAGTGTTGGGTGAAAGCATGGTTTGCCCACACTGGCCTGATTCATAGGCACGTTAGTGCTGACTCGCCGACATCCAAGGTCATAAAAAGCCACCTGCTCAGGTTTTGGTCAGAGATGGAGACACTCACAAGAAGCAAATTCTAGCTCTCCCAAGAGAACACACTACGGGCTGGCGGGAAGGGAAAATGTTGTCAGGGCTGTTTGGCCTGGACTCTAAGCTACTCTATCCATGTCGTGAATAGGACTCTCATCTTCCAGGGGCTTAAAAGTCTCCTTGATTGACTCTTACCCAAAGCCCAGAGGCATCAAACCATGAAGAATCTGAAATAGCTGGGCCAACTTATTCCTGATTTCCCAGCCTTGAATGGAAGGATTTCACGGAAGGTTCCTTGCAACCTGCGGTTGTATGACTAAGACCGTCACAGCCACCACGCTGCCAGCTCCCCATGCACCTGCTATGCATTAATTGGAAGCTTCTCTAGACCATGTTCAAAGTGAGATATATAGACTTCAACACTCTGTCCCACTGCTGGACATTACAATAAAATAGTGAGGTAGAAAGATAGGAAATAGAAAATAATATTGGTATCTAGTTGGGGGCAAGCTAGAGCTGTAACTAAAGTTTCTGGGCCACGTTGCAAATATTTCTTCGAATAAAAAAAACCCCACACTCCTTATTGCATGAGATGAGATGCAGGGACATTCTGAAGGGAGGCTCCCTGCTGCTGGGGTCACCAACCAGGGGCTTTCACCTCAGCTCCTCACTCTCAGATTCTTTTCTGCCTTCTCACCAGAGGGCCAGTGATCTGTGGCCCCAAGCTGGACACACCCAGATCGGTTGGCAGGCAGCCTTAGCCACATACAGCACAAAACAACTGATTCCATGGAGGATGAAGTGTGTGTAACTGGGCAAATGACTGATGGGCCACCTCATACAGAACCGAGTCTGATCCAGCACAGATCCTTTCTCCTTTTCTAAATGTACCACATAACCAAGCACCATCTGACCAAAACTGTCTTGATGCTCTGTCTTGTAAGACAGTCATTCTACCTATTCATAGTTCTTCCTTTAATTTTAATATTTATTTTACAATTATGCAAGTACTTCTGTGTTATTCACTATGCTACCATCAATATACCTCATTTAAATTATTTCTCGCAGGAATTCTATTAGGCTACTGAAGATAGTTATCATATATTCCCCTGTTCTCCTTTCTTATGGGTTGTTTTATTTTGGGTGGTTTTATTTTAGCACATTCCTTAATAAGGTATTATGGAGAGAGATGAACAGGTGGAGCATAGAGGACTTTTACAGGGCAGTGAAATGACCTTGTGTGGTACTAAAATGGTGACTACATGTCATTATACATTTGTCCAAACCCATAGAATGAGCATCAAGAAGAGTGAACACTAAGGCAAACTCTACACTCTGGATGATAAGGCTGTGCCAAAGTAGGTTCAGTTGTAACAAAGGTACCAGCTGGTGGGGGATGCTGATGAGGGAGACTGTGCATGTGTGAGGGCAGAGGTTGTACAGGAGTCTCTGAACCTTCCTCAGTTCTGCTGGAACCTAAAACTGCTCTAAAACTATGTTTTAAGAAGTTCTCACTATCCAAACCAAAACCCCCAAACACTCTTCAATGGTGAGTGGGGATAAAGTGCTTAATGGATATGGAGTTTTATTTGGAGTGATGGAAATGTTTTTGAATTTGATAAAGGTGGTGGGAGCTCAGTGTCATGAATGTACTAAATACCACTGAATTGTTCAGGTAAAAATGGCTAATTGTATGTTATATGAATTTTACTTCAATAAAATTTTTAAGATCCAAACAAGTACATTTTGGATATTTTAAACATAGAAACTGTTATAAAGATTAAGATAACATAGAACTGTATACTCAATACTCAGCTTAAAAATGAACCATAATGAATAGAAGTAAGTCTTGTTTTTCCAATACATTGTGCCCTCCCTCCCTCCCTTTCCACCAAGGAGTAGACACTACCTGGGACTTGGTAGTTCTCACTCTCCTGGATCTGTTTATTGTTTTACTTCATATATATTTATCACTGAACAGTAAATAGAATTATAGTACACATTTTAAAATGAAAAAAATGCTTTCATACTGTAGGTGTTCTTATTCAACTTCCTTTTTCCATTTTAATTCTGTTTGTGAGATTTATGAATATATCATATTTTATTTAGACATTCTCCTATTGGTAGACATTTCAGTTATTTCTGTTCTTAATCATCACAATCAATGTTGATAGGAACATTCTTTTTCTTTTGTTGTTGTTGTTGTTGTTAATCCTTACCTGAGGATATTTTTTTCACTGATTTTTTTGAGAGGAGAAAGGAGAGAGGGATGGGAGAGAGACACATCAATGGGTTGCCTCATGCACATGTCCCGACCAGGGTGGGGGATCAACCTGCAACCCAGGTATGTGCCCTTGACCGGGAATGAAACCTGAGACCCTTCATTGTGCAGGTGGTGCTCTAACTATGGAGCTGCACCGCCAGAGCAGGAACATTCTTATATGTCTTTTTGTGCATGGGACCAAAAAGTTGTCTCGGTTATGTATCTGGAAGTATCTTTAGCTCCAGCAGATACCGCCGTGTTACTCTCACAGCAAGGTTTTGAGATGCCTCACACTGCGCTGGGCCTCCTGGTTTGTCAGGGACACTTCTCCAGGACAATGAGATGATTGCCTCCTTTGCCCTGGACAGAATACCTCTACCAGTGGTCTGAGAGGACAGAAAATGTTTCAGAAGATTTATACACTATAATCTGATATTGATATTTTAGTCAGGCAGTAATCCCTAAGAATTTTTATATGAATTACTCTTAAACCAGGTATCCTCAGTCTATATCTGGACTGCTGCTTTTTTCTAAGCCCAAGATCAAGACTTTAATTTTATCCCTATTGAGTTTCACCTTGTTAGCTTTAGCCATTCCATATCTCAGCAGAGATATTTTGAATCCTGGTTCTGTTATTCCACCCATAAATTTTGTAAGTATGCTTTCTTTTTTTAATTCTTTATTGTTAAAAAGTAAGTATGCTTTCTGTATCTTCAGCTAAATCCTTAATAAAATAGAGAGACTAGAGCCAAAGAAACCCATCAATATACAACAAGATATTCCCACGATGTTGATGGAACCCAATGCCTGGGCATGGCTGGCCCACTAGCATGATGCTAGCTACAGTATTACTCAGTCCTTAATTGTCCATTTGACCCACAAGGACCTTGCCATACCTAGAGTACTCAGCTGACTTACACATCTAGCAATCTGGTCAAAAATGAAAATGGGATTCTACTTATTATATCTGTTCTCAACAGATTTACTAGCTTCTAGTGATTTTTACTTCCCTCTAAGATCCCATAGACAACTTGAATAGCAATTAATCTCAGAGTTCCTATGGTGCTCAGTATCAAATTCACCAGGCAGTACAGTCTGGAACCCACTTTCTTTCTATGAAACTCCATATTTTTCTCATTTCTAGTCTTCTGGTCTCTTCCCTCAGCCGTCTCTAAACTGTGGTTTTATGAACATTTACAAAGGTTTCTTCAAAATTCTGGTATGAAATATGTCAGGCCTGGAAACTTTTAAAGCCTCCAGGTAACCACTTACTTTTTGTGCATCCAGCTTGAGTTCCAAGGCGATTTTAACAGTATTGATCCTACTCTCTTCTGCTGAAAGACCTTGCCTTTTGGTAAAGAAACAAAATACTCGAGTGGTTCTCCTGCCTTTTCTCATCTTTAACCTGGCACCGAGTTCCAGGAGGGAGCCTGTCCCGGTTAGTTCTGCACACGGCTACTAAAAGCCTCTGCGCTGTCCCCGGCATTTTCCCAAAGCCTCTGCTCATGCTGAGCTTTAGCCTTCCTGGCACCATTCTTACAGGCTTGTGATATTCTTCTGTGCTTGTCCTTGGTTGTGTGTCCCTCCTTTCTTCTTTCATCCATGAGTTAATCAAAGAGCTTTCTGGGCAGTCACACTGGTACCTCAGGATACCACTTCATTTCCCTTGTCTCTCCTTAGACAATGCTAGGGTTGTCTACTTCTAAAGAGGAAGGAGGGGGCCCCACAGACAAGCAGGAGGAAGCATCATCATCACCTTAACTAAATCTGCCCCCATGCCAGCACCACCTCCTAGGGTTGGTTTCTCTTTCTTCTCTTCAAGTCCCTTCACCCACAGGGAGGCAGAGGGTACCGTGGATTTGTAGAGTAGGTAGCTATACAGACATGAGCTGGGATAGATGGCTAAGATCAAGGGGAAGATGTGGGAGACATGACAAACAAGAAGTAACCAAGAATTCGCAGCCCTGACCCAAGAATGAAGAGGGGGACTTAAAACCTCCTTTAAGATGTGGTCTGATAGCACAGCACAGTATCCAGGTAGGGCAGCCTTTAAGCCTAAGGAGATACATACATTTTTGAGACATAAGGGAGGGGGGACTTATTTCTTGTCTAGGGGTATGTCAGCCTAGGGGTATAAATCCCCTGAACTCCCAAGTAAATGGTGCACTTGACAGCTTCAGCCAGCTAAGCTGCCCGCCCAAACTATACCTGAGTATGTTTCCTTTTCTTGCAAATAAGCTCTTGCATACTTTGCTGCCATTTGATACTATCTCTTGTTTGAATTCCTTTTTATAAGCAAGACAAGAACTGGGGTGCAGAGTCCACCTCTAATAGACTCGAGAATTCAAGTGACTTTTCAGCCTTCCAGAGCTCTTAGGCCCTATGTTTTGTAGGGTGTTATAGTACGTTAATGGATCCCACATGGGAAAACCATAGCAGCCACAAACCACTGCATTCAGACCTTTGAGAATCCATAAAGTCTGGATTCCAAAATGTTGGGAGAGCATGTAGGGACAGAAGCTGGCTGGAACTGCATGTTCCAACGTCTGAGCTGGGATTTAACTATGGTGGCTCGGTTGTAGAATGCGACCATCTAGAGTTCCTACCTCTGGAGACCCTCATCCTGAGCAACTTTTTTCTCAGTTTTTCAGCGGCCACAATCAATTGGCCCGAGAATTAGACCAGCTAAGTTGGGGACCACTCCTGGCATAATACCACCTCTTTCCCCTTCCAGAACCACCTTCCAACCCTGAAATACGAGAAAAATCATACCTCTTCCCGTCATCATCAGTGGGAGGGCAGCAATGACATAATATACCATAAATCTCCTTTAAAGGAAAGACTTCATTATATTTTTATGTGCATAATGGTGTTCATATCTAGTAGGCACTTGCAATGTGCTAGCTGCTCCTTTACTACAAGGCTATATTGTTATATTTATTTTCTCACTCTCCAAATAATGCTTCTGATCTATTTCCGCCCAGCACTGAGGAAACCCGATTGAGATCTTATAAATTCAGTGGTTCCCCTGCTCCTCACCGAGTCTGCTGCCTTCACCACTGTTGAGAAATGCCTACTTTGGACACATTTATATGCCCAAGCCCCCCACACAGCCAATGATCCCTAAGTGCTAAACAGATTTGTCCTGGACATGGGATCTGAGCCTGTGGAGCGAGGCTTGGATAATTTAACTCCCTCTGGTAACAGGAGGCAACTGGAATCCAATAGAGATAAATGTAAAATATTGAACTAGGCAGCTGAGCCATCAGTAGGGCAGGAGTCTAAACGGAAAGGTTATGGCTGAATGACTAAGCAGGAGAGAACACACAACACACCCAAGGAATTCTTGCAGAAATACAAGTCCCTGGTGGAGCCAGCAGAGAAGAGATGGGAGGCTGCTGAGCACATGGCCAAGGAAGCTGCCTGGGCTCAGGGGAGGCTGCCTACTCCTGGTGCAGCCTGGCTGGCGAGGGGCAGGGGGATTTGGCTGGTGATGTAAAGATGCCAGTTTTTAGCTCTTGTCATGAAGAGGCAATACTGCTTTTTCTCTGCCAGACCCCAAACACCGAAGTAAAATGTCTGATGACAAGCTGAGGCATGTTTGTGACTGTAAGAAAAAATGCAGCCACGCAGGTTGGTGAATTCAATCAAGTGTCCCTCCAGGTTCCAGGAAGAGATGGGTGGGCTTAGTTGTTTGACCAAATGGACAGGCGGAACAGCAAGCACAGTGGATCAGTCCCATGTCCCCAAGAGTCAGCCAAACAGGGCGCTGTCTGAGAGCATGGCTCCCCAGGGTCTGCGAATTTTCCTGGCAAAGAGCCCGTGGCACTGGCATGACCCTCAGATACACCCACCATGGCTCTTCCTTTTCCTTCCTTTATTTTTTTTATTTATTTTATTTTTTTCCCTTCTCCTTCCTTTAAAGAATGTTTTCATAAAACTCACAGAAGGGTGGGACCTGCTCCTCTTAGACTGAGCACACCAGGAAAAAAAAGACAGAATGGGGAAAGCCAGCAAGAAGGCCCAGATGTTCATCAACAGGATGAAACAAGTTTTCGCATTGGTCCAAACATTCCTTGGGACACAACAAATCACTTGTGCTGTTTTCTGGCAGAAGTCCATTAACACTTAGCAAACTAGCAGCCCCCGCATGTCACTACTTCCATTCCAACCAAATGTCTGACTATTGAAAGCTCCTCGGAACCCATCAAAGAACATTAAAAGACACACCACGCATTAGCCTGAAGCACAAAAGGAGTACAAGAGCACAGTTTCTCCCTTTGAGCCCACTTTGAGAGCCCCCAGTCCCTAATGAAGAGAGTATACATCAGTTAAATGAGGGCAGCTGTACAAAGCTCTATACAGTGCTGACACATATACTAAACTCTACTGGCTCAAGTTCCAAATTCACTGCTTGGTTTTGGCAGAAAACCACACGTAAGCTTCTGCTGGGAAAACGCACGGCCATCCGAATGCATGAGAAAGAAGAGCCGGGAAGCCTAACACTGCCAACAGGAGCACTCCCCTGCCGCGTCCCAGGAAGGAGTCTGCTATTTTCTGATCAACTGTGAGTGAATGGGCCTTCCCTGACGTCTCTACTAAGTGATAGAGGCCTCTTACAGCCCAGCGCTTTAGCCAAGGGCTTTCTGTCCAAGGCGCCTATCACCCTCTGCAAAGCTCACAAAGCCCCTGAAGGAACTGGGGTTGTCTGCTTTTCCCTGTCACATCAGAGGCTGCTGGGCACCGAATCCTCATTCTTTAGGCCTGAGGCACAGTAAGCCTGTCTAACTAGAGAACCAATTGTTGACTTAAACAGAGATGAACAAAAGCACAAGTAGGACCATTCAACCTGTTCTCAAAGAGACAGTAAATAGCAACAAGTCAAAGAGCTCTCCAAGGTCCTGACTTCCTCAGCACTCAGCAGCTTAGGGTGCTTAAAATGGACCCATGTCTGCCCTCTGCCCTCCCTCCTTCCCTGTCTACCTGTTCATAGCTCACCTTCCCACTGCAGGGAGGAGGGCGGCTGAGAAGTGAACCCTGACTGCAGCCCGGGCACCAGAGGCTGTCTTGTTAGCATTCAGCTGGCAGGAGAGAAATGTCATGTCAAGAGCTTTAGAAAATCTCGTGCGTAGTGGTTGTTTATTAATCCTCTTAATCTGTAAATGACATAATTAATATATCGAATGGTACCTGGAGGTCTACAATATTTAAAAATCATTTTGTATTATTGCATATTTTGATGGTAATTCTAGATACTCCTGGTGAAAAAATTTCCATAGAAGAGGAGGTGAAGGATGCAGTTTGGTTTAAAGGACAAACTTAGGGAACATAACAGATTAAGTGTTTATTTGGAGTGGCTATTTTTGGAGGGGAATTAGGATGAAAAGTGGGGTGGCTCCCCCACTTTCCTGTGCTCTGAGCCTTCCATCTTCCTGCTCCTTCACCTTTGCCCTTCCCCTCATCACTAACTTTGTCTCAAAATCTGTCTTCTCTTTATCTCAATCTCATGACTGTCTGGAAGGCAGGAACACCCAGGGGACTGTCATAAAGCCAGAATTATGATGTAACATCCAAGGATAAGAGCTGAGATCACTTTTCTATGTTGAGAACAATTGTTTTCCATGCCTCTGCTGAGAGAATTTTGGATCTTAAGAGAACCACAAAAGTCTCTGTTTCTTTTCCTTTTTTACAAATAGGAGGAAACAGGAGGACCCTGGGGGCTGGGGGACCCTTTTGTTTTTGAGGTTCTGCCTTTCTAAGACCTAGTGAGGACCTGTCACTTCTTTTTGGAGTTCTTGTCTTCTTGGTCTTACCCTTCGAATTCCTTCCCCGCCATCCCCCCACCAGAGGTGGAAACGGCGAGTCTACAGGCGAGGTCAGACAAACCAGTGGAGGGTGAAACAACAGATTGACCTTTATAAATATACAGCATTGGATTTGAAAGGGCTTGGACTTGGACACCCGTAGCTGAGGGTGAAGGCACTGAATAATAATGATAACTCCCGGGAGCAACTTCACATAAGGAAGTAATTTCTCACTGATATCTGACGCTGGGAAATTGCCCCCCAGGAGCCACAAAGAGAGGGTACATGGGGCCACCTCTCATACACCGTTGGCACAATATTTCTGGAGTATAGTTTGGCAACATGTGTCCAAATCCTATAAAACATGCATCCACTTTGACCCAGGATTTCCTTCTAGGACTTGACCTTCACAAAGCAATTAGGAAAGTACACAAGGTTATTTATAAGGATGCTCTTCTCATCAAAGCACTTGTGGAGACATTAAAAATTTTTAAAAAATGATGTAATAGCCCAATAAGTTCAGTTAAATAATTTATGGTATAGCATACCATGCTATGAAACCACTAAAAATTAATTCTAATTGTTGACATTAAAAAAACGTTCATAAGATATGGATGAGTGGGGTTGGGGTGGGGGCAGGAAAGATGTGAATATAAATTAGATCCTGGCCCTCACAAAGCTTGCATTGTAATAGTGGATGGATGATAAGCAGAATCTTTAAAAGGCTTTTAAAAGAAAAGAAAATTAGAGCATGGTTGGTTATTTTATTTCCACAAGAATCTTTTTGTTTTATACAAGTTTCAAATTACTCAGCCTCAAGCTGAGCAGCCAGAAAACGAAGACAATGACATTAGGTTGGGAACCTAGCCCTGAATAATCGAGAGTTCATTATGGACTCTTAGTACATCAAAACCCAATTAATTCATTAGCTCAGCGCTTGCATTTTCTTTCTCTCCCTCCTGGCAGCCAGCCTCTTACCCTACGATGGAGTTTAATAGCAACCCCAAACGGGTGAGTAGAGAAAATAAAAAGGAGATAAAATCCAAATGAATCAAGTTGGTTACTTGTTAACAACAATGGACTGGGCAGTGACAGCAGGGAGGAGTGCTAACAACAGTGTTGCTTGGGTGGCTTCGATTAGAGGTCATGCTGACAGAACAGCGCTGACACACAGTAGGTCCTCAGATGGGCACCGCATAGATCCCAAGTGAGGGAATTTGCTGTGAGACCTTGGAGTCACAGATGCCCAAACCATATGCAAACCTTCAGTAAGAAGTGGATTCAGCTGGAGGGGGGTTCTTCCTCTGGCTCCCACTCCTCACTGCTCTTCAGAAACGAACCCCTACTCTCCCTGGGGGGGGGGTCCCTGGGTGACATTAAAGCTCACATCAGTGGCCTGATATAAGGCTACATGGCAGGTGGATGAAGCATCCCATGACTGATCAACAGTGCACCTGCAGTCTGGTCCACTCCTCTGTCAGCCTTCACCCACCTGAATGTCACAAATGTCACAAATCTGCCTATTTTCTTTGTCTGTTAGGAGAAAGCCAGTCTGACACTGTGGTCTGTCACTGCCAAGTATTCATTAGGAAATAAAAACACAAAAAAAGACATTACTGGTTCTTCCCATCGGGAAACCGTACTTGCAGCTACAGGCCTGCTTGAAAGGCACAACCTCTGGTCTGCCATCTGAGGCAACGGTCTCCTCCTATTTCCCATGAAACCATTACGTAGCTTTTTGTTTCCTGTCCTATGTCCCTCAGCCAAAGCTGCATTCTTCTAAGATCTTTGAAGGTCTGCAGGGCACCTACAATCGCAAACCTCTGGCTACTCTTTCTATTCAAGCACCAGCTTGACAAATGTAAAAGCTCACCCCTGTCAGAGGTTGGCTGTGTGTGTAATTTTGTTTATGACAATGTTTAAGCTGAAATCCCCTGAGAGGGAAGAAGAGGCTGGGAGGTGTGGGCGGGAGAGGGGAAGGTGTGCTGGGCCGGGACAGTCCACAAAGGTGAGCAGCCGAGCGATGGCGACCCTGCTGGCTGGGGTTCTTGGAGGCATGTAACCACGGTCCCCGCAGCCAAGAACATGCCCTCCGAGGTCACGGGGGACTGGCGCCCCACCAAGAGCCCTTCCTGTAGTTTACGTGTAGGGAACGTGGGCCTTCCCTCAGAGCTGCCAGGTCCTGGGCTATTGAGGCAGCAGCTCTGAACCACAGCAAAGAGGAGACAATGGTCGAAGCGTCCATGGTCTGAGAGAGCCATGTGAAAAGCATCTCGGAGGGAGGTTTGAGCCACATCAAGAGCCCCTCCATCCAAGCCTTATTAAGGGCTGGAAAGAGTGGTCTGGTGAAGGGGGCACAGCTGTGGGACACAGGGTGTGGGCCCCAGGCCCCTGTGCTCTGCCTGCCTGGGACCTGACTGCTCTAAATGGTGGTGGAACGAGAGATCTGTAAGCCCCTCCCAGCTGATAATTCTAGGGTGCTGGTACTTTTCTCTAAATGGAATGGCATGGATGTTCTTGTGGGCTTTCTTCCAGTCCCATAATTCCTATGGTACCACTAAAAGAAAATCATCAAAGACACAGTGACTGGAGAAATTCATGATTTAAATGCAGTTATCTCCTTACCCCTTATTTCAATTTTCCTGTTGCCCTTATGCCCATAGATCAAGGATGATAACAAGTAAGCAGGTATATTTGCAATAACAAACCTGCCAAAAAGCTCTCAAGGTTCTTGTGTGAACTTGAACATGACTCAAGAACCTGCAGGTGGCACGTCCTTTCAAGGCCAAGTCCCTGCGGTCCCAAAACTCAGTTCTCCTGAAGTGAGCTGGACACAGGCACCTCTCAGGGACTGCTCTGCAGGCTCCCGGGCCATCCTCTTGCCCTCGCTTGGTTAAATATTTATTTAGCCACGTGAAGTGTGATGATGAATCGCTGCTGCTCCTCTTTACAAACAAGACTGACCTCTGGGTTTTCTTTTCCTTGTTAATAGTTAGTTTGTACCTGTTTCATGTAATTGTTTCAGGAGCTCTGGGTCCTCAGAAGCTTGTTGGGCACTGCTCAGCAATCAACTCATTCTCTTAACAATAGCTCCATCCCTAGAGACGATTTCTTCGTGTCGCAAAAGGTGCTCGGGTTGGAAATGGCCTCTGTCTCTCTCCATCCATCAGCCTTGTTTATACCCTTTATCTCTGCCTCCTGGTGGCACTTACAGGCTCTCCCTTCCCGTTGGCCCTGCGACTTTAATTTCACTATCTGGGTGTGGGAGCCGGTACCTGGTGTAGCCAGTTCTCTGCCTCCTGTCCTGGATCAATTGCTGGGGACAGTGTTCACAGCGCCTCCTTCAAGGCACAGTATGGAGAAGAGCAGTGTGCAGGGCGGGGGCTCAGGGCAGCACTCCTCTTGGGGACTTGAGACTCTTGACGGGGGTCAAAGAGGGAAGGAGAGCAATTTCACTCTCCTCCACGCAGCTGAGGAGAAGGAAGCCTTGCCTTCATTTTGATGTGGGGACTAAGGAAATGTTTCTTTTAAAGGCCCCACTCTCTTGCCTGGCTGTTCACCTTTGTGGTGTGTGTGTGTGTGTGTGTGTGTGTGTGTGTGTGTGTAAGTGAAAGCCTTTTTCTCCCAGTCTCAGTATCTTTTATTCTACTTCCTGGCCAGGGACTGCCAAGGAAGGGCCCTCCACTGCCAAGGGAAGAGAGAAAGCACAGCTCTTAAAAGGGGGAAGAGGGAAGGCACAGCCAGCCACTTGGAAGAGGGTGCAACATCACCCAAAAGGTTGGGGAGAAGGTAACAGCTTAATTTCACTTGCTGTGGATATTGCATTTTTCTCCGATTTGATTCTAGGCAACCTGTGCTGAACATGAGGAATGAAGGGGTCTGCAGGCAGGTCTGCAAGAGTGCCCCCTAGTCCAACCAGCAGATGGCAGGTGCATGCTCCTAGCAGCCCAAATTCTTTCCAAGAACAATCCGAGATTCAAGCCCCAAGCATTCACTGAGGTCAGCTATTGTGCCCGGCTGGTGCTGGGCCAGCTGTGTATATGACCAGATCTCTGTTTTCAAGACAAAGACAAATGAAACAAACAAACAAAAAACAGTATAAAGCCATCTATCACTCAGCAACAAAATTTGTGGTTTTTGCAGTTTTGTTTTGACTGCTACTCACAAAATTGTCCTCAATCGATAAAATGCTTGCTGGTGATACCAATATGTCATCAAAATTAATAGCACACCATGACCAAGCTCCATTTATTGTCACTCAACAAGTACTTATTATGCGCTTACTCTAATCATGTTTTGCATTTGTGAAGAACTTTAGAGTTTGCAAAACACTTTCACAAACACCCACTTTTTTGATTCTTATTGGGCAGGCAGGTTTGCAGGAGATGGACAGCCAGGCTCTGGAAGGTGAGGTGGCTTTCCCAAGGTCATTGGGTTAAGTCTGTAGCTTCCTCTTATCACCCACATGCCCTCCACCAGCCCCATCTCTCCCTTTAGGCTCAGCCATATGCAAAGGATATAAGCTCATGTTGATGGGATTAGCCCACGGCAAGGGTGCCTTCTGTGACCTTATGCATCCTACCCACCCCTGCCTTCACTCAGTGATGGATAAAAAGGCTCTCCTGCAAGTACTAAAAAATAGGAATCTTAGAAATCCTTTTCTAAATTTCATATAGATCTGCACACACACACACACTCCACTGCCCTTAGACTCAGCCTTGACCCTTTTGTGTGGAGAAGACCAAACTTCTAATCTGTGATCTTCGGGAATGTCTCCAGAGGCCCAGGATAAACTTTTCAAACTCACCTTCATTTCCGACTGACGGTTAGGTTGTTTGCACAATTTTCCCATCCCCCTCAGCCCTCCAACTCTGATTAAAGCAGTGGTTCTCAACCTTCTGGCCCTTTAAATACAGTTCCTCATGTTGTGACCCAACCATAAAATTATTTTCGTTGCTACCTCATAACTGTAATGTTGCTACTGTTATGAATCATAATGTAAATACCTGATATGCAGGATGGTCTTAGGCAACCCCTGTGAAAGGGTCGTTTGACCACCAAAGGGGTCGCGACCCACAGGTTGAGAACCTCTGGATTAAAGTGATGATTGACTGCAGTAGGGGTCAGAGGAGAAAGAGGCTGAAGGAGGGAGGTGCTTCCATTACCATTTGGAGAGGGAAGGAGGGAGGGGAAGAGAGAGAGAGAGAGAGAGGACATTTGATGATCTTATTCTCTGTTGTAGCTGACTGTACCCTAAGCAGTAGTCGGCAAACTGTGGCTCGCAAGCCACATGCGGCTCTTTGGCCCCTTGAGTGTGGCTCTTCCACAAAATACCACATGCAGGCACGCATGTACAGTGCGACTGAAACTTCGTGGCCCATGCACAGAAGTCGGTATTTTGTGGAAGAGTCACACTCAAGGGGCCAAAGAGCCACAGTTTGCCGACCACCGCCCTAAGGGAATGGGCTGCAAAGACTCAGCAAGTACTAAAATCAGAGAGTCTAACATCACCACCACTCTACTTGAGTGTCTTCAGATGCCAAGTTACGAAGAGAGCTTCGGGTACCAGATGCACCAGCAAAGTCCTCCCTAGCACAACACACAGGCCCAAGAGACAGACACGTGTCTGCTCAAAAGCCCGCAGGAAGTCTCACCTTCCACTGAAGAGGGACGATAATGGCAAACAAACAAGCAAATAAACGCCCCAAGCTGAGCTGCACGTTGGGTGGGACAGCTTACTATGTGGGCGGTCCTAGTGCAAAAAATGCCCTCACCGTCCACACCCCGACTGGACAAGAACAAGTTCCACGGTGGCTGGTGCCCACAGCATGGATGCTGGTGTGTGCACACCAGGGACAGCAAAATGCCATCAGCCTGAACCTACCTCCCCTGTTGGCTTGTTCGAAATGAAAAGCAGCCCCTGTGACTTCATTCATCCATCCCTTCAACAGCTATTTCCTGGGCACCCTGAGCTGAGCACTGAGGATACCATAGTGAATAGGACATTTGCATTGGGAAGTCTTTTTCTTCAGGAAGGGAGACTTTCTTCTTATATTGACTGTCAGAAGATCAAACAGGAAACCAGGGAGGTCCCGGTTCTTTAGGGGAGAACAGGCCTGAAGAAAAGAGATGGACAGACAGGTGTCTGCTGATAGTCTCCTGGTCCTTGGAGCATAAGGGGAGGGTCGAACACCTTTGATGTTCGTCCCATCAATCAATCTGTCCGGCACAATGAGCATTCTCATTCATTTGTGCTGTGCACGTTATTCCAAGTATAAACATGCATGTTCATGGTAGAAAATTTAGAAAATATAAGAAAATAATAAACCTGGGGGATAATAATTTGGGGGATATATAACAGGTACATATTATATATAATACATTATATATATAACACATATGTGTTATATATAATAAATTATACACACACCACACACACACACGTCACAATACCTGAATTAACCTTTTTGTCATTTTAGTGTTTTCCCTTCTAATGGGTCTGACTCCATCTTTTTCCAGAATTAAAAAACATTTTTAAAAATTCATCCACATATACTCAAGGTACCATATGATCACAGTCCAAATCTTTTCACCCACTTGTCCTTCCTCACCATGATTTACAATTTCCCAAGCTACCGCCTCTTTTCAGACACACATGCCTTAAGAGGAGACTTAATTTTAATGCTGGAATAGCTTAAGGTAAGAGAGCTGGCTATAAATACAGTGTGATTCATCCAGGAGCCAAATGCATTTATGTATTATTTTGTCTGCCTTGTTGGCAGTTTTCAACGTCCTAACAGACCCTTTCATTAGAGTGCCTAGACCAGGGTCAAGCACAGAACTGTTTCACACACCATGTACTTGTGTACAAGTGCACACATGCACCCTCAAGGAGGCCACACTCTACCCTTCCTTCCACAACACTGAACAAGGAGGGAGTAAGTGTGTGGTGGCCGGGACCTGCTCCATGAAAAGTTCTGTCCTCACTAGAGATGGGGGCCCACCCTCCCACAGCACCCCACTGCCTTTCCAGGAGGCACGGAGGCCCAGCAGCAACAGGCAAGAGCAGGACAATGGCTCTGTAATGAAGATCCTCGCTGCTGTTTCTGGAGGGAGAAGGCCTGGCTCACCCAAGCAAAATAAGACAGAAAGAAGTAACTGGAGAGTGGCCTGTCACACCCACCCAGCCCAACAGTCCGACAGGTGAGTTAGCAAATGCTACATTGTAAGGAATTGCAAGCTATTTTCTGCAAAGTGGGCAAAGACTCTGGGATTAACGACTATGCAGTGTGATAGATGTTGCTAAAGAAGGCCATAAATTACCAGCCATAAACCTGGCAAAGCTTCTCCAATTGTGTGAGGCAGTCTGGGGCGCTGGCAGGTTCCCAGCCCAGGCGGGGGTAGGGGCTGGGGCGGGGGCTGATGCAGAAGCTGGCAATGCATCCCCCTGGCCACGGGGTACAGATGGTGAGCCTGGCGGCCCTCCAGCGATGGAGGCTGTGGAGGCAGCAGAGATGCTGGGCCAGCTCTGCCTTCTCTGAGCGGCAGCCCTTAATCAGAGAGGCTGTAAAAGCCGACGGGCTGCAGCAAGATCCATGGTAGACCCAGCCTTCCTCCCCTTCCCTGGCTATAGGATGGTGGCCAAGGAGGCCCGTCCCTGGACGTGATTTGTGGGATCTGACCCTAGTTATGTTTCATCTCAGGCCTTGAAGAGGATCGTGATGGGTGATGGAGTAGACAGAGGATCTCGAATGATTTCTGCTCCCAACTTCCTATGCCTGGGCTCCCAAGCCTGGTCAAGTGTATCTAAAACAGTGACAATGACAAGGACACTCGAGCCAGGACTGGCCTCGAATGCTGGCCAATCTGGAGCCGGCCCCAGTCCTGCTCTCACACTCCCCACTCAGGTCCCATCCATCCCCATCCTCTCCTCCTACTTCATTGTGACGTGGAGAAAGGGACAGGCAATCACTGCAGAGAGAAGAGGGAGAAGAGAGGGGAGGGAAAAGGGACCAGGGGAAGAGAAGATGGGAGTCTGCACCACACACAGGAGGGAGACAGACAGGCTGCCCAAAGGAAGGCCACATCCCATCTCCCAAGGTGTTCTCCTCCAGCCCCCCCGCCCCAAGTACTGCATCGAACGTGATGCTGATGAACAACTAGTGGGAGATACGAGCAATAAAATATGGAGCTACTGTCTGCCTCCCTCCCTCCCTCCCTCCCTCCCTCCCTCCCTCCCTCCCAGTGTTAGCTGTTACTTACACACACACTAATCTTCAGACACCATACGTGTCTGCTTACCAAATCACAAAGAACAGTTTCAACAGATAATGGTGCCCCTCCTTTCCTGCCTCTCTGGTGGTGCAGAGGGGATGTGCCTAAGCCACACTGCCCCTGTGTGTAAGGGTTACCAAGCCGTGAAGGCGCAGCTGCCTCCCTCCAAGGGCTTATGGCCACTATGTGCCAGCCACTAGGGATTCGGAGGTGGACAAAACAGACATGGCACCTGCCTAATGAAGTTTAGTAACTGAGCTATTGGTGGTCTTCACCAAGTACGTCTAGCTCTCTGCCTGCTGGACACATGGTAGGGCTGCACCTTCTGGCCCCCTTATGTTTGGCGGGTTGCAATTAGAGATGATCTGTGTCACTTCCAGGAGAGTCATTGCCAATGTGAGTCCTCCCGTGCAATGTTCATGTCCACAGTGGACATGCAGCATGAACAAAAAGTAAACTTCGTTTTAAGCCACTGAGATTTGGGAGTCATTTGTTGCTTTAGCATAACCTAGCCTATCCTGACAGATACATTCTTATCAGGAACCAACACATTTATTGAGCATCTACTATGGACTTAAGAAGATGGTTGACTTCTTCTTCATGTGCATAACTTAGCTCCCCAAGCAGGTTGTGAGCTGGCTGAGGGCAGACTGTGACCAGGTGCATTTGTATCCATCCACAGTGCCAAACACAGGGCCTGGCACACCATAGATTCCATAGCAGAAGCCAACTACCACCGTAAGCACATAGATCCTCAATAAACGCGTTGGCTGCTGGTAGACATCAGTGGGGACAGGCTAGCTTACATATAGGACAGGTTAAGGACAACCCAACTGAAAGGAGAGAGCGAGCCGCAGCTTGGGTGGAGAAGGCAGACTCCTGGAGGTTTGGGACTTGAGTTGGGCCTGGAAGGACAGATTGAGTTTAGCAAGGTGGACAGAGGAGTACGGAGCATTCTGGGTGGGAGAGGGCCCGCGCCAGGATGCAGGAGGGCTGTGTGGGATGTGATTATGGGGCAGGCAGTGTAAACAGATGCTTAGCTTTGGGGACAGCGCTGCAAAGATGAAACACTTGAGAGATCGCAGGTGCTGGTGGAGAAGCGGGTTGGTGGGGGCTGCGGGGACGGAGGAAGGATGGGGCAAGGCTCTGACCCTGCCCGTGCTGCCCTGGGCTGTTGCTGGACACATCCTCATTTGGGGAGTCATGTCCCCAACCAGCAGCTGTTTTTCCCCTTCATTTCCTGCAGAAGGTAATAACCTGTCACCGGAGCAAATAAAGTCTGATTTACATGAAATTTAATGCTGAGCATTTTCCTTTTCCCCAGCACTGCAGTGGCAGGATGGCCTCGCCAGCACAGCCCAGCCTGCCGTGTGCAGCAGTGGGACTGTGCTGGATGGAAGTTGAAGAGGAAATTACTCTCTGGTGACAGGGTCTATCGCCCCAGGCAGGGAATCCCAGTCACCTGGGCAACACCCCACCTGTTCTTCCTAAAAAAGACGCAGTGTCAGAGTGAGAGGGCTTGAGGGAGAAGGGGCAGTCCAGTTGGAAATGTGCTCCATTTTCCCAGGCTCCAGTCCCTGGGCCTCAGCCCCATGGTGACAGTGGCTGGAGTCCCATAAAGCAGTGTCAGCATCATCATTATACACGCCATTGCCATCGGCATTACACCCCCATGATTATAAGCCCTCCGTCAGCGCCAGCCATGTTCGTGCCAGACATAGTGGCTGCGGAAACGTGGTGCCGCCCCCACGAATTTGTCGTTAGCGGAGTCAGGTACTCACAGGAAAGCATCACTTGTTTCCACCTCATTCACTACCCCATCTCATCTCCCAGGCTTGCAGATGCTCCATGAACTGTCCTGCCTTTGCCAATAGTCTTTCCACGTAGAATGCCTGCATGAATCCTGGTTTCCCAGGCCCAGCTCAGATGCCACCTTTCCATGCAGCCTCTCTCATCCTCCATACCGATGTCTCCCTGTCCTCAGTGCTCCCAATTCATAGTAATTCCCTTTATTTTAGGGCGTATCGCTGCTGTCCTTGAACATAGTCATTGAGGCACATGTGCTTGTTCACCTCCGGACTCGGTATGGTCCTTAAGGACAAGCAGAAAATCCCTAATCATCAGGCAAAAAAGACCACCCCTTCTTTCCCGAGCAAACCCCCGGGGGTCTCAGTTCATTTTTCTAGGGCAGACCTGTAAGGCCAAGGACCTGTGTTGTTCTAATTGCACAGGGATGATAAATTTATGCAGATGGTTACATAGATAATGTACGGGAGGTGAACTTGAATTCAATTCTGAAGGCAAGAGGGACCCAGAGAAGAATGTGAGGCAACTGCCTTCAGGGGTTCAAGGACCTCCCCTACCGCTGGCCTGGGGGTTCTGTCTCATTGCTGCCTTTCTCTGACTTAGGGATTCCTGTTTTGTGAGTTCACAGGTCTGAGAGTCTAGTCTCTTTTTTTGTTCTTGACCAAGAGGCTTGAGGAGTCACCTGTCTCCATCTATCCCATGGCAGTTCCATTTCAGGACGCTCCCTGTCACCTACCTCACAGGGATCACTCAGCTACCCTCTGATTTGTCCGAGGCTGTAGTGGAATCCTGGGTAGCTGTCCTTTGGTTTTTGTTGGGCACCAGGCACCCCCCACAACCCCACACAAGCCTGAGTTGGCCTGGGTGCTCAGGGGATAGAGTCGGCTCATAGCCGGGATGAGGGGCTGGGGATGCGGCTGGGGCCCCCAGGCTGGTTCTGCCCATCTCCGCAACACTGTCTGGTGCATCACTGTGTGGGGAATCCGTGGCACAGCCCCGTCCTCACAGTGGCCTTTTCTGCACTGCACTCCGACTACCAGCCGCAGCAGAGCGGCACTGAGGAAGATGCACTGGCCTGCCGGCTATTTAGAGCTGTTAGAAATGAGGCCCGCATCTCTGCTGGGGGAGATTATCCACACCGCTGCTCATGCAGATCACTAAGAGCCAGTTGTCAATACTGCACACATTAACTCTGTGACCTTGAACGAGTGACTCCACCTCCCTGAACCCAGGCTTCCTCCTCTAATGTAGGGGAAATCGCCTTGAAAAGTTGTAGGAAGCAGGAAATGAAGGCCTAGCTCTGGGTGTGACATGTGCTGGCTATATGTTAGCTCTAGTTATTAGCGGCAGAGGGAGAGGGCCTTGTGGGTGCACAGTCCTGGGTGCCTGGCTAGGCAAGTCCTGTCCCCTAGGGCAGTTTAATTGGGCTCACTTGTCAAGGGCAGGATGTGGGGGCGGAGTGGAGCTGGCAGGTGGCCGTGGAACCTGGAGAGGATTGAAGAGAGCTGAGACAGAGAGGGAGGCGGAGGGCATTTGCTAGATAGATACCTGGATAATAGCAAGAGGGGGAGGCGTTGGAGAAGGTAAGCAAGATTGATAAAAGAGATTAAACAGGAGGGGAGCCTCCACACGGCAGGGGAATATAAATAGACCAGAATATCAACATGAGAGATGCTGTGGATGCAAAGAGGCCATAAAACAGAATAGACAGAAAAGATAAACAATGCGAATGGCCCAATGGATAGAATATGAAAGTGACACGGGCAGGAAGAAGGTGTTACCTAGATAGATGCCCCCACTGAGCAGAGGGGAGAAAGAGCTGACACAGCCTGTGGGTGTCCCCTGGGGAGTGCGGAGGGTAGAGCCTGGCCGAGACCCTGGCCGCAGCCCCGCCGGGGTTGGCTGCCTCCTGCCCGGGGCTCAGGCCCCTCATGGCATGGGTGATGTGGCTTAATGAGGAGATCCCTGGAGCTAAACCAGATTTAAAACAAACGGAAATGCTGTTGGGATTTTGTCACCTTTTCTGCACTTGCCATTGAGAGGAATTTAAATGACAGCCAGCACGGCAATTAGCGTGTCCTCCCGAGGCTGCTGAGAGGAAGAAGGACTTCTGAGCGCTCTGATGCCTGAGCCAGGTGGCAGGGCTGTGCCCGCCCCGGAGAGCGGGGTCTTTCTGGGCAGAAGCCCTTTCCCCTCCTGCCAGGACCCTCTGCTGTCATCAAAGGTCCTGGCTCAGCTCACCCCCTGCCAGGCGCTCTCTGCTTTATCACAGTGGGACCCCTGAGAGCTGGGAAGCACCCCCGACACACACCTCAGAGCTTTACCCACTTAACTCTCTCAATCAAGCAGAAACAACAGACCAAGTGACTCAGAACACCTCATCGCTTCCCATCCCAAGTCCTGCTTATCCAGAGTTGAAGGATGAGGAGAGCTTCCCTCCCTCTTTCCCTTCCTCCCTCCCTCCCTCCCTCCTTCCTTCTTTCCTTCCTTAAGATTATTAAGCATATAGCCAGCATTACATAACACAAGGCATCATTTAGGGGTACGGGAGAGCTACAGGCTGTAGGAATGATGAGGATTCAAAGGCAGGAAGGAAAACTCACTGTGTGTAGCTAGTGAGCTTTGGGGGACTTGGAAAGGGCAGGTGAGAAAGGCCTCCCAGGCGGAGGGGAGGCTGAGCAGAAAACAGGGTGCATCTGGGCAATGACAGGTAGACCAAGGCAGCGAGGGGGAGAGAAATGGCAAGTGGCGTGGGGAGAGTCGGGAAAGGTGGAGGGGGTTAAGGAGGTGTCAAGGTCAGAACTGTGCACTTTATCCAGCATCAGGGATAACCCATGGAGGGATCTGAGGGAGCAGAAGCAAAGTCAGAGTTCAGGTGGTGATGCGTAAAGTGACAGGGAGGACAGGGGGCAGGGGTCCACCTGGAATACAGAGGTGAGGGTCAGGGGAAGCACTACGCATGCCTCCTTCTTGACAACAGCACCCCAAGCCCTCTTCTCTCCAGGGTCCTTTCTCCTGGGGTCGCCCAAGGTGTGTCACTGTCCCCTGCAGGCCTTTCCTCTTATCTTTCTGTGCCTTTCCCTTCCCCTTCTCCTTCCATGGGACAGCTTTCATTTAGGAGGAAAGTGGTCCCCATGGCAACTCAGACACCAGAGATCCCATAAAAGATGCTGAAGCCCCAACAGCCTAAGGAAAGGAAAGCTTGAGAGAGGACCCCACCATCAAGCTCCTCAGCTGGAGAGTGGACCTTAAGAACCCCTCCCACCCTGGCCCCTAGACGTTGATTCAGGGGAGCAGCTTCTGGGGGAGAAAAAGCAGGAAGGCGGCTCTGGAAGCTGATCATAGACCACTTGATGCTCTCATATGAGGTGCGGCCCATTATTTTGACAATTCTGTCATTCTGTGTCAGTTCAGTGTTTTGTTCTGCACAACCCAACCTCTCCCCAAAGAGAGTGGGGGCAGGAGAAGCAGGCCTACCTTTTCCGTCTGCCCTGCAGCCCCTGGCACAGTGCCGCACACAGGGCACAGCTCAGAAATACCATCTGAATGAATGAATGCAGCCAGACACTACACCTTGGGTATCTATTTGCATATGGAATGTAATTAAGTTTCCAGAGATCCAAGGGAGGGCTGTCATTCAAAGTAATGCCTCTGCTGATTCTCCCACAGCTCAGAATATCCTTTGAACTTCTCTTAGCATTATCTTTAAGGCTAGTTAATGAGCCACACAAGAATAGCAGCCTTATTACATTATAATCACTCAGCGCACATGGAATAAGCCCTCCCACCTTCTGTAACTTTTAGCAAAGGCGAGTTTGTGGGACTCTATTTCTCCCTTTCAAAGAAGCCCTTTTGTGGCTTATTTTCTTGGTTACACCTTCAGGATTGAGCATGATGTTTATTTTCACCCCATCCGATCTTATCTGCATAAAGGGAGGAGGGGAGTGGTGCGTGCATGTGGGCATGTGTGTGTGCGTTTGGGGACAAAACAAGGAGATTTTGCCTGTGTCTGCCCTCCCCACCCCCCATTTTATGGCACGTGGGTCTATTTGCCCCAGCTGCTTTTTAAATCCTCACTGCCGTTTTCCCTGCCCCTTTCCATGGAGTGGTGGGGAGCTCCTGGATATTTTTACAGAAGGAGCCGTGTGTCTCAGGCTCTGCTTTGAAAACAAAGATGAAGAAAAAGGTGCACAGTTTTGATTGACGGTAAGATCCCCCAGGTTTGCACTCAGAGCTCTGCCAGTCCGACCATCAGGCCTGAAAGCTCAGTGGCGTATGTGTGAGCTGACAGCTGCTTTTGAAAAATCCAAGAAATGACTGCATGGTGCTGTGCGGACCCGGCTTCACAGAGCCTGCTACTACCTCAGTGGTGGAGAGTAGAACTCAACCCTCATCCTCGCCATCTGTCCATGTCTGCCCAGTGCCTCGCCCAGAGCGGGGCCCTTCTGATGGTGTGCTGTGACTGCATCAAGACCAGCCTCCAGCCCAGTCTGCGTGGCTCAGTGGTTGAGCATCAACCTATGAACCAAGGGGTCACAGTTCAACTCCTGGTCAGGGCACATGCCCAGGTTACAGGCTTGATCCCCAGTGTGGGACGGGGGCATGCAGGAGGCAGCTTGTCAGTGATTCTCTCCCAACATTGATGTTTCTATCTCTCTCTCTCCCTCTCCCTTCCTTTCTGAAATCAATAAAAATATTTTTTTAAAAAAAGACCAGCCTCCACTGTACTGGCCGTGTTCTCAATGGGGGTCCACCTGAGTGTAGAGCGGATCCTTCCTTAGCAAGTGGGCCAAAGTCTCTTGGCAAAGAAACAGAGGTTCTAGCTCATCAAAAACTCCATCTTCAGTAGCCATGAGCAGATGGACTGGGGTTTCTTGGAGTCAAGCATTTGCACTTGTCCATCTCCACCTCCAAGCTGGATAATTACAGTCGAGAAACAAGCCGTAGGCTGGGAAGAGTAAGGAACCCTCTTGGCAGCACTGGGTGAGGGAGAGAAAGCGTGGGAGTTGTGCTCTCCACAGAGCTCAGCTGTGCAAGGGCTCCTTGCTGTGGCTCCACTCCCATGAAGCTTGGGAAGCTTGGGGGCGATTTTTCTTTCTAGGGTTCCATTTCCAAAATGACAGAGATTGGGCAAGATGATCAGGTCTATAGAGCTAGTGGCAGGCATATATGACATGTCCTTTGCTAATAAAGGAAGAAGAGGCTAGGAACTTAGTGACAACTCACTATATTCTGTCACGTTCTAGCCATGGACAATCCTGTGCTAATTCATTTATATCCAGATTTTGGGGACTGACAGCATATCTTGGAATGTGGGGATAGTATCTCTGGCCCTGAATGAGCACAAAAACAATCAACTCCCACAGGCCAGAATCTAGGACTCATTAAAATGATGCAAATAGACCCACATGCTATACAATGGGGGGGGGGGGGGCGAAACAGACAAACTCTCCTTGTTTTGACCCCCAAACCAAGTAAACACACAAAATCTAGGTGGTGCCAGGAAATGATCCTCTTCTTGGCTGCAAAATCTCAGCACTGAATCAAAAGTAGGGCAGTGTTCTAAAATATCACCGCATGAATTTTCCTTTCTAGGTAATTCCTTTTTACCTTACAATTCCTTTACCTGTAAAACCAGACCATTGGGCTAAAGCTAATTGTCCCAGGACACCCAGGAACCACTGGAAAACCAAGACTTGAATTCTTGGCCAGGAATTCTTGAAAGCCAAGCTTGCTATTGTAAGAGATGGGCTCATTGCATTGTTGCATTGTTGTTTTAATGTCAAAAACCTAGCTTTGACTGTCAAGAGAAAAGACTGGGAGGACCAGCATGGAATTTATACTACAAGCCAGGGAAGGAGTGAAAGATCAAGCTATAAAGTTTCCCCATCATACAGAGAACGGGTAAGAAATTGGGGGAGGGGGTGCGAAGAGGGTGGTGGAGGAGCTGAGGAAGGTGGGAAGAGGAAAAGTTGCAGTGCAAGTGTGGACCATGCTCCACGTTGCACCTTGAGGTTGAAACTCTGGGAAAGGAGGTGGTGAAGAGCCCCCCATACTGGGCAGAGGGGCCTTTCCCATGCTTCCTGCCTAGACCACAGACACCAAGGCCCACACCCTGATGGGAGTGATTGTGCTGATGGAAGGGATGGAAGGGTAGGTGTGGGCAATGAGAGGTCCTGAGGAAATAGCTCCTCCCACTACCACCCCCACTGGGGCGCAGCAGCCTCCCAAAGGACATGGAGGTGATCCCCAGGACCTCAGTAGAACCCAGAAGGTGGCTGCATCCGAGAGCCAGGAGGCCTGGCAGAGCAGCCAGGAGTAGGAGAGCCCAGACAAGGGCTGAGCCAGCGTTGCAGCCTGAGAATGTTAGGGTGCCTGTGAGAGGTGGATGTAGGGCATCAGCTGGCTGGGAACATGCTGGGCTGACCCCAGAGCAATGACACATGTGCCACAAGAGTAACATGATGCAGAGTGGAGAAGAGAGCCTGGGCTAGAAATGCCTCTCCTGATGCCAAGGCCATGCACCACTCCCCCTGTCGCACTCAGGAGCCTAGAGCACCCTGAGAGGGGTGAGAGGTGCTGGATGGGGTAGCAGATCCAAGGGTCCTCGTGGGTCAGGATGCAGGGAGACGGCATAGTCTGGTCAGTGGGGCCATGGTGGGCCAATGGTCAACTAAGGAGGTGCAGTAGAGATGGAGGCTAAAACTCAATGATCAGGAGGACCCTGTCAGGTGGGAACAAGATCCCCTCTCCTCATCTACCCCTTCCTCTCGTGCCTGCAGCATTTCAGGGGCTGGCACAGTGAGTACCAGCCCCTGTTCAGGATCGCAAAAAGGCAAGGGACATCTCCAATTGAGAGAGTTCATGCAAAAATCAATGAACTGACTCATCAAATTCAGACAAATACGTGCAGGAGTGAAATACAGGACCGACCAGTGTCATGAGGTATGTCACCTCAACCTACAACATGGACACGCCAAAGCACCAGCACACAGAGGCGGAGCAGTATGGGGTCTAGTCTGGGTCTGAAAGGCACGGGGCTCCTCCAAATGCCAGCTATGTGGCCTGAGGAAGGTCTTGTCCCCCTGAGGCTCCAATATCTCATCTGTAAAACAAGAGGCTAATACAAACCTTCAAGAGTGGGCTTCAATTGTGTCCTCCAAAAAGATACGGTGAAGTCCTAAGCCCTAGTACCTTAGAATGTGACTTAATTTTAGAAATAAGGTATTTACAGAGATAATTAGGGTCGGCCCTAATCCAATATGACTGGTGGCCTTATAAAAGGGGAAATGTGTGCATAGAGACAGCCACACAGAGGACAGTGTGAAGAGACACAGGCCATGATGGGGCTGCAGGCTGCACAGGAGGCCAAGGGCTGCCAGGAATTGCTGGCAAATACCAGATGCTAAAAGAGGCAAGGAAGGGTTCTCCCTTAGAGATGTCAGAGAGAGACTGGCCCTGCTGACACCCTGATTTTGAACTTCAGGCTTCTAGTACTGTGAGACGATAAATTTCCGTTGTTTTTAGCCATCCAGTTTTGGAGACTTTGTTATGACAGCCCTAGGAAACTAATGCAGATAGCTGCAAAGACTGAATGTATCATGTCTACCACATAGCAGATTCTGAAAAGCTGAAAGTTACAACAATAAATACCTGCTGTCTGATGCTCAAATTCCTTTATGACTCTGGACATGGGGGCCCAGAATCTTCTGGCTCCCAGACAACCTTAGTGTGTATCAGCATTTTCACTCTTATAACTATTAGAACAATAATACTAAAAAGACATTCTCAACATTCTTCCTAGCCTACAACCTCATTTATGTTTAAGACCAGGGTAATTTATTTTAGGCTTTGGGGCTTGTGCTAATTAAGACAGCTGAATTTATATTAACTGCAAATGAACTTTCAGACATCTCCCACCAAAAACCTATCAGCACATAGCCCCCACTGTGGATGCTCTTGGGTTTTCCCCTCAATTGCACCAAAACGCTCAGGACCAGTGAGTCTGCCCAGTGTCCCTGTACCAGCCACCTTCAGCTATCCCCTGCTGAGTAACGATGTCAAGACGGAACATACGCATGAGTATTTATGATGTGCAGGCATGTTCTGTAACCCATCCTTTCCTCTGAACAAAAATTAGTGAAGTTGGTGCAGTTATCCACATTTCACATTAAAAACAAAAACAGAGGCATGGGAACTGGGGTAGGGTTAAATAATTTGCCTGAGGTCATGTAACTGATACTATAGAACCAGGATTTGAATTCAACTACTGAGACTTAAGCACTAAGCCATGATAACTGTCTTTTGCTGCAAAAGTAGTTCTTGGAAGGCAGCTATGCTCACCACTATACCACCAACGCACAAAAGTAGTTCTTGAAGTGGTCTGGAAACAAAATTCAAATGTCTTAGAAAAAATACTGAGTGTCTACCATGAGCCAAGAGTATTGCAAAAACATGAATGCATTAATTCTCTTGATAACCTAAAAACAAAACTATTACTATTCCCATTGTATGGCTGAGAAAGTTGAGGCACAGAGAAGTTAAATATCTTAGGTGAGGTCCTACAGATCATGTCTGAGAGCTGGAATCCACACTTCTTTCTAATTCCAAAGACCATGCCATTCCCACCAGGTCAGTCTTGCTCAAAAGACCAGGAGACTGTAAATGTCATGTATTACAGTCTCAGACCTAGACAGAAACTGTTTGCAGAACAACCTGGTAAGTGGTGCTTCTCAAGTTTCTCCAGTTGCTGAAAATCTGTTCCCAACCAGGACCAGCCTGCCTTCCTGCCTTCCTTCCTCCCACCCTCCCCTTCTCCCTTCCTTCTTGTTATTCATGAAGTAGTCTGGAATGATGTTTCCTATCATTTTCTTGGTAGTTCTGTTCTCAGTTTCACTTGGGTTTCTTCTGATTCCTTCTCTTGTCTGGGCCACTATCTTTATTCTTAGCTTTTTATTCCTTCATGGGCAGTACCTTCAGTCTATAAGTAGGCGCCACAAATGGCCCTGCTTAGTGAGGCTAAGGTGAAAAAGTGGCTGACCTCTTTGAGTATGTTCCAGAGGCTTTGGGGAGAAGAGCCACAGAGCCATTGGTTGCTGGTCACATCACTTGCCTGAGATAGTCTTTAAAGGATAAGACAAACCTTGCAGCTAAGACAGTGCAAATTCGCTCCGTAGTCACTCCTGGCAAGGAGACCATAGCTCTGGGGGTCAGCAGCTGCCAGGGCACAGCAGCTCCTTCTTTATGTACCAAATTTGCCTTAAATAATGGAACACCAGCCATACCACATCAGTATCCTACAGCTCCGTGGTAAGTGATTTCATATACAGCTCTTTATTTTCTCCAACATTTTATTCTGACATTTATTTTACAACCAAATATCAAAGACTTATTTCTCTACAAAGCTTACATTACATCAACATGATTTTTTCTTCAAGAAAACAAACCCATAAACAAATCATTGAATGAAAAAAAGAAAATGTTCTGTGTCTTTGTCGAGCTTGGCACATTGCCACAAAACCCCAGCTCCCAAGATTTGCTGGCCTGGGGCATGTCTAGCCTATGGCAGGTCCTGATTCTTAATAAATAACTGTTAAATTAATTCAATTAAGGAAAGCGAAGTGGCATGATAAACAGAAGGTAGGCTTTGAGCTCAAATAGATCTGGAATCCCAGTTTTGCCCCTTGTCTAGCTGAGTGACCTTGAGTGAATTGCTGGATTGATTGAGGTTCTCCTTTGTAAAACTGGGGCCAAAAAAAAAAAAAAATACCTGACTCACAATGAAGAGTAAATGAAATAATGTGCCTACATGTCTAGCTCAGTGCTTACATATAAAAGATACTCAAACTGCTCTCTCCTTTTTGCCAATGCACCTACCCACCAGGCTGGGTAGTACACTCCAATGGATCATTGCCCAATCAGAGCAAGAATCGAGGACTTTGTACCTCATGTCAAGAGCAGTGGTTCTTGATTCTGGCCTCACAAGAGAATTGCTTGGACTTTTCTTTTTATGTCAGAACCTAAACCGCATCCCCAGAATTTCTGATTTAACTGTTCAGAATGAAGCTTGGAAAGCAATATTTTTTTTTCAGTAGCTTCCCAGGTTATTCTAACATGGAAAGGGTTGAAAAGCACTAGACAAGAAATAGAGAACGGTTGTGCTCTGCTGCGCTCTGCTCAGCCTTGCAGGCTGTTGCATTTCATTCTGCTGCATTTCCCATGAGAGGAAAAATAAACGGTGAGGACCACTTGCATGGGAAAGAAGGTTAAAACTGTGCATAAAGAGAAGACCTCAAGGGTGGGAGTGGTGATTTGCTTGACCAGTTGATGATGGTCAGGGACCAATGGTCACACTCTTCAATCATTTGAAGGGATATTGAGCTTTCCTTGCATGGTCTGAAGAGATCAAGCTCTACTATTCATAGGTTCAAGTCAGATAAAACCAAAGGCAGAAAATTCAGTCACTAGAAGAATTTAAGAAAACATTGCACAATCACTTTATCAGAATAGAAAGAAGGGGATTCAAGCATTGGATACGCAGTTGAACTAGTATTTAATGGCTTCTATCAACACTCTGTGGTAATAACAGTGTAATTAATTTTGGGTGATTTCTTGGGGCAAAGATGTTTACTAGTATAAAGTAAAAGGATGAGAAAAATCAAGCCATCATTCTGTGTTTCTACACCTTGGGCTGAAATGAACATATCCTCAGACACAGGTGAAGCAAACTTGGCACCCCTAAAAGCTGCAGCCAAAGGATTGCATTGCACAGAGGGAGTGGTTGTTGAAATTATATAGACCAGTGTTCTATGTCATTCTTGTCCAAGCACTGCAATTATTTCACCCCCTTCAAAAAAACAAACAAAAACAAAAACAAATCCCACGTGGGAATCTGGTGAAGGACGGCAGTGGGGCTGCTCTGGATTAAGTGGTGTGGGGATCTCCATCTCCTTCATGTTCCCACCAGTGGCCCCCGAGGAACCTGCTCATAGCCTTGGGGCTCCATAATACAAGGTTTGAAAACTGTATTTTGTAGATGAACCCTCTCTTGTTACATATGAATAAACTGTAGCTCAGAATGGTTAGGCAACTTGGTCAGGATCACACAGCTAGTGAAGAGCTGGGCCCAGACCCAAGCTCTTTACTTCAGGGTTCAGTGCCTCTACCACTAGCCCACGCTGATGCCTTTAAATGGAGACAAGACATGGCTATATTGCCACTTGCTGGGCATTTATCTATAACAACAGTGATACATAGAAGATCCAAGAACTCACTTCAACTAAAAATGTCAACCTTTCCCTCGGGTGCCCATTCTGTGTTGCTGGTAGTGGAGACAGATTTGATCTAAGAGCTAGTTTTTTACTCTATCTCCCCAGTGACCAAGGTCTTTTGTTTGCATGGCTACCAGCTAAGATTGGAAGGGGAAAGAGGACACTTAGTCTTTTCATCCAAAGCCAACAACTGGTCCACAAAGAGGGGATCTTAACTCTTGGCCCCATCACAAGGTGTTCCAATTAATTGAGCAAAACACATTTAACTGACATGAGTTTGGGTGTTATGTTTCTTTTCTCTAAACCTGGGAAAGGATTTAGAGACTTGTACCAAAAGGCAGGTCACTGAATGGGAAAGGAGTTCATAAGGACACATGGATAATGTTAAAAGTAAATACCAAAACTTTGGAAAATCAGAGGTCCCAATGGCAAAGTTTCTCCAGCCATTCATTCACATACTCAATCACTGACTCACTCATTCGCCTCCCACTGGTCCCGGTCCTGTCCAGGCATCGGTAAAGGCAGGAGGAGACAAAATATAAGTAAGACATATCTGTGTTCTCAAGGAGTTCTCAGGCTAGCAAGTATGCCAGACAGATAAACAAGTAGCTGAAATATAATTATTTCTGGAATATAAATAAGTGCAAGTGACAGTGTTGGTACAAGGAAAAAGGGATTCACTTGGTTGAGGTGGGTAGTGGGCATGGCAGAGGGGAAGGGCATTCCAGACCAAAGACAGTGTGTGCTCAGGCACAGGGAAGGTATACAATGGAAAGATCAGCCCTTCCTTCCAGTTGGTGGGAGAGCAAAGGGAAAGCATAGGAGAGAATGGTGGAAGGTAAGCTTGCTCAGGTAGGCAGAAGCCAGGGGCTACAACCACTGATTGAATACCTTGCATATGTTTGGTGCTCTGAGTGTCCCCACAAAGCATTAGTTACAAACTATGCTCTGAAAAACTTACTCTAATTACAGCAGACGGAGCATGTCATGTGGAAAAAGAAACAATAAAACCAGGTAACGAACAAGGGATGCAGGGGACAGATGGCAAAAGGACAGTGGTTCTGAGGAAGGTGCTGTCAGTCACTCTGGCCTGGGGAGGGGAGATAGCAGAGAGGGCAGCTCTTAAGTTTCACACTAATGGACTGGCAAAGTCCCAAGATGTCCCATCCTCCTGGCCACCTCCTCTGGGAGTGATGCATGTCTCCATCTCCAGGGCTGGACTGCCTCTGTTCACTCTTCTTTGTCAGTGCAGTCTAGGAGCTGCAGGAGGAAGAGCCCTCCGCAGCCCTAACTTGGAAAGCAGCCAGGGCTCTGTGTCCCTGAAACATAATCCCAGCTGACTCTCCGTGCTGGGTGAGCACAGCCAAAGGTATAAATAACAGCAGCAATGAACCCCTCCCAGGACTGCTGTGGGATTAATAAACCCTCGAGACCCTGGCACTCCAAGCCCTGCAGAAACTAGCGCTTCAATTGCTATTATGAGCAGGCTCCCGGCCATGGCTCCTTCAGAACATGCTGTTAGATCATCTCTCCACCACTACTGCTGGGAGCCATCAATCACCGCTGCCTGTCTCCTAACCACGGCCTGGGAAGGGAAGGGGAGGGGATCTGAAAGGACCATGTGGGGGAGGGCATGCTGGGGGCAAGAAAAGGTCCCAGCTGGCTGACCTTCTCTTCCAGAATAATGTGAGGATGGAACATGGGCCCTGAGTCATCCCACCTGGGTTTAAACTTGGTTTCCCATCTACTGGGTGGCCAGGAATAGGGCTATTGATAAACACCCCATTCTCTAACTAGGCACTTGGTAGAATTTTCCTGCTCTGCCCCTGTGGAGTCAGGTGTAGCATGTGACCTGCTTTGGCCATGAGTAAGAGAGGAAGTGATATGGAAGTGGGGGCTTTAAAAACTTGTGCAAAATCCACCACATTCTCTTCCCCCTCCCGTGGCAACTGAGGAAGCACGTGTCAATTTTGATGTAGGCTGGAAGTCCAAGTGACCAGGATAAGCAAAGACCCTGCTGAACTTCCGTCCACATGGATGAGAAGTGAACTTCAAGTGGAACAGGGTGGAACTCTGGTCCCCACAAAAGTGCCTCCCCCTGGGCTCGGACAAAGCTCTACACACCAGATAAGGCCCAGCCTACAGAGATGCTTTGAGCCCCCACCTTTGTCCCCAGTGTTCCCTTGGGTAGGATTCTCCACCGGGCTCAGTGCACCTCCCTGACTCAAGGCAGCCACCAGCTCCCTTCCCAGTTCCTATTGACAGATAACTAAGGAGCTCACACACCGCAGGGTGTCTAGGGCAGTGCCCGCATGGGTCCATTGTTGGCGTGATTATTAATGTCGCCCCACTGGACAACACTCCATGTAGATAACTGCACCCCTGGGGGAACCTGACTGAGAGATGCCTGGCTCCCTCATATAACCTGCTGGTGCTGAGTGAAGTGGTCTTTGGGCCCACTCTCTCCCCGTCACTCATCTGGGCTGATCACTTTTCCCCCTACATTACTGTTTCTTTTGCTATTAACCATTAATCAACAAAGAGCATCACATGTGTGAGAGATGAGGCAACTCTTAGCTTCAGGCGGGGCAGTGATTTTAAACGTCCCTCCTTCCCCTCCCTCCTGCCTGCTCCCCATTAATAGTTAAACAACCACTTCTTCAAGGAGTGTTTCTTCTTCCAGGAGTTTCTGGCTGCTGTTTACTGGGCATCTACCAACGTACGGTGCTGAAAGGTGTGCCCCGCTGTCCTTGCCCACGGTGGAAAGGAGGCGTTTAGCCACTGTGCCTCTCCAACTGGGGGTTCCCCTTGGATACCATATGTTCAGTCTCTTCTAAAGAGTGTTGAGAGAGGCAGCATTTATCTATAGGAGGAGTTAGGTAGTGATCAGATCCGAAGGTGGCTGGTCCAGGGACTGCATCTTGAATGGGCAGTATTTGCAGAGAGAGCATCCTTTTTGGACTCTCTGACTCTATGTGGGAGAGTTAGGTGGAGAGTGCTGACGGAGGTTATGGGGTGTGCTCAAGTCAGTCCCCCATCCTCCAATCCAACCCTTCACACTGCTCACACTGTCCTTGTAAACCAAGGTTCATGTTGAGGCAGTTAGTGAAGAAATAGAAAGTCAAAGACAGTACAGAGATGCCAGTCTGACCCAACCCAAGCCAACAGTTTGTGCCTACAAACACAGTAAGAAAATAAATACCATTTAAATGTCAGTCCCTCTGGGATCTAGATACCAAATGGCACTATAGGCAAATAATTGTCTGCAAACAGAGTCATATGACAGAAACTCAGTACCCTGTCAGCCCAAGTTTCAGAAGTTACAAGTTTCAGGAACTAGCAACGTTATATCGACTCTCAATTCTCTCATCACCATGAAATCAATACAATTACATTTCAAAAGGGGCTGCCCTGCACAGATCCAGTCCATGGCAAGCCCGGGGTCCCCCTGGGTCTCTGTCCTTGTTGCTTTGTATAGAGGAGGTGTGTGTGGACGTCTTCGGCATGGCAAGCAGGGCCAGGATCATTTGTTTTCTCTGAGACAGAGCAATGTTCCCTTAATTCCCCCGGTATGGCACCAAGCGTCTTCCCAAACAGACCAAGTACAGGCAGAATAGTCCACAGTCATCACTCCAGAACCCGGGACGGCCGCAGTGCTGAGTTCTTTTTATTAGGCTTAATTTCCTAGTAACTACTCTATCCCTAAAGCCACATGGTCGATCTTGGGATAGTCCAGAATAACAAGTTAAGGACCAGGGGCTGTTTTCTCAGGTATCTTCCTGTTCCTTAGGAATTCCTGCTTCTTGATGTGAATATTTTTTATCTTTCCAGAGTTCCCTGAGTCCCATGACACACTTTCTAAGGGAACAGGGGAAAGCTGAGGGTACCAAATACAGTAATATAATGTACTAGAGTCTTCCTGGTGGGCAGTGCAAATGTTCATCCTGGGGCCTGCAGAACTTATGTCTCTCTGACTTTTTTCCTTTTCTTCCATCCATCTGAATTTATGTGTCAGTCAGTACAGAGAAAAGCAAAGGCTGCCTGGACAATGCAGAATGCTCTCCCTTCATCTTTGCTTTGGCTCTTGCTGTTCGTTCCTCCTGAATGCCCCCTGCCTTTCCCCTTTTTTCTTGGCCACCAGAAATCCACCCAATATTCAATCTTTCCCTTATTACTACTGGTCTAATTTACACTCTCCTTTCTACCTGCTAAAGAATTTCTTTGCATCTCTTGTTCTTGTAGTTAATCATACAGTATCTTGTCTTGTGATCTGTTTCAGGCATATAACATGATTCTCCCAAGTGAGATACAAGCTCTCTCAGGATAGCAATTATCAACAACAGATTTTGGATTGTCTTGGCATTGGTAGGGAATGTCCTGTGTAGAAGAAGATACCAAGAGAAGACACAGACTTGGAAATTGAAGCAAAGAGGGCAGAGATTTTTTTTCATTAACTGCTTAAAACAATTAAGGATGAACAGTGCTTAGCAGTTGCCTAGGCTCACGCATTCACTTGATAATTAGAGGTGATAGCAAATATAGAAGCCTTGTGCGTGCCCACGCATCTACCTGAACCAAAGCCCAAAGGAAGCCTCACTTCAGACCTTGCTCCTCCACCCCATGTTACTGGCTCAGCAGCAGCTTAGCAGTTTGGAAGCAGAAGGCTGGAGAAGCTGAACTTCTCGGGCTCCTTGGAGAAGTTGACTGGGAGGGTAAAATTGGGAACTTGTTCACTAACTCAGCGGGCTTGGCAACCACCTCCCTTTCTCCAATGCTCAGGAGTGCTTGCTTTCAAAAGCCTGTTCCACTTTCTTGTTTAAACTCTGTAGTGAACCCCCAATATTATCTGATTGAATTGGACTGAGGTGAGTTAAACAATGGAGACAGTGTTTGTTACAAAAGAGGGAAGTGGACCTGATTCACAGACTAGGATCTAGTTAAAAAATGAACCAACAATAATAAAGGATAGGGTTTATAGTGCCAGTATCCTAGTATTTTATATATATACACTAGAAGCCCAGTGCACAAAATTCATGCATGGGGGAGGGGGTGTGTGTCCCTCAGCCAAGCCTGTACCCTCTACAATCTGGGACCCCTCGAGGGATGTCCGACTGCCCGTTTAGGCGCGATCCTAATCCTGGTGGGATCGGGCCTAAACAGGCAGTCGGACATCCCTCTCACAATCCAGGACTGCTGGCTCCCAACCACTTGCCTGCCTGCCTGCCTGCCTGCCCCTAACCACTTCTGCCTGCCAGCCTGATCACCCCCTAACCACTCCCCTGCCAGCCTGGTTGCCCCCAACTGCCCTCCCCTGCAGGCTTAGTCCCCCCCAACTGCCCTCCCCTGCAGGCTCAGTCCCCCCCAACTGCCCTCCCCTGCAGGCTCAGTCCCCCCCAACTGCCCTCCCCTGCAGGCCTGGTCCACCCCAACTGCCCTCTCCTATAGGCCTGGTCACCCCCAACTGTCCTCCCCTGCAGGCCTGATCACCCACAACTGACCTCCACTGCAGGCCATCTTGTGGTGGCCATCTCTGCTCACATGGGGGCAGCCATCTTGTGTGTTGGAGTGATGGTCAATTTGCATATTACCTCTTTGTGTGTGTGTGTGTGTGTGTGTGTGTGTGTGTGTGTGTGTGTATGAGAGAGAGAGAGAGAGAGAGAGAGAGAGAGAGATTGAGATTCTCTCACTTATTACTCACAACATCCTAGGAGGTAGGTGCTCTTATTATACCAACTTCATAAATAAGGAGGCTGAGGTACAGGGAGAGATACTAAGCAAGTTGATAGAAGAAGGGGACCACCAAGATTGAGAAAAAAAAAACTGGCAGGATTCTATGATTCTTCTGTTACTGTAAGATACTTGGGTCTTAGAGAGAAAGATTCATTTTTCCCCTCCACTACAGTTTCATTGGAAAGTTTACATTAGTTTAAATCCAAGGTTGAAAACAATGGGATTTAATGTGTGGTTTGGCTACACAGTGTTAAAAAGATAATTTGTGAATAAAGTTTAAAATTGGGACATGGCATATAGAATTATTGGGTTTTTGGCTTCTCTTGAAAAAAAAACTGGAAGAAACCTCGGAACTGTTTCTGCACGGCAGGAGGTAGCTGGGTCCTCTGGTTCCCCATGACCCTTTCTGCTTCCTACCACTCCCAACACAGAGGTGAAGGGGTCAGAACATGCCACATGAAAATATGCCACTCGGACGTAAGGACTATCTTGAGCTGAGCGCAGCTGAGACAGAACAGACACAAGAGGAGCTCTCTGCCCTCCCTGTCTGCCTGAAAGCAGAACATAATTCCCAAGGAAAGGTATCCTTCCTGCACTCCCCCGCAGGAAGGGGAGAACAGCCTTATCACAGGAGACTAGAGGACAGGACATCCTCACAGACTAGTAAACTCAGAGAGTGCTTACCTTCCATTAGCTTCTCCCATTACCTTCCCAGTTTGCTGTCCCTAAAAGCCTACACCCTGGTTCTTTTGTATTCTCACTTCTCTATAAAACTATTGTTCTTCTCTAAGAGGCTATATAAGCTCCAAGTTCTAACCACCCCTTTGAGTTACTCATCACCGAGTCCCCCCACGTATTCTGTGCCGTGTGTGTGTGTGTGTGTGTGTGTGTGTGTGTGTGTGTGTGTGTGTGTGTGTGGGTTAATAAACCTCCGTGTGGTTTCCTGCTGTTCGTCTGGCTTTTGTCAGTCTAATTTGCAGGGCCCTAACCAAGGAACTCTGAGGGTAGAAGGGAAAAATGTTCCCTCCCCACCAGAGGCCAAATGTAGTCGTCATGACACCTGACTCCTTCCCTCCCTTATATGGCCTGCCTGCTCCCCAAGTCTTTGCAGGTTGAGATCCCTATGGTGTCCACCTTCAGTGAGTTCTACAGGGGTCTCTTCTGCTTCTCCCAGCCCCAATTCTCCCCCTCTCCAGTCCACTCCGAGGATTGGGGCAGGGACTGATTCTACCAAGAAAAAGGACTTTGAGTGGCTTCTGAAAACAAATGATCTTTCTAAATTGGAAGGATGAATTATTGCCAAAATAACAAACTTCATTTTTCAGTGCGGGAAAGAAATCAGTGAAATAATTTCTCTAGAAAAAAACCATTTTGACATATGGAGAAATCAGCCTCTGTTCAGCTGATGTTTGAATGGCGGCTTCGAACATCAGAACCCTGCCAAACCAATTTTCCCCTCTCAGATTTAACACTGCTCCATTTATCTCAGTGGGAGCTGAGGACCAGCTAAATTTGAAGTCATAAAGCTCAGGCTTTTTGAATGATTTTGGTCAAAACAGCTCTTTTGTAAGCAGCCAAAGTGTGCTTATTTAGTGTTCTTCCTTCTGAAAAGAGATGAAAGAGAAATTTCTAAAAGTTTCCAAAAACATTTCACCTCGGAGTGGACTGGAGAGGGGGAGAATTGGGGCTGGGAAAAGCACGCATAGTTCCCAGTGTTATCAGCTCTCAGAAACAGGAGATAGTAATGGAATCGGGGTTCCGCCCCGTCACCTTTAATTGGAGTGGATGCTTCTGAGATCCCTATAATAACGATGTTTCTCATTTACAGCCATTTCTTCTGAATATTTCAGAAAGCTTTCCAAACATTATCTCATTAGATCCTCTTAAACCCCCTGTGAGGTAGGTCCAGACAAGAGAGATTATCCCAGAGGTACAAGGTCCCCTGGAGTAGGGGTGAGATGAGCTGCCCAGAATCCCAGACCAAGTTCCCTTCAGGCTAGAAATAGAGCTCTGGTTATAAGATGCTAGATGAAGGCTCCTGTGATGAACAGTGTTTCCTAGGGGATGTCAGGAGTGACTTTGTTCCCCACTCGTCCTTGCACGGCTTCCAGAGGCTCATGAAAAGGAAATACACATCTGGGTCTCCCCCCGGAACGTGTGGACAGAGGAGGCATTGAACCGCACTGCACGCCTGGCCTGAATGTCTCTTCAGTCTCAGATGCCCCAGCTGCAAGTGACCGTGCTAAAGTTCAAGTTGTACCCCAGCACTGGTTTTCCAGAGGCTCGCCTTTACTACCCTGACTCCGGGGCCCATTTTCCGATGTGGAGTGTCTCTACCTAATGATGTTTTAAGTGGGGGAAGAGGCCTGTTTGTGTGGGATGCTGAAACAGATACCTCATTGAGGAGTGTATTGGGAGTGTGTATGTGAGGGGAGGTATAACTGGACCAGATGCGTACATCAGCATCGATGCACTGACCTCCAAGGCAATAGGCCTGATCAAAAAGAAAAGTAGAAAAAGAAAAAGTGGATGACAGTGGGGGAGAAAGAATTTTAATGGGAATAGAAATTACTAGTTCTTCTTTAAGAAAATGTTTCCTCTAGGTTCAGAATTCTTGTTTCCATTCTCCCTGTCCTCACTAGAGAACAGATATAGAAAGGTTCATAAAAATTAAACAGACTGTTGGGCCCGCAAGGGTCTTTACACCCAAATTCTCAAGGAGTTCTCAGGGATCCACATTGTCTTTGGTCATCTCTTCTGCATCTCACCTTTATCATCAACAAACAGTTCTTACAAGTCTACCACACAAGGGTGCAATGTTGTGTATTGAGGACACCCAGAATAACATTAGGCAGGATACAACATTCTTGCTTTGAGTGAACAGGACATGTACTTAAGAACAAAGGTAAAAAGTAATCGTTTCTGGATATCGAATGTATGAACATCTCTCAGGAAGTAATTATCACCAGCAAACGCAAGGTATTTCCTTACTGGTGATTTCGCTGTAGACCTCATTTAGTTCAGTTCCTTATTTCAGTTCAATTTAACTATTATTTATGGATCATCTATCAAAACAAAAGCCAAGCAGGTTAAGTGACTTGGTCAAGATCGCATCATTAGTTATACCATTGAAAAAATAATAACAAATCAACCCACCAGAACTAATGTTGCTATTTTCCATGGGACACAAATAGAGGTTATACAAAGGGCTGTGTGAATTCATGCAAATGAAATCCAGTTACAGTCTTTAGCAAGCATGTGTTCTATGTCTTCAAAGCCTTGGGCATGAGCACAGAATACATGCTTATTGAGTGTACAGATACCATATAAATGGAAGGTGGAGAGGAAGCAGAGCATGGTAGCGATGAGAATAAAAAATTTTAAAAGATCCTGAGGATCTAAAACTATAGGCCAAAAATGAGTAAAGAGACATTTTTAAAGAAAGTATGAACTTTGCATTTAGTTTCTTTTCTTTTTTCTTTTTTTGGGGGGGCTGGGGGGGGGGCCTTGTCCGGGATATGAAGGCATTAGTTTCTAGAAGTTAGTCATGTAAGGACAGAGTGTGGGTCCCACCTGACATTGGTCCAGAGATTTTAGTCAAGTGTGTGTGCCTGTCATTCCCCCAAGGGAAGACACTCAAACAGCCAGTGACTGAATAGGACCCCATTAATCCAGGCACCTGCTGCTCAGTGGCACATGTGACTCACTTCTTATCTGTGACAAATCTCAAGATCCTCAGGCCTTCACATTTTCTGGGATGCTCTAATGGACTGTAAACTCCCAGAGGGCAGCCATCCAGCAAGGGAAAGAGTTGGCGGGCATAGGGTAGATGCCCCTTGAAACCAATGCACTCTTGGGTGTCTCCAACTCTACATGAGCTAAAGGGCTTCCCCAACAGGACAGGCAGGGCTGAAGCAGTGGCCTCCAGACTCCACCCCAGCACTCTATCCTTTACCAGACAAAAACCTGAAGGGCGGGCTGCAACCACAGCAGAGATGTGAGAAGGCCTGGGGGTCTTGGAGCAGGAGGGAGGATGGTTGAGCAGGGGAAAGAGTCTCAACTTGGCCAACATGAGTCCCACCAGAATCACTGCTCTGCCCTTTAGTCACTCCCGGGTTGTGTGTGGAGCCGAGACTGTCACCGCAATGCCTACCCGGCCCATTGCACCCTGACCCACAGGAGCAAATGTACCCCCTTCACTTTCACCTCAGGTACTCAGAGGGCTCCTGGAACTGTGTTGGTGTTGCCATGACAACAGAAGCGGACCATTAGCGCATCACTGGGAAATGTGAAGATTTGTGGGTCTGTAATTCACAGGTATGGCTGAGCAGTGGCAGAGGGATTAATGGGGTCTCAGCCAGCACCTGGGCTGCACTAGAGTCATCATTAGTGATAATGAGGCCCCACCTGAAGGTGGCCAAACCATGAAGCCTGTGGTTCCTCACAGGGGCGAGAATGGGACGGAGGTGGGGAGGTAGGGCAGTGCCCACAACAGCCCAGGCTTCCTCTAAGACGGAGCTGACAAAATCCCTGCCACCAAGTGTAAGTCTCACAACTGTTTTCTATCCCACTTGAAATCAGAAAATGTACTTCCCAGAAGGTAGGGAGATGCAAGAGGATGGTTTAACCCAGGAAGGAAGCACCCCTTAGCATGGAGAGGTTGGCCCAGGCTGACAACTAAGATGGGAGGGGTGGGCCAGGGGAGATGGAAGGACTTCCATTTGAAGACATCCCTAGCTACCCCAGCCTCCTTTATGTTGCCAGCATTGTACATAGGCAGCATAGTGGTTAACAGCACAGACTCTGGAGCTGGACTTGAGTTGGAATCCCAGCTTTACCACTTATTAACTGTGACCCTGACTGGGTTACTTAATTTTCCTGTGTTTCCAAGAAGTCCTACACCTATATAATGGGGATAACAATAGTAACTGCCTTACAGAATGTTGTGAGGAATACATGACTTAATACATGGTATATTTAGAATAATGCCTGTCAGATAGGAAGTATTAAATATACATTAGCTATTATTTGTAGAACCGTTATTATTAAGAGTATTAGAGGCCCAGTGCACAAAAATTTGTGCACTCGGCGGGGAGAGGGGGTCCCTCAGCCCGGCCTGTGCCCTCTGGGACCCCTCGGGAGATAACACCCTGCTGGCTTAGGCCTGCTCCCGGGTGGCAGAGGGCAGGCCCAATCCCTAGGTGCAGCCCCTGGTCGGGCTCAGAGCAGGGCCGATTGGGGAGTTGGGGCGCCGCCCCCTGTCATGCACAGAGCAGGGCAGATTGGGAGGTTGTGATGCCACCCCTAGTCACGCTCAGGGTAGGGCCGATTGGGGGGTTGGGGCACTGCCCCCTGTCACACTCAAGGCAGGGTAGATAGGGAGGTTGCGGCGCCCCCCCCCCCACCGCTCACGCACAGAGCAGGGCCGATCAGGGGGTTGGGGCGCTGCCCCCTATCACGCACAGAGCAGGGCCCATCAGGGGGTTGGGGAGTTCCCCCCGTCACTCACAGAGCAGGGCTGATAGGGGAGTTTGGGCACCACCCCGTCACACACAGAGCAGGGCGGATCAGGGGTTGGGGTGCCTCCACTGTCACACTCAGGGCAGGGCCGATGGGGGGGGGGGTTTGGGGCGCCACACCCTGTCACACACAGAGCCACAGGGCGATCAGGGGGTTGGGGAGCTCCCCCCATCACGCACAGAGCAGGGCAGATAGGGAGGTTGTGGCCCCGCCCCCTGTCACACACAGAGCCGCAGGGCGATCAGGGGGTTTGGGCGCTGCCCCCTGTCACGCTGATCCCGGTGCCGGGAGGCCTCACAGCTCCATTGATCCCGGTGCTGGGAGGCATATTACCCTTTTACTATATAGGATAGAAGCCTGGTGCACGGGTGGGGGCCGGCTGGTTTACCCTGAAGGGTGTCCTGGATCAGGGTGGGGTCCCGCTTGGGTGCCTGGCCAGCCTGGGTGAGGGGATGATGGCTGTTTGCATCTGGTCACACCCCCTTCAGGGTGGGGGTCCCCACTGGGGTGCCTGGCCAGCCTGGGTGAGGGGCTGAGGGCATTTTCAGGCTGGCGGGTGACTGAAGCTCCCAACCTGTCCTTTTTTCCTTTTTTTTTTTTTTATTCTGGGCCAGCTTTAGCTCTGAGGCTCGGCTCCAGCTATGAGGCCTCCGCTGCTGAAAGCAGGTTTCTGGCCTTTGTTTACCCTTCTGTATTTGAAACAATGTTGCGGTCCTGCTGGCTGAAGCCCGGGGTTTTGTTTAGCTTCTATATTTGTTACAATGTTGCTTAGAGTGCAGCTGAGAGGCCGGCAAGGCAGGCGGGGAAGCTTGGCTTCCTCCGTCACTGAAGCAAGTAAGCCTCCCTGTTCGCGTCAGGTGCCTGGCTGCCGGCCGCCATCTTGGCTGGCAGTTAATGTGCATATTGCCCTGATTAGCCAATGGGAAGGGTAGCGGTCGTACGCTAATTACCATGTTTCTCTTTTATTAGATAGGATTAATCTAAACTTGTCTTTTAAAGTAAGAGAGTTGGAAGCCATGATCTTTCACTGTATGTGAGACAGTTCAGCAAACAGTCCTGTGTATTATTCCAGGATTCTGATATGTATATGATTTAATGGTGATTTTGTTGTATCGTAAATCAGCAAGATAGATAGGGGACACCTTAACAAGCCAATTAATTAGGAGTTGTTTATTGCGCGTGGGTTCAGAGTAAATACCTCTGTCAAATTCTGAACCCCCATATGGAGGAAGTTCTCTCTATTTATACCTTTTGATCTCTTTGTCTGCGGATTCTACAAAGCGCTTTGTGTGAGTTATTTTTGCAGACAGTTTGTAACTTTGGAATCATAATGAACAAACACTTGGCATGAGAATACAGGAATTATTATCAGTATTTGCCTATTACGTTAGATGGCTAGCTTGCAAGGTCAGACAGTTAAGTTTTTATTTTTCTATTATTCAAACTAAAACAGTTATTTTACAGAATAAGGGACTATCTAAAAATAACAGAGTAGTTTAAACAGCGGTTTCAAATAGCAGTTTTCCAAAGCAGGAATTGCTATGCTTCAATTTGGCTTAGCACAGAGCAAGGCTTCTATTTACACCCTATGTAAGCTGCACTCCCAGATGCTGACCTTATTGGATCCAGGCCCCACAGCTACGGTACACACAGGGCTTGTACATAAAGACAGGGCTACCATGGTCAGGTGAGTTGGTTGTTCTCTGCAGTTGACAGGTGAAAAGGAGTTGAAATTCAGTCCAGGCTCTACTCTCCAAGCCATCTTCCCTGTTTGAGGCCAAGTCTGCCCAGAGCAGTGGTTCTCAACCTTCTGGCCCTTTAAATACAGTTCCTCATGTTGTGACCCAACCATAAAATTATTTTCGTTGCTACTTCATAACTGTAATGTTGCTACTGTTATGAATCATAATGTAAATATCTGATATGCAGGATGGTCTTATGCGACCCCTGTGAAAGGGTCGTTCGACCGCCAAAGGAGTCACAACCCACATGTTGAGAACCGCTGGCCTAGAGAAAGGAGCACCTTTTCATGATTTTCATCAAGGTACCCTATGGGCTACCTGCAGCCTTGAGCTTTGGGAAAGTCAGAAAATGCTAACCTGAACCACACACACACACACACACACACACACACACACACACACACACACACAAAATAGTAAAAGGGATGGGGCAAGTCATAAGCAACAAAGGAACTTCTGAGGCTGTGGCTGTGGTCCTGAGTGAAACAATTTCTTGTGTTTTCTCATTCTGAGATTTTGTCATCCCTTACTCTTGTCTCTTTGAGCTGACTGAAGTTGACTCTGGCCACTGTTTATACAGAAGTGAGCCATTCGGTTCATGTCTTTGGGGCGCAGGGGCACAGTGTGTGACTAGACTAACTGGGTTCTATGCAGGAGGGGAGATGCCACTAGTGGAGAAGGGAAAGGTAAATGAGCCAAAAGTGGAAAGGCGCGAGTTCCAGTCTGGATCTGTAATATTCAAAGCTGGGAAACTTCAATAAATGTCCAACTGTTAAAGTTTAAGTTTTTTTTAAAAAAAATATGAAAATGGGGAGAGTAACACTCACTGAGTATTGGTGGGGATAAAATGCTCTAAGGCACGGGGAAATTATGAAACACTACATGCAGCAAACAAGCAGATAATCATAGGGTTTTAGAGCTGGGAGGGGTGGTGGGGAAGAAAGAACACATATATAAGTAAAACACATGAGAACAGCTGAAAAGAAGCCAAGAAGAAACGCACACTGTGCAGTGAAAGTGTCTTCTGAGAAAACACCTGGCCCCCTGTGGGCCTGCCCTGGCACCCTTCCCACCAGGCAGGGAGGCCCAAGGACCTCTGGGGGAGACTTCACCTGCTGAAAGGAGAGAAGGGCAACCAGACTTTCCTCTGAGTCATTTGGAAAGTTTATGAATATGCTGTTAATTGATAACACAAGTACTTGCTCTCCAGGCTGTTGCCATACACACACACACACACACACACACACACACTAGAGGCCTGGTGCACAGATTCACGCACCAGTGGAGTCCCTCGGCCTGTGGAGATCAGGCCAAAACTGACTCTCCAACATCCCCTGAGGAGTCCTGGTTTGCGAGAGGGTGCAGGCCAGGCCAAGGGACCCCACCGGTGCATGATCGGGGCCAGGGAGGGACCGCAGGAGGGCTCCAGGGTGTGTCCAGCCCGTCTCGCCCAGTCCCGATTGGCTGGACCCCAGCAGCAAGCTAACCTACCGGTCAGAGTGTCTGCCCCCTGGTGGTCACTGCATGCCATAGCAACTGGTCCAACTGTCAAACAGGCAGAGGGACAATTAGCATATTAGGCTTTTATATATATAGGCTAGAGGCCTGGTGCACAAAAATTTGTGCACTGGGGGGGGTGTCCCTCAGCCCGGTCTGTACCCTCTCACAGTCTGAGACACCTCGGGGGATGACCACCTGCTGGCTTAGGCCTGTTCCCCAGGGGATTGGGCCTAAGCTGGCAATCAGACATCCCTCTGGCAGCCCGGCAGCCCTCGGGGGATGTCCACTTGCCAGCAGGGAGCAGACCTAAGCTGCAGTCAGACATCCTTAGTGCTGCTGAGGAGGCAGGAGAGGCTCCCACCACCACTGCTGTACTGGCAGCCATCAACCTGGCTTGTGGCTGAGCAGAGCTCCCCCATGTGGGAGCACACTGACCACCAGAGGGCAGCTCCTGCATTGAGCGTCTGCCCCCTGGTGGTCAGTGTGTGTCATAGTGACCAGTCATTCCCAGTCTTTCTGCTGTTAGGGTCAGTTCGCATATTACCCTTTTACTATATAGGATAGAGGCCTGGTGCACGGGTGGAGGCCGGCTGGTTTGCCCTGAAGGGTGTCCCGGATCAGGTTGGGGGTCCCGCTTGGGTGCCTGGCAAGCCTGGGTGAGGGGCTGATGGCTGTTTGCAACTGGTCACACCCCCTTCAGGGTGGGGGTCCCCATTGGGGTGTCTGGCCAGTCTGGGTGAGGGGCTGAGGGCCATTTTCAGGCTGGCCAGCGACTAAAGCTCCCAGCCTCTCCTTTTTTTCTTTTTCTTTTTTTATTCTGGGATTTATTTACTTTCTATAATTGAAATTTTGTTGCTGTCCTGCTTGCTCCAGCTCTGAGGCCACGGCCTGCTGAAAGCAGGTATCTGGGGTTTGTTTAGCTTCTATAATTGAAACTTTGGTGCTTTCGGAGCTGTTGCTTTCGGAGCTCAGGCCGTGGCAGGCAGGGAACCTTGGCTTCCTCCATCACTGGAGCAAGCAAGCCTCCTGCTCGCTTCAGCTGTGTGGCTGCCGGCCGCCATCTTGGTTGGTGGTTAATTTGCATATCGCCCTGATTAGCCAATGGGAAGCATAGCGAAGGTATGGTCAATTACCCTTTTTGTCTTTTATTATATAGGATACCTTCAAACTACCTGCTGCCTGGCTTTTATCAAAGAATCAGAGGCATAAAGTAGTGTTCCTGTAATTGTCAGAAGGACACACTAGCTAGTCACTCCTCTCTATGTCATTGGTCCTCAAATTTTGTTAGGAATTGTTAAAATCTGAGATTCCCCGGCCCCGCCCCATAGCTTCTGATTCCTAGGCCTGGGTGGAGCTCGAAGATCTTCATGTCTAATAACTTCCCAGTTGACAAGGATGCTGTAGGTTCAGGGCTACACTTGGAGAACAACTGGTGTAAATAACATCAAGTTCATCCACAGGCCAATTCTACAGCAGGGAGATGCATACTTGTAGCATCTACTGTGTTGATTCCCGACCTGTAGGGAATCTTCTCCTGAATTCCCACATCCTCCTCTTGCATGGAGGAGTAATGCAAGTAAGAGCTGGAAAAATGAGATGCCAGCTGCTACATCTCCCAATGCCCTTATATGAGGGTCCAAGAAAGAAATATCTGTTAGTTCTCAAAAACAGGAAAAAGTGCTTACTTACTCCAGAATGAGTGGAATGATAAAGCTCTGCCCCGTCAGGCTACATGACTTCATTTGGCCACTAGAAAGCTCTGAGACCAACGGGGCGCCCATTTTTAATCAACAGGCACAACCTTACGGCACATGTTTCCCAAAACTAATCGTCCCTGCCATGCATTTTTATTCAACCTCATTTTCCTTTTTCTTTCTTTGCTTTAGTAAGCTTTCTCAAATCCTGCCTAGAATATGGAAAGAGTAAATAAATACATAAATAATGAAATAAAGAAATGTTAGAATTAGGTTAGAATTATGAGCACGCATCCCGAGGGGACAAGAAATAACAGTGTGATGGAAGTTGGTGTCAGTAAACACGTGTTGTCTGTCTGTTTTAGTGCTGTAAGTAACAAAAGTGATTTATCCAGGATCCACCAGCTACCTGCTGTCCACCTGGCACTGGGGTATAAATTTCCTGCTAAAGCTACAGAGACCTTTTCCTCTAGTCTTTTCTGCTTCCTGCACTTAAAGCATCAAGGTACCTGCCTTGGTATTTGGTGTCAAGTTATCCAACCTGAAAAATCAATACAATGACTTTGCTTCAAGCCCAGTCACTCCCACTCTCAAAGGAAATAGTACGGGGTCAGCAAAAAATTATAAAAACATGAAAAAAGATGGCCTGAATCATTAATAAAGAATTTTTTTTTCAAGTTGGGAGAGGGTGGGTAATTCCCCCCCACTTTTAGCAGTCGCTATAGCAACTCAAATTGACACCAGCCGGGGCAAGCTGTGTTAGATTTTTACAGGATGCTATAAATAATGCTTCGATGAATTCCAACTAAAAATCACAGGGGTGGCACTGAATGATTCTAATGGTTAAGTAATAGCCATTTCTGAAGAAGCCCACATCTCTGGGGTTAAATCAGGGGTGCTGGCTGCTTGGCAGTCTGAGTGGATCACTCTAGACTTAGCATCTGTGAGTGGTGGGGTGTCGGGAGCCGTCTGACCAACCCAGCACTCTTTCAGCCCTTCCAGGAAGCCTGGATGAGGCAGAGTGAGCCCTTATGGCCCTCCCACCCCACCTCATGTGTGGCGTCCATGTGGCTAGACTACAGGTTCCATCAGGGGACAGGCAGAGAAGATTCCAGCAGCGTTAGCACAGAAACCAAGCCCCCTTGGATTTTCAGGTGACTATATTAAAGGAGCATTGAAAGGCTTCTAACCACCTGTGTGGTTTGGAGTGGTCCACATCTGCTGTCGCTGGTTCCCACCAAGAGGACCTATCAGGTCCTGATCAACTCTGACCATCAAGGTTGAAGAAACCAAGCCATAGAGGGCCCAGGGTGGGAAGTAGGACAGTACAGCTCTTCCCCATCCTGCTGCCCTCTCCTAATGAATTCTTCAAACCGCCTCCAGAGGCGGAGATGGGCAGAGGCGGGCCAGCCTGCTCACCAGCGGCATTAATCACGCTTCATCCCTTCAGCCCAGCCAAGATGGATGGCCCTTCCACAGGCCAATGTTTAGGTGCAGTTCTATTAATAAGCTTAATTCAGTACTTTCCATCCTCACAGGAGCCTCTTCCTCTCCCAGCACCTGGCCAGCCATTCGAGGTACCAGTCACATCAAAGGCCCGGCATGGGGTTCCAGGCGCTCTGGGTTAGAGAAATGCTCTGGCCTCAGCAGGCCTTCTATAGCTGGGAAGGCTCAGGTTGGGAAAGGTCACCAAGGTCACGGTTGACAGGCAAGCAGCAGAGAAATAACACTCTTCCTTGCCTGATGCTCTCTGGCTGCCCAGGGAGAAGGAGATGGGCTGACTCCACTTGCTGCAGGTTTTCTTGAGAATCTATGTTGGTGCCATCCTTTCCTCTCCTCTCTTCTCCCCTCCTCTCCCCTTGGTCCTTCCAGAACCAGTCTGTTTTGTGTACAGCTGATGGATTGATTCTGCTTTTTGGTAGGGCTTTCAAAGGCAGTTCCTATCCTCCCATGCATGCACCACAGCCCCCCACCCCCAAGTCCCTGGCACCCTCTTTCTGTCACCCTTTGCTGTGATGCCAACCAGGTAACATGGCCACCTCTGACCCAAAATGGTACCTATAAGTGCCTGGGGAAAGAACAGCCAGAGATGGATAAAATGTGGCTTTTGCCCCCATGGAGTTTACAGCCAGAGAGGAGAAGAGAAACCATATACAAATGAAACACCCAGGGAGATGAGCCTGACAAGGTATAATTAATGGGTTGGCTTGTATTTCATCCTCTTTTTTTCTTCTTTCTCTGGTGTACCAAATAAAGAAAGTGTAGGCAATAGGTCGAGTGACAAAATGGCAGCAGCACAGGGAGGAAGGATTATAGCTCATTCTCAGATTGGGCAGCCAGACCTCACAACATAAAGGATTGTCTATAAATAAAGAGTAAATCCAACAAAAATCACAAACATTGGAGTCAGACAGACCTTGCTTTAAATTTCAGCTCTTCCATTAACTAGCGGTCTGGCCTTGGGAAAATTATTTAACCTACATGAATTTCCATTTTCTTATCTGCAAAATGACTATGATCATATCTAGCTCACTGGTGAGAGATTTATGTGACTCAAGGAGGTCAAGTGTCTATCTCTGTACCTTGGTCAACGTTGGTCCTTCAAAAATTCCGGTTCATTCATTTATTTTCTTATACATTCACCAAATACATAATGAGTATCTGTTATGTGCTAGACATTGTGCTAGGCCTGACATACATCAAGGAAACCGACAAGCAAATGCACAATTATAATTCAGTCTGTTAAGGACAAGGATGAAGGAAGAGTGCGCCATGGGAGATCAAAGAAAGCATCTCTACTACATTCTTAAAATCTCTTGCCCCATGCCCTTAGTCACTTGCATTATTTTTTTCTCCTTCTTTCTTCTGTTTTAAGATTATCTGACCAGCCCAGCCAGTGTGGCTCAGTGGTTGAGTGTCAACTCTTGAACTAGGAGGTCAGGGTTTGATTCCTGGTCACGGCACTTTCTTAGGTTATGGGGCTTGACTCCCAGTAGAGGATGCATGTGGGAGACAACCAATTGATGACTCTCATCATTGATGTTTCTCTCTCTCTCCCTCTCCCTTCCTCTCTCTGAAATCAATTTTTTAAAAATTAAAAAAATATTATCTGACCAATTGTTTTTTTCTCCTTTAGCTGATAATGCTCTAAGGAATTGCTGGCCACTTCATCTGCCCAACCAGCAAGCAAGACAGCGTTCTCATTTGTCCAAGTTTCTTTCCTCCCTGACTGGTGGTCCTCACGATTCTTTAAGAACAACCCCTTGACTGCACTCTGCTGTGTGGCCCAGCTATCCATCAGGGGAGTTGGAGGGAGAGGTTTGGTGTTGGGAAGGGTTAGGCACAGCTCTGGATTGAAAAAAATCCATGGTAATGAGCTGAGGGAGACCAGAGGCAGGAGCAGATTGAGAGCTCTTTGCCTCATATATTCTTCCGTTCTTAAACAGACAATAATTTATTTGATGTGAGCTGAGATTTATTTCATGACTTACAGGACTAGAGATTTGGGGGCAATAAAAATTTGTCAGACTATTCAGACCTGTCATCTTCTGAGTGCTTCTTCAGGCGCCAAGGTTTCCTTAACTACCTAGATAAGTCTTCCAGACGACTGCCCAGTTCTCCGTCAAGGGAATTAGTCTGATTTCTACTGGGCTGCCAAGCAGGGCTCCGTGGGCCAGCTGGGCCTGCAAGGACAGATACTGGGCCTAAAAGAGGCCAGACTGGGCAGAGAATAATGAAAATAAAATGAGAAATATGATCTCCTCGGTGGCACAGCATCCCTCCAGTCTCTAAGGGCTGAGATCATCGCAGGGAAGTACAGTGGCCAGATGTCCTTGGAAGAGACCTGGATTTAGGAGCCTGGAGTTCTAATTTCATCACAAATTAGTTTACATGGCTTTGGGCAAATACTTTTGTTTCCCTGTGCCTGTTTTCTCAGCTGTGAATTGAGGGGGGGGAGGTGGCGGGGGGGAGGGGAACCCTAGGATCCCTAGGATGTCTACAAGCTGGCCACAGAATTCCTGAATTTGACTGACGAATGTGCTGCACACCCTGTTCACGGTGACTCTGTTGATGCTCTGTCCTGGCCCCAAACTCTGCCAATTTCTGTGGGTCTTTACTTCTCATGCCCAGTTCTCTTCTAAGAACAGAGCCCTGGACCGCAGGAGCTACCTGGGAGTTCACTGTCACGAGCTCATCTCCCTCTGGCCCTTAGCCAATGCCAGATGCATGCCAGAACCTGGAAGCCCCAGCAGCACTGTGTCAAGCCTGAACCAACTCTGAGATGTCCTGCACTCCAGAGCTCCCCTGCCAGGTCAGGACGAGACTGGGACTTCGCCTGTAATACCACCTTTGCTGGTGGTGTCTCCCCCTCCCTATCCTGCCTCCCTCTCACTTAGTCCAGGTTCCCCTGAGCTGCTTTCACATGAATCCTTGCCCTGGGGTCTGCCTCTAACCTTCCTAATGCCGTGACCCTTTAATACAGTTCCTCATTTTGTGGTGACCCCCAACCACAAAATTATTTTCGTTGCTACTTCATAACTGTAATTTTGCTACTGTCATGAATCGTAATGTAAATATCTGATATGCAGGATGGTCTTAGGCAACCCCTGTGAAAGGGTTGTTCGACCGCCAAAGGGGTTGCGACCCACAGGTTGAGAACTGCTGCTCTAGGAAATCTAACCCAGGACCCCTTTCAAATCTGAAGAATTCCTAGAGTTATTCTGTTAATAAAATATACACATATCCTCTCTCTTCCTGTTCCTTTCTTCCTAGGTCTCCAGCACCTCTGGCCTCTATGCCAACTTTCCTTTGACCAATGGTGGAAAATTGTTGAGACTGAGTGGCTTTGAGACTATAGTTCAAAACTTGCAAATGGCTCAAGTGAGAAAGATGATAAAAGATGAGGCTATCACCTTTAACTCCTTAAATCCTAGAAGAACTCTGGCATATGGTTTTGCTAAACATTTATGCAAGTCCACATCCAAACCTATGACTAAGACATACATGGACATCTAATGGGATGGGGACTTCTTAGGAAAAGGTCAAGATTGGAAACATTTCTCCTAATTCTGAGCAGCTAAAGGACCCTGTGGTCCTTTAAGGCACCTCTCCTCTTCTCACCTGTGTTGTATCTGTCTGTGGACACATCTTACCTTCCAGACTAGACTGGATGCTCCTTAGGACAAAATTCTCATCTGATGACTTCTCATCTCTGTTCTCCTCTGTAAAACCGAGGTGACAGTAACTACTCTGTGAGGTAGCGTACTTAAGGGAATGGTGAAAGTTGCAAACACGCTGCAGTCAGTTAACTGCTGCTGCTGCTGCTGTGCCCCATGGGTTCTACAGTCTGAGAAAGAACAACAGAGGCTCTCAGACTAGAAGCCACTGGGCCTTCCTAGGAAGCAACAGCCACTTTGCTCTCTGCACAAATTTTTCCCTAGATTGCAGCTCACCCAGAAGTACCACAGGGCAATACATTAATATGGTAAATAGAAGGGAAAACACAGACACTGGGAATGGGTCCATGCTTTGTCTTCTTTTTCAGTGGCTGTTGAGGCTGAAGTGAATTGGGGGGCGGGGGTGGACCTTTTTGACAGTCTTTGAAGAGACATGAGGGTTTTGGAAAACGGTAGCTGGACAGGGTAGAGATGTCATCTAAGGTTTCATTCTCAGGGGATGCCTTGCAGATGTCCCCACACTCTTGGACTTGACTTCCACTTTGCAGGCATAGAGACAGCTCTGTCATTGGCCAAGTGACACAGGGCCCTGGGTTACCAACATGTGTTAACTGAGATGAATGCGAGATAGAGGTAGATGCCAGGACAAGTGATTAAGTTACAGTGAGAAGTAGTTGTTACACAGCCAGAGCACTAAACACTGCCTGATTCAGTCATTCTCTCCCTGTAGTCTACATGGGAAGCCAAATCCTAATCAGAAGGGTACTTTGATGGGGGCAGAGATAAAGCAAAAGGAATGGAAGTGATCTCATAAAAAGTCACTCAACTGAGAGAGCTTGAGGATTGTCACATGAGAGGGATAGTCTTCCTATGAGAATATAACCCTAGGATGCTACTGGAATTTGGGTTCGTAGATAACATCCAACTACATGCAGCCAAGTGAAAAAAAAAGACGGGCTGAAGATTGGGACCTAAATATTTTGAACATGAGCAGGAGTTTTTCTTGATTCCAGACAAAGAATATAACCCACCAGCTCAGGAAAAACGTCTCTGAGAAGAAGCCTGCCCAGGTCTCTGCCAACTGGGGGGTAAATCTCAAAGCACCTGGCAACGCTGACTTTCCACCTGAGCCCTGTGGCCCTGGTAAGAAATGCCCATCCTTTTCTGTGCTGCAGGGGACCACCTTCTCCAGGGGACTGCTATGAGACTCACTGGTTTACTTATGACAAGCTACTCACAGACCCTCTACATCCCCATCCTTTAGTTTGTAAGTGGTTAATTGAACTGCTCGTCCCCTCTGATAAACTAGAGCAAAATGCTGGTTAACCAAATTTTGGCTAAGCTTCTCTCCTTCCCCCAAATCCCTGAACTTTGGTCAACATACAATTCTGTGACAGCCCCTCCAGAGTGTGAGCTGGCCTCAGGATCACTCTGGTCTCCTATCCCATCACAACACCCTTCACCCCACTTCCCCATACCACGTTCCCTCTAGCCTTGTTTACTCCTCCCAATAAAAGCAAAACTCCTTTCGCCTACCTTTGGGATGCTTGCAGATCTATGGTTACAGCAGAAATAGTTCCTTTCTCCTCTCTGAAATAATCCTTCCTTATAAAGTCTCTCCTTACCAAGTTGGGCTTTTTATTTTTTTTATTGAATTTATTGGGGTGACATTGGTTAATAAAATTACAGAGGTTCCAGATATACAATTCTACATCACCTGTACACTGTATTGTGTGTTCACCACCCCAAGTCAAGTCTCCTTCCATCACCATTTATCCCCCTTTACCTTCTATACGTTGGGCTTTTTAAAATTTGACACACCTCACAGCTTCTCTGAGTGCCCTGGAGGATGCTACCCCTGGGATTCCCTCTGATGGGGCAGGAAAGGAGAGAGGGAGGGAGAAAAGACAGGGTTCTTGAGTGCTTGTGCTGTGTGGGCTGGCTGGCTGGTTTTCCTCTCTGTGGGAAATATTACATCACCTTGTCACTGGGGCTGCTTAGTGCTCCTGGTTGGCCTGGTAACCCAGCCGACCAGATGCTCCTGTCCAGCTCCCACTTTAAAGGTCACCCTTTGATGTTTCTGTTCATAAGCCTCTCCTCCTTGCCCTTTTTAACTTAAGAAGTTGCAGAGTAACTTAAGCTGGTCTGTCATCTGGGGAAAAAGCAGTGTTGCTTTTGATTCCTGAGCCTGGGGTCGCTCTTCAGTTTGTCTGTGTGGCGTGATGGCCACCAGGCCCCTTCTCTAAGGTGTACTTTTTTCTCCTCAGGCACCTATCCTTCCTTTCTGCTCTTGACCTCCTTCTCTTTCCTTCTGCTTGTCCTGACCCATTAAAAATGAACTAACTGGCTCACTAACTACATAAGCAAAGAATAGTGCCTCCTTATCCACATGTGCACTTTAATCAGTTCCAGTTACCCATGGTCGACTGTGGTCCAAAAACATAAAATGGAAAATCCAGAAATAAACAATTCATGAAATTTATATCACACACAATTCTGAGTAGCTGATGAGAATTCACACCATCCGCTCCATCCTGCCCAGGACCTGAATCACCCCTTCATCCAGCATCTCCACACCCCCATGCTCCCCACTGTTAGTCACTCAGTGGCCCTCTTGGTTATCACATCAGTTATGAGAGAGAGGGAGAAAGAAAGAGAGCACATATTCACACAACTTTCATTATATTATATTGTTATAATTGTTCTATTTTATTATTAGTTATTGTTATTCTCTTACTGTACCTATTTATAAATTAAAGATAGGTATGCATGCATGTATATATAGGGGAAAAGACAGTCTACATAGGGTTCAGTACTATCCACAGTTCTGGGAATCCACTGGGCTCTTGGAACATGTCCCCCATGGAGAAGGAGGGACAGCTGCATATACAACACTGCCTCTACCTTGGGGGTGGTTCCAGGCCCTGCAAACACATAGACACAGAGAAGCTGGCAGAGAGCAGGGGAGACAGACGTATAAAGTAATATAGCACAACACAGTGAATCCTGTAATAGCGATATGAACAGAATAATAAAGTTCTGTATCTGAGTTTAAATCAGTGGGTGAGGACAGCAAAGAGCAGACAAGCAACAACTGGAAATGTCTCATGTTTTCTATCTAATACTCAACCTTCCTCAGGGCTCTTTGGGCGATTCCTTCCTTAGAGGACACAGGGTGGATAATATAGTTCTCCATCTCTCATTAGGCACCAGCTAAAGTCCTTCCCAGGAAGAAGATTGAGAAACCCAGGCAATCTGGATTTTGGAGAAGCAGCCCACAGGTTGGGCTTGGGGGTAGAGGAGGTGGGGAGCTCTGGCCTGGATACCCTTACCATGCAGCCTTGTCTCTCTACAGTCCTCGAGACTCTCCCCCAAAGAGGTTTCAGAGATATGGGTCGGTAGGGCTCCCCTTAACCCCCACCCACCTCACTGTTGCTCATACATGTCTTGGGCTAAAAGGTGTCCCAGCAGAGGTGGTCCTCACGGCTCTGAATGACCATGTGGTTTTGTTCAGGAGATTTGAGTGTCTGTCTGTCTTTGCATAACTGGTAACTTTTGCAGAAGAAATTCAGGTTGTGGGTATCAGCCTTCAGAAGCACCCAACAGGGACCGGCACCGTCAATGCGTCAGGCCTCTGCTGTCACACAGAGGCTAGGCCCGCAGGCAGTGCTAAAACTGGGATTTTCCATCCACCTGAGGCCTCGACTACTGGCACTGACAGATTCATTTTTTCAATTGGAAAAAAAAGCCCACCTTTCTTAACATAAGACATTAATGCAGCTGTTTTACAAATGAGTTATGGACCTTCTAACCTTGACAAGGTACCCTTAAACTTTCTGCAATGCCTTTAAAATCCCAAACCACTTCTGAGATAAGAGGAAGCTGAGAAAGAGAGAAAATCAGATTGTCTTGGAATATAAACTCTTCCTAGTTCCCTGAGGATATATTGGCTTTCTTTAAAATATTTTTTCCATCAATAAGCTTGATTCCAATCATTTGCAAGCGTACAAATGTTTTTGTGCATCTGGCACTGTGCTATGTGCTGCTGTGCAAACACATCCCTACAGTTAAGAGGGACTGAGAATTTATGGGTCCAGCGCAGTGCCTGGCACTTTGGACAGCTTTAAAAAACACTTGATAAATAAATGGATTAATCAGTAATTTGTGACTGGAGGTGTTCGGTTGACATGCCTGGAGCTGCATGTTTATGAGCGTGGGGAACCAGTGAAAACACTGCCAAGAGAGACTATGCAGGGACTGCCCCCAACCCCTGGGCACTGTTTAAATTAGAGCTATCTTTCTAGAATGGAGGCCAATGTAAGGGTACAACCCCTCCAACTTCCTGTGGTCCTCTCTCTACCTCTGAATCTCTGTCCATAGGTCCTATTTTGCTACCAAGTGTCCTAAGTCCTCACCTTAGTACTTTCCTCATTCCAGTGGTAAAAGTCAATTGCCAAATTTGGGGGAATTTTGTGAGTCATTTGACATCACATTAGTAGCTTGAAATTGGCCATGATGGGCGCATTTACACCATGGAAATTGGCAAATCTGACAAGTCAGCACAGGTGTTCCCTCCCCGACCCTTTGCCCCCGAGCCAAAAGCACACCCTGCCTGCTTTTTCTGCAGACCTCAGTCCACAACTAATCTCACTGTCACCAGTGGACCTGCCCTCTGTCCTCTGATGCTACAGGTCTTACTTCTCTGCCCAGCAGTTTGCCTGCTGTTTAGTTGGTACTACAGTCCCATTACCACCTCCTGGCCAGGTGGCCCTCTGACCTCCGATTAGGGACTTTGGGTCAGGCTGGTGCGTTCTCACCTTATCAAGTGACTGCCCCCTCCCTTCTTCAAGAAAACATGGTCAGCAGAGCCACGGGTGACATCTGAATCAGGCATTCTGCACATTCAACCTCTATCCAATCTTTGTTAGAAGATTCCTATTAAATTAACAAGACGGTCTGTAACCAGGGAGTGTCATAATTTAAATCTCAGTCACATCCATCAGAGAGGTTTTATGGTACTGGGACAACACATTTCCTCTAGAGAAACATGAACCCAGTCAAATCCTAACTGTGTGGCTTGGGAAGTTACTGAACCTTTCTAAGCCTCAGATTTCCTATCTATAAATTGGGAGCAATGGTATTTACCATGCCTGACTACAGCTATTATTGGAGATGATGTACACAGCAGGCACTCAATAACTGTTAGCTACCATATCTTGCTTACATGATTGTTTTGTCATTTGTCTCACAAAAGAACTGAGTCTACACTAATAACTTCCTACTGCTGTCAAATGGGAATGTGGTGGGAGGAAAAGTGGAGTGTGGAGAAAGACTAGGAGGCTCCAACATGATAAGGATGAGCTGGGAGGGAGGTGGAGCGGAGCTGATGCTAAAATTAGGCCCCCAAGCCAGAGGAAATGGGATTTTCCCCCCTTCCTCTCCCAGCTGTATTCTCCCTCTCACCATCTTCTTGGTAAAGCTTTTGATTTCTTACTAACTCCTGGGAATGTTTCTTTATAACTTTCTTATTTCTTCCATCCTATCCAGAAATTTGTTGTCATTACCATCACCATCAAATCAGATTAGTTTTAAACGTTCAAACACTTAAAGACACCCAAGAGCTCTTCCCCCAGAGCCCTGGCCAGGACCTGGGACAGCTCCCTCAGTAACCAAGCTGGCTCCAGGCCTCCCCCTGCTGAGTCCCTCTCTAAACACCTCCTTGGTATTTTCTGCCTCTTGGAAGGGGGTCCTTGTCACAGGGCTTCTCAGGATAAATCTATTCTGTCCCATCTCTCATCCTGACTGCGGCCTCGACTTCCTGAATTGGGCCAATAGAGGATACACGCATCTACTCCCCTGCCAAATTGCCTTTATACCTTAGCCAGGAGGGTCATGCAAGTTCAACAAACGTGGTTCCTTATGATAATTACTGGGGAGGTTCTCTGCAGTCACCCAATTTGTAGGTTTGCATTCCTTCTCTTAAGTAGCAGTGGAAATAGGTCTTGGGCCCTGTTTACGAATGTTTATTGCCCACTAATCAGAGGCGAGCTACAATTAGACCGGAGTTAGAAAGGAATGGCAGCGTAGTTACCATGTAATTGAAGAGTAATGGCAGGTGATTCTATCTTGGGCCTTGAGACTGGAGTGATATTAGAAGAGCACCTCCTCTTCAGGGAAACCACAAGTACCAATGCAGTGTCACTGCGGAGGCTACAAATTACCCCAGCACGACTCGGGTCCCCCCACCCCCAGGTGCCCCCTTCCCTGTGGTTCCCACCGTGGTTCTAGGACTGGACTGCATGTATACTGGCAGCATCTTTGCTGCGTTTGTTCCGCGCCAGTGACGCGGCTCTGTTTCACTCGGGGTGCCATCCCAGCTGGCTAAGAGGAAAGCATTTGTTCACCTGGTCCCCTCTCCTGGCAGATGCCTCTCTCTAGCCCAGGAGCTCTGCCTCAGGAGAACTACAGACAGCCACAGGACCACTGCTCGTGGGAACTCCAACTTGGTTGGCCTGAATACACCTGCTTTGTCATCTACTGAGGAGCCCAAAGCTGCTTGTCACCTGTAGGAGCATATGGCCTGGTTGGGGGGGGGGGGGGCGAGTGCAGATGACCTGATGCAAGGACTATTGGAGGCTCCACTTTGAACAGTGCCATTCATCAGACACTGCCCTTGCCTTCTGGTTAGGAGCGTCCGGCATGCAGGCTGTGATTCACTGTAGAGGGCTGGGGATTCGGCTGGGCACTGACGTGACTATTTGGTTTTCCATCTGGCTGTTCATTAGTGTGCAGCTGTGCCTCACCGGCCTCACTGCCCAGATAAGTTAGTGGAAGGGCAACTAGAGAGGAAGTGGCTGCCACAAAGAGGCCCTGCTGCACGGGCATGCTGGGAGGGTCTCTGTCAACCACCGAGGGTACATTCTCCCAGCCCCTCCTCCAGCATGGTCCCCTCCTCCACATCCCTCCTGAGCCATCTCAGGCTGTCCAGCTTCGTAATGGAAAACAGACCAAATACTTGACCATGAGCACCTGCACTGGCAGCCACTGCTCTTGAGCCTATTGTCCATTGCTGCTCAAAGAGGGCACCTAGAACTTATAGAGTCTTTGCCAGGTGTGACCTCCCAGGGCTTTGCCCAGAGTGGCGAGTACATCATCGAGCCCGGTTCATTACAGAACTGTTAGTTTCAGGAGACCAGAGAAGTCACACATTATCCCACCTGATGTATTGGATGGAACAAAGCTAAGCGGGCTCATCAGTCTATCAAGGGCTGGCCTGGTTGGGGAGAAAACACGTGTCCCTCACTGCTGGCTTTGTACTTAAGAAGGGAGTGAACCAATACAAGCCATGGCAATATAGAATTTAGACCTGAAGGGTCTTAGAAAATTATCCAATCAATTATCCAATCTAGACCCACCATCTCACAGATGAGGAAATAGGGCCCCAGAGACCTGCTCTGAGATCCACACTAGCTGGGGCAGAACCAGGAAGACGCACCAGGTGTGTGGTGCTCAGGAGGTTGGTGGTGATCAAATATATGCCCTGCTCTTCCCCTTCAAAACACTATGATAAACAGAGCCTGTCACCCCTAAAGCGCTGCACACATGAAAGCCGTGTGTTGGAAACAGCTGTGGCTTCAGAATAAGAAAACATTCACCCCAGCTCATTTCTCCTATAGTAGCCCAGTCTCTTGCATAAGTCATTGAACTGAAACTTACCCATCTATAACATGGGATAATAAAACCTACCTCACCAATTCAATGGAGGGAGGATTAAATAGGAAGTGCTATGTAACTGTAAGAATTTCACACAGATGGAGTCATCTTGGCTAATAACTCTCTCTTTGGCCATATGGGAAGTCCAAAAGGTGATTTCAGGGGGCCAGAGGTCAGATCTGGCATAGAGCCCTTCCCCCTGGCTTGTAGAGATTAATAAGTACCATGTACAAAGAGCCATGGGAGCTCAGAGCAAAGAGTGTGGACTTCTGGCTAGGACTGCTCTCAGCATCATCACCAACCACAGGTACAGAGCCTCTACTGGGTGTGAGCTGGGCTCTTGGAAGCCTGTTAGAATTGGGGTAGGCAGAGAGAAATGGGTGGAAGATATGCAATATTCAAACTGGAGTAATGTCAGGAAAAATTTGGCCCAGTCATCTCACCCCACCCCAGCCCCATTCTCCAACCTGGCATTCATCAGAGTCAAAGCAATTTGTCTGAGTTCTGGTGGCTTTCCTATTCCTTCAACCCCACACTCCCTCCAGCAGAGCTGCTAACACCAGAAACGCAGCCAACAGGCAGGAGGGAGAGAGGAGAGAAGCAAGGGGCTGAATGAGCCAAAGCTGCACAATGGGGCAGAGCAGGGGTGAGCGGTGGTTCAGAGATGAAGGACCCAGGATGCACTCATGCTGCACATGAGGCTGACCTCTGACATGCAGTGAATGCTCCTGAAGCCACAGCACCAAGCCCACTCTCTGGGGTGGGGTGGCAGGCGTGTGAAATGCCCTTTCATGGAAGCTCAACCTCAAATGAGCTTGTGTGAATTTAAAAAAAAAAAATCTCTTCTAACCCTGGCCAGGTGGCTCAGTTGGTTGGAGCATTGTCCCAAGCACCAGGGGGTTCTGGGTTCAATTCCTGCTCAGGGCACATGTCTGGGTTGCAGGTTCAATCCCGTCGGGGTGTGTGCAGAAGGCAACCAACCAATGTTTCTCTCACATTGATGTTTTTCTCTCTCCCCCTCACTTCTCTCCCCCCCCCCCCTCTCTCTCTCTCTCTCAATCAATAGAGAGCATATCCTCGGGTGAGAATTAAAAAATATATACTATCACATTTTTAAATAATATCTTCTAAACTCCAACTTGCTTTGTAAGTTAAGTTGTTATTTGTAGTCTCATGCTGACCTTCCAGGTGGATAGGCCCCTGACCCACAGGCACATTTCATGCTCCAAGTGCTGGGAGCTGCCTGAATGTCTCCATTGCCATGTCCTGTTGATTCTCAGTGTGAAACACTATCACTCTGCTGCTGCTCCGCCTTGATTCAGCCCATCACTGCCAGTGTCCTCGCCTGCTCACTGTAGGAGGGCAGAGACCTCTTCTTCCCAGCTGACCACTCTATTCTGACATACTGCAGCAACTCGGTATTTATTGTTGACCAAATGATGGACAAGATTTACTGTAACAGGCCCCTGGACAGCTCCCTGTCTACATCTGTCCTCACTCTGGCCTGAAACTGCCGCCTGATTAATCTTCCTGATTCAATCTTCTAATGCCTCCTCAATGCCTACTGAATTAAGTCCAAACTCTTAGTTTGAATTCCCTGCTGGCCACGACCTGGCCCCATCTGACCTTTCTTGCCTTGCTTCATAGATCTGACACCCCCAACAGACTTAGTTACTTACCACCCCCCAACCCACCTCTGAGGTTTCCACCTCTGTGCATTTAGGGACATGTTGTCCCTCTCCGGCCACTGCCCTCATTCCCAGATGCATAATCTAAATTATAGTCAACTTTTATGTGACTTAAATTTCCTAACTTACTAAATGAGCTATAATAGTCCTACCTCATAGGGTTATTATAAAAAAAAAACCACATTAACATGACATTTGATAAATAGCAAGTGCTTGACAAACTCTCACTATTACCAAGTCCTACCTGTCAATGTCAGCTCAAATCTGGCCTCATTCAAAATTTTCCTCAGGCCTTGGTTTGCAGCTTGGCCTTGCCTGGACACCTCCAAGCCCAGGACAAGTAGCAGCCTTCTATAGATCACTTTGTAGCTCATGCCAGGTGCCCCAGGCAGCAGCTGACTTTGGCCTGCACCTCCCAGGAGGCCCCAGAGCCAGCACACCTGCTTCAGACCACATGGAAGTACCACCCAACCACCTCCACATTCCAGGGGGGGACTTAGGGAGCACCAGAGCCCTGCTGAAGTAAGTCCTATTGTATGAGGAGGGCCCCTGCACAGCTGAAACTCCACAGTGGTGGTCGCAGCCAGTCCTTGCAGCTAATTGGCCTGAGCATTAATCCCTCTCACTGATATGCCAACAGCAACCAAGACTCAACTTCAACAGGAGGTTATACACAACCCATACAGGGTGGGGTGGGGGATGGGAAGGTTCACCTGGAGTGCCCTATCATTGGACCGTACAGGACACCTACTACATAAGGCCATGCTACCAAGCCTGGGAGACATAGCAGCTCTACCTAATACATAGAAACAAACACAGGGAGGCTGCCAAAATAAAGAGACAAAGAAACATGTCCCAAATGAAAGAAATGAACAAAATTCCAGGAAAAGATAAACTTCCCTGCTCCTCTCTACTTGCTCCTCACTCTTATATGCAATCCACCCTATCCTTTTTAACGCATTTATAAACTTGTTCATGCTTTGGTCCCATCTTTCCTGCTAGATGACAAGCATAGATCCGTATTACAAACAGGTTAAGGGCAGGGCCCTAGCTTGAGTCTACTCTGGTTCACATCCCAGCTCCCCCACTGAAACACTTTGGACAAGTTACTTAGCCTCTTTAGATCTGTATCCCTTCTCTGTGCAGCAGGGATAATAATGTTATTCGGTCCATGAAGATGTTAAGAGCATTGAATGAAATAATCCACATAAAGCACCAAGCACAGTGCTTTGCATATAATATGTGTTGGGTAAATGCTAAGTATTATTGTTATACTTTCATATGTTACCCACCTAGTGCAGAACACTGAACAGTAGACAAATATTTGGAGAATGAGTCTTGGAGACTTGGAATCAGGAAGGCGCATATTGGGCAGAAAAGCCTATATGCTCTCATTTCCTTATTGGATGCTCCCTGGTAGCTGCGAATCAGGGTTTTGCAGGTGCATGGCCCAGCAGGTGATGTGACGTCCCTAGCACTCCATGTTCAGGAGGACAACACAAACAGGATTGCAGCTGGAGGGGTAACCAGGGACCACATCCCTGCTACGGCAGTCACAGGAAACTCACAGAAAGCTAAAGGGCACAGCAGGTTCCTGGGGTGGGGAGTGGGGAGTCACCAAGAGGCACATGGAGAAAAGTAGAGGTGCCTCGTCCTTGGTCCGAAGGGGAGACCACCTTCAGTTGAGCACTTCCTGTGTCTTGGTTAACTCCAGGTCTCTGGGGGACTATTGGATGGGGAGAAGCTCAGGGGCACATCTGAATCTTATCCTCAGCTTGACCAGGGGTATGGATGCTCTGACATCGAGGAGTTAACCACCCTTTGCAGCTTAAGAGCTTTGGGCAAAAGACCTCTATTTACCTGGGAAAGCTCCCAGGAGCCTCCCAATAGCCACAAACATGACTTCTATGATCCCCAAGTCAGCCCTGGTAACCCTTTTGGATGTTTTATTGTTTCTTCTAAAATAACTCATGACTGTAAAAAAGAACAGGGTGATTTTTCTGCCCATTCTGTCTATAAGACATTTTTTCCCAAGTGTTAGGAAAAACAGAATATCACTGATGTGAGAACTGTATCAGAACCAGAGGCTGTCCCATCAAAGGGAATACATAGGGAATGTGGAAATGCTGATCGAGGGGGCCATGGGGGAAGTGGGGTAGCCTGGGCGAGGAATGCTCTCTGGCACTGGCCCACACTGGGTCTGCCAGCAGCCTCTTGGGCGAAAGGTTTTCTTGTGCTGCAGGCCACCCCGCTTCCCTCAAGAGCCCAGGTGTAGGGAATTCCCAGAGGCCTCAGCACCACCCAAACCGTCCATGCCTGCAGCATGCAGTGCAGTTACCAGAGAAAGTGGGAATGAGTAGCAATCCTGCTATCTGCCAGAGAATGTTTCCACATCTGCTAAAGGGACCCCCACTGTTTGTAGCTTCCCTTCCCCTCACCTCCCCCGCTCCCTCACCAGAGCTGGTGCTGGAGAAAACCAACTGGAAAGACCGCATCAGATCAGCTCTCAGCTGACTGCTCCACCCTCACAGGGAGCCTGATTCTGGGGTCAGCATGGGCTTCTGCCCCACCTACCCCACCTGCCTACCCTGACTGAGGGGACCTGAAACTGGACCAAGAATAAGATGGTGACAATTGTCTCTTCTCCCTTCTCTTCTCCCCCAGTGCAGAAGTAGACTTCAATACCTATAGCTGTGCTAAAGTCCTCCACCTCCCACCCAGGCACTCATGACTGTGAACTAGCAGCTTCCAGAACGTTCCACCTGCCTCCAGTTCCCTTTTGACTGCTCCTTGGGTGCTAAAATAATATCCTCTCTCCTCTGCCTTTCAGTTGGGCTCTGACCTTTCTTGTAGTTATGATTCTCATTATCATTGCCCACCTCTAAGATCAGTCCTATTTTGAAGTTAACCTGAGGTCTTCCTAACATTTTTATGTTACGTGTTCTTTGGAAAGAACATTTACTGGTGCCTCTGTTAACATTCTAGCTGACCAGAACCATTCTAGGTGAGCACTACTGAAACCCAGGGACAGTGGGCTCAGAACTGGTGACTGCCATTTGGTAGCTGAAGAGCAGGGACTGACAAGGGAGGAGAATAGACAGAGAAGGGATGGAGAGGGGCTGGGGACAAACTTTCTCTTTAGTACTTTGCAGTTTTGCCCAGTGCCTGCCTGGAGGGAGATGAAAAGAGGAGACCCATTTCCCCAGTGGTAGTGGCAAGCAGGAAATCAAGGGAACCGCCAACTGATTCGATGTGCTTATCAGATCGCGCTGGGCCTGCAACGGGGCTTCCTGCTGCCATCAAGGTCAAGTCCTGGAGAACACGTATCTACAAGACTGCAGAAAACAAAAGAAATCTCGTTTTCTCTCGGATTTAATACTACCCTGTGCTCTGAGAGTACGATCCTATCAGGGCTGGAGTGTAATAGCCCAGCTGGAGTGGATCAGATTGGAGTTTTGATAGTGCCTGCAAGCGCCTGCGTGTCAGGCACATCCAGCCCAGCTGTCTGCGGTGCTCAGGGACTCCAACAGTGGAGATGACGGGCCTCTTCTCCATCGCCACCAACTAGCCTTGTCGTCCCTTTGCTTCAACATATGGTCCGCAGGACGGAGGCACTGAACGTGTCCTACAGATGCAGGCTAAGGTGTTTCTATCACAGGTCCCCAGGGGGGAGAGGGAAACGATGCCAGCTCAAAGCCTTCATCTGGGCTCCCAGGATCAGGTAGGAATGTCAGGCCGAGAGGGTGTGCTGGGAAGGACCGCTGGCAAGCAGCCTATGAACAGAACTCTGGAGGGAGGACTGCAGAGTCTGAATGTGGTGAAATAGGCAGTGCATTTCCCGCTGGGAACAAAATCCTTGCTGTAGAGCAATGGAGAGAGAGGGTGGGGACAGATAGGACCGGCCTTGCTGAGGCCTCTGCAGTCCTGAGGCTGGGGGAGGCCGTGGGTGTCAGAGGGATGGATCTGGGAGTGCTGCAAGGGCTGCAAGAACTGAGGGCCTAACGAAACCTCAGTGTCAGCACTGAGAGACCAAAGCCAACACCACAGGCAAAGGCCAACATGGAGATTTGGAAGTCAAGAATTTTATAGGTTAGAAGTAGGCTTAAAGGCAAAAACCAGATGATTGCTAAAAAATAGTTGGGGTGCTGGAAGCTCGCCTTTACACCTGCATTATCCTTAAAGAGCTAAAGTAGGTAGATGGCAGTCATTAGTAGGGTAAGCGAATAGAAATACATGCATGATAACTACACAAAATTAAAGTGACAATAGTTGAATACATGGTTCCTCATTGTGCAAATTAGTTACTATCACTCTTTAGGATAGTAACCTCAGAAACTTCTGATAATACATATTATGTCTGGGGAAAGACTTTCTGATATAACCTCTGCCCAAAGGTCATTCCCCAGCCATCCTATACACAGAGCTCTTTGGGGCCTGGGGGCATCCTCGCCATTCCAGCTGAGCTGGATGATGGAGGAGTGAGGAGTGAATGGTTACCTAGACTCTAAGCACAGATCTGAGCTTCTATTCTGCTTTGCGGAGAGGAGTCCTTTTCAGGCATGTGGACAACAGGGGTTTTCGCCCCATCCCTAGAAACTGCAGATCAGTCATGTCATTTGATAGAAGCGTCCCTGAAATCGTAGTTCATTGAGAAAGTATGTACCAGTAGCAAATCATAAGTTGCAAAAGAGTATGTTGTTTTAATTATTTGTAGTAATAACAGCCACCACCATGTTCGACATGTTCACCACCGAGCTGACCTGGGCTCAGGTACTATACAGAGGTCATTGTGGTTCCTACAACCATCATGTTCAGGACATGACTCCAGACTGGCTCATTACCTCCCTTCCACCCCCTCCCTTTCATTTTTAGAAAACAGGAGGGTTTGACAGATAAGAGGGTTTTGGCTTCTGTTTCAAATATACCTCCTCAGGTATTTAGGGATTTCCTATCACAGTATTTAGCTGCCTGTTAGAACTCCTTTTAATGAATAAAACACAAGGTTTTAGAGCTGCCAGGGCTATTTCATGCTGAATTCACTGGTGCTCCTAACTCTTCCTGGGAGCTCAGCTGAGCTCTGCCGGCTAAACAAAGGGGAGCTCGTGAATGGCAGGCTGGCTTTCATCAAAGGAAGGGTCAGGACAGGGCCCAGCCCTCTGCACCATCTCTGGACCCCAGACAGTGCGCATCTGACTACTCTGAAGTGAAGGGATGGGGCAAGGAGATTAACTTCATTAATTTCTAATTCTTCCAATTTATAAGAATTAAAAAGATTGATACTATCCAGGATTGAGAAGGATGTGGGGCAATGGATGTTCTCAAATGTTGTTGGTGCAATCTTTGTGGACCATGAATCTGGGATGTCCTATTAAAATTAAACTTGCACAGGTCTGATCAGCAAAACCTCATTATGAATTTTTGTTTCAGGAAGATATATGTGCATATATAGCTCTATGAGTTATATCTCTATATATCTATAGGTCTATAGATTGGGGGGGGGCAAGTTATAGGGTACTATGTAGAGAATGATTCCATTTGCCAAATCAAACAGGAAAATGTGTGCATGTGTGTGCATGTATACGTGTGTGTGTGTACATGTGCAAACATCGAGAGTTGTGGAAGGAGGCATGTACCAAACTGTGAACATGGGTCTTCTCAGTTGAGAGGAATTCGAGGACTCAGGAGGATATTAGCTTTTTCTTTATACATGTATGCACTGTTTTACATATTATAAAAAGCATAGAATGCTTTTTGATTAAAAATGAAAATTTAAAATAATGTTTAAAACTATTTAGAATAACCAGGAGGCATGTCAGGCCATTACCACTCGTCATTGCTCTGTTTCAATAGGCAACCCCAAGGAAGGCAGTTTTGCTCTGGAGAGACAGGTGTGGGATGAAGAAAATAACACCAAAGTGCCCCAAGGGACGTGTGAGGAGGGGTCTCGGCTCTGTGAAAGCTCCAGGGCCTAGACCTCCAAGGGCAGCCTCATCTAAGCTCAAACAGTGCTCGCTCTTATAGCGCAAGACGAGCTGTTATCAAGAGGGCTTCTCTGCTTGACAACTTTTGCAAACAAAAGAAAAGCAGCTTTATCAACAAAACAAAAGCAGCTTTGGCCAAAGTGCTTAGCAAATCTGATCATTATAAATGGTGTGAGCAGAGCTGGTTTCTCGGTTCTGAGGCTCACCAGCGGGCTTCCTTCTGTATGGATTGAGAAAGTAAGACACCCAGGCATTCACTATGTGGGTGTTAATGCCATCCTTGCTCTAATGTGAACTCTTATTTCAAATTTAGATTATTTTATTTCACTTGGAAAACAGGGTTTGGAGGGTTAGAAGAGGTTAAACAACAAAACTATCTGCGATCTGAAAACACTGGGAACCATGAACTTAGGGTTGCCATTTTTCTATGTAATGTCAGAAACTATATAATTATTTATATTTGTAAAGCACCTAGTTTACAAAAATTTGTCGACATTAAAAATAAAAAGGGGTTGGGGGTAGGTGGAGGTGGGCAAAGGGAGGGAAATGGGGACAGAAACTTTGCTTGAAGCAATGAGCGCATGATGCAGTGTGCAGCTGATGTTTTGTTGAGTTGTATACTGCAAATCTGTATGATTTTGTGAACCAATGTCACCCCAATAAATTCAATTTCAAAAGTAATAGTAATATCAATTTCTAAATACGTTTAGAGCTGTACACCTTAACTCATCTAATCCCCAAAATAGCTCTGCTAGGTTTAATTGTGCCTTTTGTACACATGACAATATGAGGTGTGAAATTTGTGACCTGCCATGACCATACAAAGGGACATTACAAGGCTAGAATTCAAACCCAGAGCATCTGATGTTCATGACGCAAATCTAGAACTTCTAATACTAAACAGGGACTTCTTGCTGCACCAAGATGCCCTTCCACATAACATTACGATGGCCCTTTCCCAGAGTGGGACAAGTAGTCTTGGGTATAGTTCTTGGCCATATACTTCCTTATAGGGAAGAAACTCACACAGTTCCCCAAGCACCTGTCTCCATGCGTTTATACAAGCTGTCCCCTCTATCTAGAATGCCCACCTCCTCTTCTCTGCTTTACACTAATTTATTACTCAAATTAAGACTTGGCTCAGTTGCCAAGGCAGGGCTGTCGCCCGTGGGTTTCAATTCCCCTGAATGCTTGTCTCTCTATGGAAGATGATGCTAGCACTGATAATAAGCTTGCCGAGCCTGCCACTGCGATGCTGCTCTGCCCCCTTTCCCATTCCATCCACCCAGCTGCCGATGCTTCATCCCGCTTCCCCATCAGCCCTGCCCTGCCCTCTGTCTCACCTGTGGGTCTTTCTGCCCTGTGTGGGGCGCCATCAGTTCTGCTGATGGGCCTTCATCTCCTTTCACATTTTGTTTTCTTGGCTAAATGACTATCTATCTCAGACAAGTGTTTTATCTCAATAAGCCAAGTGTGTGTGAAGAGTGGAATGTACCAGAGAAAAAATTCCAGGGAGTGAAAAATGTAGTAGTTGGTGGGGATTTAGTGTACCACTGCAAGGGACAGGACTCATGGGCTTGAGATGTTAGAGCTGGGACGTTCCCAACACGTCGCCTAGTCCTCCCTGTCTCAACCGTCTTGAGGTCAGGTGTAGAAACGAGGCACAGAGATGGAAAATGCCTGCTTGTGCTCAGTACCTCCCCCTTACAGCACCAGAAGTCAGTCCCAACTTTCCTCTGCTCATCTGATGCTCTGTTTTTTGTGATAAACAACCACTTTTCATGGCAAATTATAATTTTATACGGCACTACACTAAAAAAAAGAAAAGAAAAGACTTCAAAAGAGGTTGCCATGGCTATTCTTGGTTGCTCAACCGTCCTCATTCTCTCAATGGAAAATGCTCCCACACCAATACTCTATTGTCCCTGCTCCCTCCTCAGCCCCGCCTCAGCCCCTTTGTAGGTGCTGGTGAGACTGGCCATGGGAACCAGGGACAAGAGACCTGCTTCCTCAGGCAGTTAAAAGATACATCCCCAGAAAGCAAGAGGTCTGCTGCATGCCCATATGCATCCTGAAGTTAAAGGTATATAAACCTAGCACCTGATGAGTCTGACTTGGAGGTTGGTGCTGACTTAGAAGCCTTGGTTAGACCTGACGTATCTGGAAACTGTTCGCCTTTAAGCAGCCTGGAAAGTTCCACCTTGAACATGTTCACCCTCACGTGGGTCAACTAAAGGGACCCTAATTTTCTCTTGCAGACTTGGACCCAGGGTGATGGATGACCTCAAGCGGTTTGGAAATTCTCTAGTGAGGATTTGTCCTGGTTTTAACATTTGACTGCAACACCAGGCAGATAATTCCAACATGCAGCAAGAGTGAGCTTTCTTATCAGGACTTCATATCTACATTTATAGAACACATTTTATCAAGTACTTGGCAGGAGATATAAAGTGGCAAAGTGGTAATTCTCTTGTATTGAGCAGATTTGAGAATTTTTAATAAAAACTCCCCCAAATCCAGTTGCATGGATAGACAGTATTGAGAGTGTATGCTCCATACTGAATTAACTCCATAGAAACTGAGTTCATTACACGAGTCCTCTGCAACCATCCCATTGTCCACATGCGTGTGCCATGCTGGGCTTACCCCAGCTGCAGAAGACTCTCAATCAAACAACAGATCTCATTCATCCTGGACTCTTACAGCCCACAGAGGACTACAGATTACTGAGAAGAGAGTTGGCATTGTCCACATTTGGATTCTTGTGTTTATTTCACAAATACAAAAAAAAATCAATTTCAATCCAACTGTTTGATGTTTCCCCACAAGAAATCAGTTATGCTGTGTTTCTGAGATCTATTTATTACATGTTATTTCCGGGGAGTCACCTCAGCAGGCTACTCTCAGGCCACACCATGGGTACCAGTCCCACCCCTCATGCCTTCTCTATCCAGGTCCCCACAACTGAACCTTCTGTCCCTTCAGATGATGCATCATCTGTGCTCCAATTCCCAGATCAATCCAGAAATATGAAAGGCAGCATCAAAATGGTTTCACCCACAAGAGTTAGCATCCTCATTCTCTCAATGGAGAGATGGATGGGTTAGCATCTATCACCTTGTTGAACTACGATCCAGGTGCTCAACACTAACCATTTCCTCTTCTGTTGTCAGAATCAGGCTATGGCACTTTTAGGATAGTCCCGTGAAAATAATGGTTGTGATGGTAGATAGCTAGCACTTAAAGATGGCTACCACGTTTAGGCAATGTCCTAAGCACTTTACACTTATAAGCACTGTTAAGCCATCCTGCCAACAGCTGTCATAGTCCATCCCTGAGAGGCCCATACCCTCTTTCCCTGGGGCCTGTGCCAGGTCCCAGGACTGGATGTCCATTTCATTTTTTATGATTGCCCAATTATTTTGATGTTCCTAGTCCCTCTTCTAGGACTAGAGATCTGCCTCTAGACCCCAATTCTAATGATTACATTGTCTTCTGCCTGATTTATAAACTCCTCTGGAGCCCTACCTCCTTCCCTCAGAACCACAATGTTCTTCACTGTGTGACTCTTCCCCACGGTGGCCTTTCTGTTTGGACACTGAGCCTCATCAGCTCTGACAAACCCAGGCTTGGTTGGGGTAGGTCCCATGCCAGGTCCTCACCCGAGGCAGATTTGGGGGGTGCGGCGGGGGGGATGAGGGGGAATAATCACAAGATGACAAGACTATCCAACAATGAGTTCCTTTTGGAAACTTCATAACTAACATGCACTGAGTATGACTTAAAACCAACCCCATTTATACCAATAATGAAGAGACTGACAGTGAAAGTCCATCGTGGATCTTACAGATTCAATCTCAAAAATTCTTAAAAATAGACTTAGTTTGTATGAATCTGGTATTTAAGAAAGTAAGTAGTAATGAAAGGTGACTGGGACATTCTGGATAGCACTCTGGTCTTGTCCTCTGTTTATTTCTTTTGCTCTCCAGCATCCTGAGTTCTAATGGTCCCTGATAAATAGCATGCTGGAATATGATTACAGAGCAGACATTGTTATTACATGATGTAGTTGTCAACTGTGCAGCCGTTACTACCAATGTTCAGGGATCCATAATAATGAAAGCAAAGATAACATGGATAATTAAAACTTAAAGAGAATCCAATATCATTTTTAAGCTATTTAGTTTCTCCCACACCAAATCTTTGCTCCGAACTCACAAATAAATAGACTACATGGGGCTATACCTCGTCTTCCTAATCAGTGATGGGACTGATTATAAAATCATCAAAAGACAGAGAATAGCACAAGGAAAAAAATAGAGAGGCCCTGGGTAATCCACAGCCTGACTAATCATGCCTGCGTGACAATGACTATATTTTCATGATAGGTTCATCTTAAGGAGCCAGAATAAGCCAGGTATCAGCTAATCAGTGCCCAGATAATTAAATATTGGATGAACTTCTGTGTGGTTCCACGAAGAAATCTCCCACTAAGGGGAAAATGTCAAATCTGATGTCATCTGGACTCCTTTTCACTGTCTAAAGCTTCTCTCAGCTGTGACTTTGGATTAGATCTCTTTGCTCACGCTTATTATCTGTACATGTGGCCTCATGATCACCATCCAACACAGCTCTGCAGAGAAGGAGATGCTGAATATAATGAGGGTGAAGTGAGTGTCTTCCCCAGCAATGACGAGCTCCTTCTCCCCACCCATCTCCAGTGAACGTTGGGAGAGACTCGTGGATTTGCAGTGTTCCTCCATTACTTTTCAGCTTGCATACGAGCATCTCACTGCTTCTCTTTGTGGAAGCATAACTCACACAGCCGGGTGGCTGTAGTCCAGCTCTGTGGAATAGCAATGTCCCCAGACCCTGAGACTGAGATCTTCTCAGGATGGGGAAGAGACAGTGAGGACAAGCTTTCTTTTATGCAGACGCCTGCTGGAAGAGATGTCCACAAATCCGTTCTTGTTTAGCTGGACAGGAGAATGAATCACATGAGGATTCTCAGTCATTAACAATAACTGATTATGACACTTGGGCAGGGACACTCTTCAGTGACTTCCAGAGGCTGTTCATCCTCCTTCCTGGGAAAATGCCAGGCTCTCTGTCATTCTTGTATTAAGACCCCAAATCCACTTGGGCTGAGTCTCCTTTGATGGCTTCCTGGCAATGAGGCTCCTGTGCACCTGTCCTCAGGCTAGGACTTAGCACAAAAGGCCCAATTCAACACCTGTTTTGCCTCTTTCATCTAGACCTGGGGAAATTAGTCAAAGGAAAATAAAATGGGGAAAAAAGATGTATCTGGAAATAATGTTAATATACAAGATTCATACTTTGATGTCTTACATACTAGCAAGATGCCAACCACAAGTTTGATTTCAAACTTACTAGCAGCCAATTTGAGACAGAGAGTCAGTTGTGTGGTTTGCATTGTCCATAAGATAAAAATAAACGAGTTGTCCAGGAGTAGTATCCAGGTGACAATATCAAGTAAGTCCCCCTACGTGTCCTCAAAGGTAGGACATAGTAACAGAAAGATTAATGTAGTACCCAACAGCATCCTCCATCACTCAGTGTGGAGAGAGTACAAGGGGTGGCAGAAGGAGGATGCTCAGCACTACGGTGACCTCTTTATTTATTTTTGTCTTTCAGCTAGGATTTTTAAAAAACTTTCCCCATGTCTGATACGGGAATTAAAAACAACAACTTTTCACTAATGTAGCCCTTTGTTCATGAAGCTAGGTTACAAATGGGCTTGCTCTAGACCAGTGGTTCTCAACCTTCCTAATGCCGCGACCCTTTAATATAGTTCCTCATGTTGTGGTGACCCCCAACCATAAAATTATTTTCGTTGCTACTTCATAACTGTAATGTTGCTACTGTTATGAATCGTAATGTAAATATCTGATATGCAGGATGTATTTTCATTGTTACAAATTGAACATAATTAAAGCATAGTGATTAATCACAAAAACAATATGTAATTATATATTCAATATGTGTTTTCCGATGGTCTTAGGCAACCCCTGTGAAAGGGTCGTTCAACCACCAAAGGGGCCGTGACCCACAGGTTGAGAACCGCTGCTCTAGACTCTAGGGTTGTGCCAAGAATTCTTAGTATTAAACAGAGAGGGAAATGTTTCCTGAACATAAATTCTTTATCAGGAAAGCCTCAGAGCACAGGTTAAAGATATGAGCTATCCAAGCTTCTGAAGTCTATCACTACAGGACGAAAATGAAATTTCATGCCCAATTCAGTTCAATAGACAGTTATTGTGTTAGGTACTGTTAATATATGAAGATTAATAAAACTTTGTCACTGCTATCCAATAGGTCACAACCAGAGGGGGGAGAGAGAGTAGACTCAATAATCCCTACACAGGGTCATGCCAACTCTTAAGGATACTCTGGCAGCAAAGTGAAGGGGTTTCTTACCCAACTAAGGGGGATCAGAAACAGCAACCTGAGGGGGAAATCCTTGAACTGAATCTTGAAGAACACTTTCATCACCGCTGCCCCCAATCTATAAGAGAGAGCCCAAGTGTGTGTAAGGGCACAGGCATTTCATGCCTGCCAACGCACATAGTCCACATGTGTCTGTGGAGTGAGTGCTACAGGAAGATGGTGTTGCAAACCTAGGGACCTAGGGACCATCAGCATAAATCAGGGAAGCATGATACAGCAAGAAAACTGGTATATAACTGAAAGGAGGTTAGGGAGAGGGAGTTGCAGGAGACCCATCGGGAGAAGAACCCAGAGGCCATATCCACGTGGAAAAGGAGCTTGTACTTTTTGTGTTAAGAAACAAGGGGTCACAAAGTGGACATGACAACATCTGCATTCTGTGTTACCACTAAAGTACTACAGAGGAAGGGTTGAGTTGGCAGCTAGGTGGAGTAGAAAAAGAGTGGGGACCTGGAGACTGGCTAGCATGCTGCAGTGAACTATGAGAAAGGACAGAAGCCTGAGATAGGGCAAGGGTTGGAAAAAGGGAAAAGGGTTGGTTTTGAGAATACATCCTTAGCAGAAACATTAACAGAACTTTGTAACCTATTGAGTGAGAGGTGGGGAAAGGAGTCTAAGGTGTTTCTCTCATTTCTCATACCAGTAAATGATGATGCACCAAGAAGATCAGAAAGAGAAGCACATGCATATTCCTGGCCTTTCACCTGTAAATGGGCCACTATTAGATAGATAGTAGCCCCTTGTGCCCAATTTCATAGTCACTTTTAACATCCTGGAGATATGCTCTAAGTTGCCATAGAAATTTCTCCTATCAGCCTCTAGTTAGAAGGCAGTGCTATGAGTGGGAAGTGTTTGGAGATAGGAATTGGGAGTTCCTGGCCTCTTCTATGCTACTGCTGAGTAATAGTAACATTGGTCACCACAAGTCACCAACTGCCTGTAGCTCAGTTTTCTCATATGTACAATGGGTGTTTGACAAGGCCTGCACACCTATCTCACAGTCAATGTAAAGACCAAACACAGTAGTTTACTGGATCATGTTTTTAAAATATGTGTACTATGCAAAGGTTAGGGACAGAGGCTACTACAGGAGGGGAAAGCAAAACAAAGGATGGTAAGAGAGGGACTTAGAAATGCAAAGGCAGCTCTGCAGGACCCAGAGAACTTTTTCATTGCCGCCACCCCAACCCCCTTCTTTTCATTTTCTTTTCAGTAGGCAATAAAAATACACAGAAATATGACCACAGAAGCGCTGCCAAATTCAATACTCATAATAACTATTCAATATTCAGCAATACACATGCAATATTGCAGATGGTTGTGGGATGTGATGGTCTCTTTCCAATAGTTCCAAAGGGAAAAACAAAATGTTATAAGACAACAGCCAGTCATTTGATGCATCCTGACTGTTTAAGAGACATAAGAGTCAGCAATCATGTGCAAATTAAAACATAATTATACACACAGACTACCCAGGATTAAGTAACATTTCACAGATGCATGCTAAATTACTAAACATCTTTGGAAATAAATTGTGACCATCATTTGCTATTATCCCAAAAATATTATTACCAAAACAAGTCAAAGTACAGAGATACATATTGCCTAGTGAGCTAAAGGTATGCATGTCATAAGAGATTATTACCACAAATTTGAGGGGGGGGGGAGGTGTTAGTCACTAAGTAGTCATTTTACCCCACAGGGTCAGTAAACAATTTATGTAAATGTGCACCAATAGATACACTGCCCAACAAAATTCCATTCCTCCCTTGGCAATGCAAACTATTTAGCTTTGAGGTAGCCAGTCACAGTTTATTACAGATCTAATCAGTGCCACCCCATCATAATCCCTAGCTGCAAACAATTATGCCTATCTCAGTCCCTGGTGTGAGTTGTGTCACATGGCAACCTAGTCAGATGATGGCTATGGGCAGAAGGGTCAAGTAAATGGTGGTGTTGGGTTTATTAGTCCAGAAATTGGGAGGAGAGAGACAAAGTTGGATGAGGACATACATTACAAAGTAGACCAGTGGCTGATTCCTCGCTGTCCCCATTCCTCTGCACCCCTCTCCCAGTTCCACAAAGCCAGACAACTTAAAGAGATGACCCTTATGGCCAAGTCCTGGGGCCATTTTGTGAACTGAGGCCCTGAGCTCTGACTGCTTTTCTACACAATCCCCAAGACTAGAACACTCCCCATCATCTCTGTATGCCCCCACCTGACATGGTGCCAAGCACAGGACAAACAATCAGTGCATGTTTGCTAAACATAGGAAATCTTTAATGAAATGGAAGCCATTTTCTGGCCTTGGAATACCCTTGCCCATTAAAAGTTCCCAGTAGAACCCAGGCCATCACCAGGCAAGTTACCCTCTAACTCTGTGTCACATGCCCTATTCGTGGACAGGGGAGGGAGGGAATGCATGAAACTGTCTCTCGTCTCGCTTCATGTCCCTGAACACATTTTATTCTTTACGTAATTTAAGTTCTTTTCCTTCTTTCAGTGCCTTAGGAATGAGCCATTAGTCAATGGTGAAGTGAACAAATTAGCAAGTATTTATCGAGTGCTAACTGGGTGTAAAGCTCTGTGTTAAGTACAATTGAAAGATTTTTTAAAATTTTTATTAATTCCAGCTGAAAAGATTGAAGACATACAAATGAAGTAATTTGGAAACAATAATAAAACATGTGTTTAAATGATCATGAAATTTATGTACAATTTATGCACTGCTTACTTTCAAAACTATCTTCATCAACATATAATAAAACACATATATGTAGAAAACAATTAAAATAATAACAGCAAGAAAATGAAGCAATAAGATTGGTACCGTTGTGATTTAACCCAGTTATTAATAAATGGAAAGGAGCAAAGGGTAGCTACAATTCAGATACATGCCCAGTAAAGTCTAAATGACGTAGAGAGGGTGCTCCGCTGTCAGTCATACCAGGGAACAGGGCATTAGCCAGAATGAGAGTGGACACTGCAAGGGCACGAAATCTGAAATACATAAGCTCCTGAACAAAGCGAGTTCTCTCTCTTGGCCCCCTTGCTCTCCGGGAACTCTTGCAGGGGGTGCGCTCCCCTGCAATCACCCACTTGGTTCATGGACCCCACACCATGGAATGATGGACTAGAACTAGTCTGATGCTGTTCTGGACTCAACTCCACCATGGAATGGAAACTCTGGACACTGGCTTTGCGTCTAGCTCTGCTAAAGCTCCAATTGCAACTTTTCCAGGACTGGTTTAAGAGAAATGGGACTTTGGAAACTGAGGGATATAACGCTACGTAAATAAAAATCACTCATTTTCCCATGTGAGTCTTACAAAATCCTTTTTTCTCAAGATATGGTAAGAATACCCCTCCCACTAGCAACAGAGAAATTCCACCTGTGCAATTCTCCAATAACAAGATGATTATGCTACCAATTTGGGATGCGTGGTTGATGCCACCAGCATGACGGCTGGTTTTAAGACTCTCAGCAGCCACGGCAATAAAAGAAATGGGAACATGGTGCAGTATACTAATAGACTCTTCATGATGACTTAGGAGGAAATGTCTAGGGTGCCAAGAGAAGCAAACATTGTCCTGGTATTAAATTCTAAGGAGAATTTATAATGTGAATCATTATATCAGGAACATTGAACAACACAATGGACAATATCTTCCACAACAATTTTTAGAGAAATGGGGAAATGTTCATCAGTTGGCTAATTCTTAAAAATAGCCTTCCATAAAAATCAGGGGCATGACAACCAACAAAACTGAGTGAAGACATTTCCACAGGAAACAAAGTTAACATGGTCCAGGAATACAGGTTTCTCAATGACCTGACAAGAGTCAGGCAGAGAACTTAATAAACATTAAGTACCGGTACACTAAAATGTTGAGTGGAGACTCACATGCTTTAGATAAACATGCAAGTATGTCAAAGCTGCTATTTTGTTGTGAAAGTTAAGAAAACTAACCATTACTCTTGTTTGAACTAAGGCCCACAAGAACGGCTTGACACAGTGCCAGATTTTTCCTAATTCCTGGATGCTAGGGCAAGAAGTTGAGTTTTTTGGTAGTATATTAAAGGGTGAACATGTCTGGGGCAGGGAGGTAAAATAAAGATATTCTAGTTCCGTGTCATTTCAGGATCAAAGATTTACTCTACAATTTTCCCTTCTTCCATCATAACTCATATCTCTACAAACTTCCCACCCCATGGTCACTAAAGGGGCTCCCCATCTGACTTGGGTAATTCTTCTGTTAAAATGTTACTTAGGACACGAGGCCAATTTTACATATGGACTTAGCTGCACTGACTGGGTCCCTTTTTACTAGAAACAAACTGCATAAACAGTGCTGGCCTGATGGGTGGGCGAAGCACCACCATGCTGAGCTGGCATAATCTGAGGGCCTGGCCACAGAGTCAAGACAGAATTCTTGCAAATAACTTTCCCTATGGCCCATCAAAAAGCTTCCAGCTCCACCGTCAGGGATGCACCCTTCGGGCTCCCTATCTTTAAGAGGTCGCCATTAAATAGTCAGTATAACCAGAACCTTAATCCTCTACCACCTGCTGATAGCACCAGAAGGGTCACAGGCATAACCTGGCTCAAAGATCACAAGCTTACTGATTGCAGGCCAAATTCGTCCTGCTGATGTGTTTGTATGGACTGAAGAGTGATTTAAAATATAAACTTTTCACATAAAATTCAATTTTTTCAGTTCTCCTAAAAAATTAGAATTTCTGGCAACACCAGGCCTATACCACCTCTGGCAGCGATCAGCCAATGGAGCAGACTAGCCCCTGCCCCTTTAGTCACAGCAGGCTTTCTCCACTCTGCCCACTCCCCACCACTCCCTAGTGTCTTCTCCCAGGCCTGCTGCACCCATTTACATGACATGCCTCATCCTTTGGCCATTTTCCTTTATCCTTCATGATCCAATACTCTTATTTTATGCCCTACAGAGGGGAAGAGACTTGCTCAAGTTTGTACATCTGGTAAGAGGCTGAGCCAGAGGTAACCTGGCCTTCCCAGGCCCCCAATTCTCTCCATGGCAGATCTAAGCCCTCAGCAGGCAGGATGGGACAGGTGCCAGTGGAGGTCAACCCCTCCACAGGGAAGTGGAGTTAGGAAAGCACCAACGACAAGTATGGCTCAGTTCACGTTGTTCTGCCCCGGGCAGGTTCTGCCTGCAATAATATTTTACAGCATCCTCCAGAAAAATCAATTGGTTTAAAATAGCAACTGATTCTTGCCCTGGGTGAAAATGTTAGGCATATGCAAAAAAGGGAGCGTTGTGTTTTCTTTAAAGCTCTTCCGAACCTGTGAACAAGTAGAATTGTTCACCACACACGCCCAAACACACACACACACAAAAATCACTCAACAGTATTTTCTTAGGGGAGAGACAGATTTAAAATTTAGGAATGTGGGGGTTTATTCAATTCTTTAGGAGCCTTTCTTTCAACCACATAATGCCTTTCTTTGATATAATATTCGAAAATACGCTTGTCACTACTTTATGCTAAAATATAAATGGCTCATGGTCTCTAGCTCTCTTTTAGGAGAAAGAAGCGAAGTAAGGGGGGTGGGGGACCTGGCGTGAATGGCTCTGCCTAGATGAAAAAGTGCAGGCAGAACATTTCCAAGCTGCTAAACACCAGAAGGAGATAAGAGGTGGCGTGTGAACTGCCAATTATGATGGTAACAATAATGAAAATAGTCCCCACTGTGCTTTGGAAAGCCCCAGTCCTGGGCTGGCATGAGCTCCAAAGCTCAGGTGTTCTTGGGCAGCACAAGGGCAGTGGGGCCTCCCTTACCAGGAAGCCAAGTGATTCCAGGGCTGTGGGTCAGGAATGTGAGTAGCCCCCCAAAGAAAGGGCTGCCTCAGTCCCTTAGCTTCTGTTCTAATCGGCATGAGTTCTTTCCTAAGGTGGAACCCCGGGGTTTCCACCTTTTCCACTTCAGTCGCTGGCAGGTACCCTCCCTCCCCCAATGTGTGCAGTGCAGCTGGCATGAGCAATCAGCTTGCCTTCACCTTCTTCCCTCCTGGAGAATACCCTCTCCTCCCCCACCTGTAGGAAAATTCCAGCCAACCTTTAACTTCTCTTATCCATGAAGCCAAAGCACCCCCACCCATGGAATTATATTTACGCTTGGCCCTCGCTGCTGGCTGCTGCTGCAATTCCTTCCTAGCACTTACTTTATTCTGTCTGGTTTTATACGTCTGGTTTAGCTGTCACCATCCCTAACAAGACGTGAGTTCCTTGAGCCCCAGAACAGTGCCTCAGCTATGTTTCCACCCTCAAGCCTGCAGAATTTGGGGCAGTAGTAAGCACTCAATGAATATCTAATGAATCTAGGGCTCCACTTTTTAAAAGGCAGCTGCTTTGCTGGAATGAGAAGCTGTGTGATACCAGCTAGGGAGGAAGGAAGTCAGTCAGGTTCAAACAACCTAGAGGGGCGACCTCACTCCCACACTGACCTCTCCCTCCGCATCACATGGTAGCAAATGGCTTGGCATCCTGAAGCTGTGATGGCATGATTTTAATTATCACCCGTGCGCATTTTCTTCCTTTCTCTGTCCATCTCACAGAAGGGAGCATCCCTGTCTCTTCCGGGTCACTCCCCAGCTACACATACACCTTCTCATTTCATCAATAGTCACTGCAAACCCACTTTCCCCTTCACTGCAAACACACTCGGTCTTCTCCCCAAGTCAAACAGTCTTCCCGTCCTTAATGTCACCTTCTGCGCCCCAGCCTGTCCACCCTCAGTCTTCCAACCTCAGTAAATGCGTCACCACCTGCCCAGTGGCTCAGCCTGAAACCTCAGACCTAGTCCTTCATTTCTCTTTTATTCACGCCCTGTCCTGGTCCCATAGTGGCCATCCTCGCCAGCTCTGGTCCAGAATACCTCCCCCATTGGCCCACTTCTCGCCCCTCATTTCATGCCTGGAGCACCAAACTGGACCCCCACTTCCTCTCTTTGTCCATAACCTGGATCCCTCCCAGAAGCCAGAGGAACTGTAATGCATGCTTGAGCCACCCTCCTCCTGCCCCTCCCAGGGCTCCCCACCACCCCAGGATGAATTTGAGTCCCGAGTGGTCAGGCCGCCACCTGCCCCACCTTCATGCTCACTTCTCTCCGGCTGCTCTGACCTCTGCTTTTCCTTCAACCTTGAATGTATCCAACACTCCATCTTGGAGTTTTCTACTTGCCATTCCTTCCGGTCCTTCTCAGGCTTTCCTTCTCTGCCCTCAGCTTAGAATCACCTCCCAGAATGAACTGGTGATTATAATAGAATCAGGGACATAGAAAGGGAATGGACTCACTATTCTTGGTGGGGAAAGGGGTGTGGGAGATGCGGGAAGAGACTGGACAAAAATTGTGCACCTAGGGATGAGGACAGTGGGGGGGGGGGGGGTAAGGGCAGAGGGTGGGGTGGGAACTGGGTGGAGGGGAGCTATGGGGGGAAAAAAAGAGGAACAAATGTAATAATCTGAACAATAAAGATTTACTAAAATAAATAAATAATAATAATAATAATAATAATAATAAACCTGAGGGGTCATAAAACACCAAAAAAATAAAAATTAAAAATAAATAAAATAGCAACCTTGCTTCCCCTACCCTGTCACTCCCTGACTCTGCTTTACCTTCCAGCATTTATCACCAGTGAATATATGCTATATATTCACTTGTTTATTATCTGTCTCCTCCCAATAAAATGTAAATTCATTTCATAAAAAAAAAAAAGAATCACCTCCCATGCAGTTCCATGAGCCCTATTTAAGGACCTCCTGCCTGCACCACTTTTCACCCCTGCACTTATTCCCCACACTCAGAAAGTATGATGTCTCGCTAGTGTCTGCTCATGCAACGTCCCTTCCCCCTGTCTCGGTCAGGGCAGACATCATCTTTCTTACTATCTGATGCAGCCACAGCACTTAGCACAGACCCCAGCATGTAGAATGGGCACAGAGCAAAAATGACTGCGCACAAGTGAGCTTTTCAGCTCAGGAGTCCCGTCTCCACAACCCTGCCCTCAACTCCACACAGACTGATCTCCCTCCCCTACCACCCTCCTGAAATCGCTCCTAACTAGCAATTCAGTGACCCTCTTGCAGCCCTCATCTCCCTCTGTGTCTCCACAGCCCTTCATTCATTCACAGCTATTTTTCCACCCTCACTGTCCACTCTTCATACACGTGTTGTAGAAATTTCCACGTGATGTGCCTTATGTTCAACCCCTGCCCTCTCTTGTCTCCATATCTTGGCAAGTGTAATTTTCTCTGCCTGAATGACCTTTTATCTTTTTTAAAACAGGTAAAATATGATTCTGTTAACATGTGTTAAGATTATAAAAGATTAATATTGAATATAAATACAGCAAAGCATACAGGCAAGTAGAAATCCTTCTAAACAGTGCTTCTTCAACTGGGATCTACAGACCCTAGGGAATTTAAAAATTTTGTGCCTTCATTTTGATATCAATCTTTAAAAAACAGTTCACAGAAGCATAATCTATTGTTGAGTTGCCCACCTAATCACCAAGTGCTTTGATGTGACTACAATGCCTGTGCTTGCATTCTTGTTTACAGTAACCATGGCAACAAGGAGATCTGGCTTAATTGGCACAGGCTAATGAGAAACTAATAGTGGGACAGCACAGCAACCACCTCCTTCCCCAGCTGACTACTGACTCCTCTTCCAGCATCAAATACACAAGGACCAGGGCTAGGCTCTTGGAGGCAGGAGACAAAGCTGTGGGAAGGATCTCAGCTCAGGCAGAGAGATCAGCATGTACTTGGGGGAGGGAGGGGGGGGTCCCTAGGGGTGAGGGAAGGAGTGGAAGGCAAGTGTGGAGGGTCAAATCCAAAGAGCAACACAGAGGCCAAAAGAATGAATGAATGAATGATTGAAAGGAGGGAAATTCAGGCACAACAAAGATTTTTTAAAATAATTTAAGAATACTGTGACTAGCTATGGTTCAATAAAATTGAAAAAAAACTACATAAAATGAATAAACCTTAAAATATACAAATTATTATATTTATTACAGATATTGAAAAGATAATTGAAGAAATTCTTCCAAAGAATCCCAGGCCTGGTCATTTATATAGGTACATTCTGGGCAATGTTCAAGCAATAGATAATTTCTACATCATATATACTGTTTCTGAAAACAGAATAAGAAAGATGCTTAACTCCCTCCATGAGGCTAATATTACTGTGAGCCTAGAAATGCATAAGGATAGTACAAGAACAGAGATTATAGGTTCATTTCACTTAGGTACATGAAAAAAAAAATCCCAAATAAAAGATTAACCAACTAAAGACAACAGTGAATGGAAACAATTAAGAGATTATAGTCAAGTAAGACTGATCCCAGAAAAAAGGGTAGTTTAACAACAGAAATTTATTCTAAATCACTATATTCATATAGTGATTATATTATTATTTTAATATATTCTGAAAAAAACATTTAATGAAGTATAAACCTATATATAATTTTAAAATAACTTTCAAAATACTGAAAATAGAAGTTTCTTAACCTGATAAAGGTTACATAATAAACTCCAGAGCAAGCCTCATACACTTAACCCCATAGATTTTTTAAACGATGGGATTATATTTGTCACTTTGAGTTGGCAAAACATTTTTTAAAGGACTTAAAAGCACAAACAACAAAGTAAAAAAATTAATAGATTTCTATTCAGTGGTGACCACATAGACACAATTAAAAATAAGTAACAACTTGGAGGTGGTATCTCAAAGTATGGAACCAATAAGAAATTAATAGCCATGACATAAAAGAATCCTGCAAACCAGTAAGAAAGGAAACCCAGTAGAAAAGCTGGCAAAAGCTATGGGTAGAAAATTCACAGCAAAGAAAAGCAAACTGGCTAACAAATATGTGAAGAGACGGTCAACCCACGATTAATTGGGGGGGAAAAAAGCAAAAATGCCAGTTAACACAATGATAAAATACTTTACACCTATCATGCTGACAAACATTAAATCAGACCCTCTCAAGGCTCAGCAAGGAAGTGAGATGAGAAACCCCAGGTGCTCCTACTGGCATGGAATCTGGCAGCAGCTCCCGGGAACAATCTCACTGAAATCATCCATGTGCAAGGATGTCATAACCGCCGGCCTGTTCCTGGAGTCACGCTCCCAAGAAACTTTCACACGAGTGGATGAGGCGATGTGCCACAGCTCTCCTTGTGGCAGCTGGAAACTGAAGGTGACCTAGGTGCTCGCCCTGGGGGCTGGGTGGAAGTAGAGCCGGTGCTTAGCATGACATGCATGTCGTCAGAAGGAATACTGACAAGTTCACTCAGCAACAGGGGTCATTCGTAAAAATATGGCAGTAAATGAAAAAAGTCAGAAGCAGAATGAAGTATATGTACATAAATTAAAACCAGACCACAAAACAACACTATATATTTTACTAACAAACAAAAACGGATGTCCAAGGACACAACTCACACACACTCAAGTAGGTGCTGATGGGAATGGGAGGGTATTGTGGGGGGCAGGGCAGGAGGAATGCAGAATAAAATTGAATAAGACAAGAGAGGGGCCTTGTACTGACAAATCATGATCGCTTGCTGTAATTTAAGGGAAATAATTAATCCAGTTTGGCAGATCTTGAGTTTACAGGGGGGAAAGTGGTAGAAATACTGGGTTATTACATAAAATACAGGGTGGGGCAAAAATAGGTTTACAGTTGTGAGTATGTGCGACACTGAGTTTATGCCTGTATTATTTTCCATACGAACTGTAAACTTTTGCCCCACCCTGTAAAGATACCTTAAAGTCAGAAGACTTGGCATCACACTGCTCAGTAGTCAGACTTGCTATCACTTTGTAAACGGAGATTTCTTGTGAGTGAAACAACAGCATAGCATATTACACTGATGTGGTTGATTTCAATGTGGGAATTTTTTCTATAGTTTTGACTTTATTTATAAATTTATCTTTGTTGTATAATTAAGGTTTCCAAGTGTTAAGACTGCAGTGTACTTCGTGTTATGTTTGCATAGATCTAAGTACCATTATAATAAAAATAGTTTAAACGGAGTCCTTGAGAATACTTTTCTCTACAAGAGACCGGTTCCTCTCTACTCTGGAGTGGGAAATGCTACTTGAGGGTGGGAGAGTTGAGTGTCATCCTAAGGCACAGTGTATGGTGCCCTAACACATCTAGGTATTTCTTTTGCTCCTTCCCTAACCGTTTTTAGAGCGGTCCTCTTGCTTATTGCCTGTCATGGTGGTGAGGCCCTAGTTCCCCTTTGATATTTAAAAATGAAACTCTTCAAGAGCAAGGTGCTGGTTTTAGCTGCAGAGAGTCCTAGATGTTTGGGAAGACAGGACCTGTGTGCAAAAGCACTTTGGAAACTGCGAAGAATTATCTGCAATTTATTATAATGACTGTTGTCATTGCTGCTTCTCCCACTGCTGGAAGCTAAGAGCCTGCTGTGACCTATGTCAGTGAATTACTCTGGTCATTCCCCAAGTAGGGACAGCCTAGCCATCACCTTGCTGATGCCCTCACCTGTGAAGGGAAAGGAACAGGGAGGTCTGGGACAGCTTTGTCACCTTCGTTCTGAGCTGTATTAAAGAGCACACTGAGGAGGCTGCTCAGGGTTGGGAGGGGCAATGGAACAGGATGTCTATTCAGTGCTGCTGCGTATGCCGATACAATTAGTGCTTGGGCCCCAGGGATTGAGGGTGCTGGAATCCAGCCAGGACTCTGTTCACTAAGCCTTGTGTCCTGTGCAGGATGGTGACCACCCAGAGAAAGAGGGAGGGTCGCCCTACAGCACCAAGTCTTCAGTCCATCTGCCCAGACAGGGGCACCTTTTAAAAATCTGTGCTTGCAGGGGGGAAAGGGGAAGGGGGAAGAGGAGAAAAAAGAGGAAGAGGAGGGGGGTGTGTGTATGTGTGTGTTTCTAATTTGTCCCAAGCTTCCGTCAGCTCATTAAGCTCTATGCCAGCCTCAAACTCTATGCCAGCCCTGCTCCAACCCAAGGTGCCACACAGACCAACAGTGACCTCACGGTGGCCATTAGCTATCAGAAAAATTTATTTTTCAGTTCTTCTTGACAGGCTGGGTATGAACCAGTGACCTCTCTGTAAAAATCTCCCAACTCCATTAACTCAGCCACCCAAGAGCATAGCTCCTGGTTACCATTTAGTACTGAAATCAGAGCCTATGTGGGGCCTATTGTACTGGGTGCTCTGTTTAGGCACTTGCCTGGAGGGGCTCTAAGTGGACTCCCCCCACTGCTTACCCTCCATCCTGGGTGAGAGAAGAGGGAGGGCGGAGTATCACTGGAGGAGAGTGACTGGTCCCCATAGTGTGACAGGTCATCCAGGTTGAGCTGTCTATCATATCCCCCCTACATCAGAGCTGGCAGAGGTGAGGAGATGAGGATGCTGTGGGTGGAGGGCATTTGTGAGTGAGAATGTACATTTGAGCCTGAAGTTGTGCACATGTGTTGCATGCTTGTGCTTGTGTGTAAACGGATGTCATATGCATTAATTTGATTGTAAATGAGGATCTATGTGTGGGGTGTTTTTTTTTTTTTTTTTTCTTTTTTTTTTTTTTTTTTTTTTACAGACAGGAAGGGAGGGAGATAGAGAGTTAGAAACATCGATGAGAGAGAAACATCGATCAGCTGCCTCCTGCACATCTCCCACTGGGGATATGCCCACAACCAAGGTACGTGCCCTTGACCAGAATCGAACCTGGGACCCTTCAGTCCGCAGGCCGACGCTCTATCCACTGAGCCAAACCAGTTTCGGCGTGAATTTCTTTTAATCCATGTTATTCAGGAGCAGTTTTTCCTTTCCCAAATGCATTTTAAAACTACTTTCAATGTTGCATCCTATATAATAAAAGGGTAATATGCAAATTGACCCTAACAGCAGAATGACTGGGAATGACTGGTCACTATGACACACACTGACCACCAGGGGGAAGATACTCAATGCAGGAGTTGCCCTCTGGTGGTCAGTGCGCTCTGTGTGGGGTGTTTTTGTTGTAAGTTTGTTGGAGGAAGCTGTACATACTGAGCACAAGAGTGAGACTGAGGGATCCAACGTTGGAGGAAGGAAGTGAGAAAGGAAGACACAGGAGGTGAGGAAGAAGAAGAAAAGACGCAGGGAGAAGATGATGGAAGAGAGAGCGCAATTAAGAGGAAGGAGAAGAGACTGCCTTGGGGGTGGCTGGTCCTCAGAAGCAGAGTATGGAACACTCTTTGTGAGATGGATGTTCTGAGGTCCCCATTAAGGTCCCAGGTGAATGAGGGGACGGAGAGAAGCAGAAGCAGCAACAACACAACTGCCTCCACGCGGTGGCCCAGCGACACACAGATCACCAACACCTGATGACTGTGTCACATCCTAAGCCTACAGGGTCTCCCAGCCAATGCCCTCGCACCTCCAGGCTGCACTCTCAGCCCCGAACAGTCAGACCACCAGCTCCCAAGTCAGGGGACTCAGCTCCCAACTGCCTGACTCTGCCTCTCCAGGCCCAGTCTCTTAGCTGCCATGGGGGCAGGGCAGTGTGGCAAGGAGACACTACTCCCATCTGACCTTATAGGGAGAACTGAGGCGAGGAGGGGTTCAATGGCTGCCCCAGAGTTCATTCACTCTCATTGCATGAAGGGATGAGAGGGCTCAGAGCCCAGACATTTAGTGGGCAGCCATCCCTGCAGGTGGTTAAGTCAGTTCTGTGTGCTCCATGCGGAAAGCGGTGACAGCCCAGAGTGACAGAGAACAAAATGAACCCTGCTGTCCACCCTACTGGTGGCCCAGCCACTGAATCACAGGCTGCAAAGACCTGGCTGGGAAAAGGACTTCCATTAAGTAAAGATGACATTCTCAAGGGTCTCAATGGCTGAAACTTTTTCAGCCAATGCCCAGGATTGGCAACACAACTTCCCCAGACTTGCCACCACCCCCCCCCCCCCCCCCCGCCGGGGGGAATCAAGTGAGGATGGTTATGAAAGCCCTTTAAAAAGCAAGGTCTAGTTCATTCAATTCCCAGTTGTCATCATAGACATCGGGGAGGGAGTTGAAGTGGGTGAGAAGGGATCTGGGGACCATGGTGCCTTGGGTTCACAGGAAGCCCCTATTGGAGTACAGGAGCGGACCTCAGTGAGAAAGTAAATGGGAGAACAGTGGGTGCTAAGCCAACAATGAGAGCCCAGAAGTGGAGGGAAGTTCACTCCCTTCTCCATTGTCTCAGCGGAGGCTTCTAGAAGATGCAGACCCAGAGGTAGGGCCTGAAATAGGGGAGGAGACTCCAGATGGTGCATGGCCCAGGTACAGGGGTGTGCTCCCAGGAATGACACTGGTGTCACTCAATCCATAGCTTGACCAAAACACCAAGCAGTTTCTCTTTGTGCCTGAGCAGAGGCCATCTGGGAAAACCCTGAGCTCAGAGCACGGGGTGGTGACATCGGAGCACTTGATTGCAGGGACATCCGAAAGGCTTCACTGACAAGGGGACTTGGCTTGAGCCTTGAGACAGGAGAAGGGCTCCCAACCTCTTCACCAGGCGGCTCAGCACACAGCCAGCCCACCCAGGGAGAGGCCTCCCAGTTTGACAGCTGAGAGCCAGGAAAGCAAATGGTTTCCTGTAGGGAGGGATTTTGCTGCAAATCCCTAATCAATGAGGAGAAATTTAAAGAGATTAGGGTAGCTGCTGGCTGCACACATCCTTCCTCCCCTCCCCACTGCTGGAGCTTCCTTTCCTTTGACTTTGGTTTTCCCCTCTATTTCCTCCCATCTATATCTATCAACTCTTCCTCCTTCCTCTCCCTTTCATCCCTCCCCTCTTCCCTCCTCTTCCCTGGAACCTCCTGGGGTCTCTCTGTCCACCCTTCTTTCTCTTGCCCTCACTCTGCCCTGCTCCCCACCTATCCCTCCCCCCTCCCCGATTCCACAGAAGCTCTCTGTCCTCAAGGGGATGCTTTCACTGTTTATTAATTTATGACCAAACAAAACAACTTTTTGAAAGCCCAGAGGAAGACATTCCTGCCTCCATCCCCAGCCTTTGATATCACCCAACCCAGACGGTAAATGTCCTGAAGAGCCTGGTCCCCCAAAAGTGACCTCCCCATATATTAGGGGGAAGGAACCAACATTGGAGCATGGGAGTTAGAACCAGAAACCACAGGTGAGCAAGAAGGGAAGATGGACTCAGGCTCATGAATATAAGGGTGGTTGTCAACACCCAGATTTGGGCAATGATAATCATGGTAACACCTGACATTTAATGACACCTTGTGCTTATGGTGTATCAGAGCTCTCTCCTGTAGGTGTTCTTTCCCTCTTCCTTTAGGATCCCCACTTTCAATTGCTGCAGCCCTCATATCACAGCCCTCCCACCTATCAGGACCCCCTGTGAGCCCCACCTCTTCCATAAAACCCGGTAAATTGATTCCTGTAGCACTGAGCATCTGCCTCCCACAATTTGGCTCCTGATAATTTACTGCCCTGTCTCTTTCTCTTGCTGCTTGTTTTGTCTAACTCTTGTCTCCCAACTATGGCTCCTGCAGAGCCCAGACCAGACCCAATGCTGCTTCTATAACTGGCTCAGGGTCTGGCTGGGTGCCGTATATCTGGTAGGAGGTCAATAGTATATGATTGATCAGTTGATTGTAAGTCTCATTAAAACCTATGAGGCAGGCACAAGTGAGTATTTTTTCTGTCATGATGATATCAAACAGAATGGGGTTGGAGGGTATCTATTACCTGTCCTCTGGATCCAAGGAAAGCATCTATTCCATTAATCTTGCAAGACTTGCCACAGTCTGGGTGTTTGGGGGTGGGGAGGGAAGCTGAGAGGGTCTATGATAGGTTTCCTCTGGGATGTCCCCTCAGGTCTCACCTTGCTCAGCTGCTTGGACTTAGAGGTAACATCCACAGAGTGAAAGCTCAGTGTTCCAAGTAGAACGGCTGAGGTTTGAGGTTTGGTTCCAAACAGAGCTGTGTTCAAATCCCAGTTGGACAAGCAATATCTTCAAACCTCCTTTTTCTCATCTGTGAAGTGGGTTTAATTTCTACCTCCCTTTTTTGTTAAAAAGTACTAAATGATACAGTTTATGTAAAACCATTGGCACAGTACCTGGCCCTAGGTAAGTGCTCAAAAAAAATGTAGATACTATTATTCTTCGAAGTCACCTGGTCCTTCCAGCCCCAGCCCCTCCTCTATCCTCTCCTCGTTCCTGGGCACAGTCAGCCAGCAGGGACAGGCCACTTGGAGTTTGGAGGATGGGGAAATGTCTGCACAGGCACAGATTGAGGTCAGGAAATTCATTTCACGTACACCATGACCTCTGTCCCAGCAATATTTTCTATCTCCAGGGGCACAAGGCTGGCTACTTCATTAACCCCTGAGAGCTGTCAAAGCCCATTTGGGGATTTCAATAACATTAGGATCTAGCCCTTCAGGGGCTGAAAGTCTGAAATCCAGGACTGGAAGCCTGGTGAGAGAAATCAGATGAACTGCTGGGACTGTGGCCTCACACAAAAAGGAGTTAAAAATAGGGGGCTGCATCTGAACACACAGAGGAAAGAAAGTGATTTTAGCTTAGGTTGGCATTTTGTGAACTCAGAGTTGGGGAGTAAATAAGTTTTCAATCTTGTAATTACTTATCAATTTACTTATTCAGCTACCATTCATTGGGCACCTACCATATGGAATAAAAAGTCAAATAAACAGTATGAAAAGTGATGAGCTGAGCATGCCCCGGGTGCTGGGGGAACCCACAGGAACATCTACATAACCTCTGAGGCAGGGAAAGCTTCATGAAAGGGGACAATTGAGCTCAATTTTAAAGAACAAAGTTAGGAAGGTACAATGGTTTCAGAGGGAAGGAGAGAGGGATGTAGATGGGAGAGGGATGGGATGGGCCTAAACAGGTATTGGAGGAGGCACAAATCATCAAAGGCTTGTATGCTAAGCTAAGGATCTTAATGATATTTTAATGGGGAGCCAGTGATGATCTGGATATAGAGTATAGAGTCAGCCAAGTGTAGAGTCAGCTTTATGTCTTGGAAAAATCACTGAGAGCTCTCCATGGGGAGCGGCATTGGAGAGAGAATGAGTTGAAAGTTATTTGAATAATTTGGGCAAGGAATGGTGATGGCTGGAACTTGGGCTGCGACGTGGACATGAGGAGAGAGCAGGATGGAAAGACACAAAGAAGATAGCACATGGTTACTGAATATGGGAGGGGGCAGCAGCACATGGCTACTGAATATGGGGGGCGCTTATCTAGAAAGAGAGAATGGCCAAAGTTTCTAGCTTGAGTGACCCATTCACTAACATAAGAAACAAGGTGAGAGATACAGGCTTGAGGAAGAGCCAAGCAGATTTGCTGTCTTATAGGAAAGCTGGCCATGCTGAGAGGCACTGATTTGCCAAGAATGAGGGAGTAGGAACCACACCGACTCCTTCTGAGTTGGCAGAGGCTACTTGGCAGCCCTGGCACTTCCACCACCTTGCCAGGACTCCCGAATGGATATGGAGATGTCCTTGACTTGGCATTGTGGCGGTGACAGGTGATAAGGTTGCCAGATAAAAGGACAACCAGTTAAATTTGAATCTAAGATAAACAACAACCTTTTTATTAGTGTATGTCCCAAATACCACATAGGATATACTTATGCTATATATATATTTACTGTTTATATGAACTTCAAATTCGTATTTTTATTTGCTAAGTCTGACAATCCTACAAGGACCCACCCTCCAGGTCCTGATCCTAGGAAACCCAGAAACTTACACCTTTGCTACTAGCAAAACAAGTTCATGGGGCAGCCCTGGCCAGATCCATGGGCCCTGCCATGTGCTCTCCTTGTCCAAAGAAACCTGAGAGCTGTGTACCTGAGTGTGTGACAGGGGGCAGTGACCTTCCACTAACGGCATTGGCCCAGTGACCCAGCAGAGTGGATGGCTCCTGAATACATATCTGAATAAATAGATGGATGGGGAAATTCAGAATCCTGCTCCACAGTGACTTTGGGCAAGTCACTTATCTCACAGATCCATATCCTCAATACTAAGACAGAGATGATAACTATCTTCTTGCATACCTATTATAAAGACCCAATAAAAAACTCAGATAAAGCGTCAAGCACAGACACTCAAATGCTCCATGCCTGCCCTGCCCGCCTGATCTGCTAGTTCCCATTCCCAGCTTATCTATCTGTAGCCAACATGAATAGGAAGGAGACTCACGGGAGTGGCATCCTCACTCAGCACCCACTTTGATTGGCCCATGAGCTGGAACAATCCAGGGACTGGTGATGCGGAAGGAAAAGAGGTGAGCTGACTTCCAACACTTGGTTTTATATTTTTAGTGCAGTGAGTAGAAGGTAGAATAACCCTCAGTGCTGATGTTCTCCCTAAGTGATAAACTGTCGTTGTCATTTAATGTCCACTGACTGACAGCCCATGACCCCGCCCCCTCCCCTGCAAAAGCATTTCCTGCAGGCCTCCTCGGTGAAGCCAGCCTGTGTCCAGGCCAAAACCCTGTGAATTCAGAGAACCAAATTGTAACAAGGTCAGAAGACACACAAGTCCTTTTGCTGGCAGCACCTGACAACCTTCCAACGTGCTTGCCGTGCCCAGTGCCCTGGGCTCCCAGCCAGCTCAAGGTTTTCCAAGGAGGAGAAAGCAGGTGCCTCCTGCAGGGTTTGGATCTGATTCATCGTTGTCATCAGCTCCATTCATATTCCCCTTTCAGTTCTGAGATACCTATGAAATGCTCCTTCCCACTAGGATCCTCTCCATGCTTCCCACAATCAATGCACTGACTTCTGATTCCCAGTCTGCATATCTCGCAGTCTTCCCTCCATCTGGACATAAGGCCCACCACAACACTGCCCCGGGACACGTGCTCTGACCACTGGATCCCAGGGTCCACACTGTCTCTAAGTTCCCAGAGCAAGTGTGCCCACATCCCTCACAGGGGTCCCTAATACCTGCCTCCACCGGCCACTCAACTATTTCCCCTGAATGTCATTTCCTCAACCAGATGGTGTGCTCTTAGCGGGAAAGGTAGACCAAGCATTAACTATCCACCAGCATCTACATTTTCCCTGTCCTCCTCAAGCCTGAGCCTGTCCTGTGCGGAAACAAGCACTCAATGGACCATGATTAGAGAACCAACGAAAGAACAAAAGTGCCAGAGAATTGCCCTAACCGGTTTGGCTCAGTGGATAGAGCATCGGCCTGCGGACCCAAGGGTCCCAGGTTCGATTCTGGTCAAGGGCATGTTCCTTGGTTGCGGGCACATCCCCAGTAGGGGTTGTGCATGAAGCAGCTGATCGATATTTCTCTCTCATCGATGTTTCTAACTCTCTGTCCCTCTCCCTTCCTCTCTGTAAAAAATCAATAAAATATGTATTTTAAAAAAAAAAAGTGCCAGAGAATTAACTCGGCTCCAAGTCTTGGGGGAGACAATGAGACAGGCAAGGGTCTTGCCCTTCAGGGACTCATATGCCGGGACAGACAAGGTGATTCTATTAGAGAATGGACAAGCATTCGGAAGAATGAGTCAGTGCTGGTGGACAGTTAATGCTTGCTCTATGTGGAAGCCCAGGGGCAAGCATAAGTGGGGCCCTGGAAGGACAAGAAAGGGAGCTCATTCAATTAGTCAGCCACTGTGCTTTCGAGGGCCTCTGGGAGGTGTGTGCTGAGAGTGTAGAGACCAATGAGCCACGCTCCCTGCCCCACAGGACACACCATCGAGAGAGCAGACACTTCCCCTCGCCACAGACTTCCAGACAGTCTCCTTGGAAGGTCAGATTTCAAGATCTGCTCGTATGGAAGGTAGAAGTAGAAAGAATTAAGGGTGAAAAGACATTTTTGGCATGCTCATCATAGTAAGAAGCAGTCATTGCATAGTTATTACTAGTTAACAAAGCCACAGGAGAAACTAAGATGGAGGCATAGATAAACACCGGGAAATTGCCGCCTCCCACAACAATTGAAAAATACCGCAAAGGACAGAGCGGACATCATCCAGAACAACAGGAAGGCTGGCTGAGTGTAAATTCTACAACTAGAAGGAAAGAAAAGCACACTGAGAGCCAGAGGAGCTGCGGAGGTGAAGTGCAGAGGTACTGCGTCTCGCGCACGCACGGAAAGTGGGTGGCACCTGAGGACGCGGCTGTCTTTTTGAATCACAAGCTCCCAACTGCTCTGAACTCAGGTTCCGGGAAGTCTTTGGGGACCCAGGACTCATACGGGGAGAAGCTGGATGGTCGGGCAGCGGGCGAACTTGAGGGCGGCTTTCCCTCAGAGGTGCTTGCAGCAATTATCGGGTCACTGAGACGCGGGACTCCTTAGGGCCGGGCGGAGAATCAGCCATAGCTGCTTCCTCCGCCCTTTGATTCCCTGAGACCGTGCCCCACCCAGGCTGCGGCAGAGGCTTTTGCATGTGAATGTACCTAACTGCAGCCGAGCCAGGCAGACCCGGAACTTCCAAGAGAAGGCCCAAGGCCCCGCAGCGGCTTGCATTGCTTCACAGCTGAGCCTCTTCATGGCTCCTGCTGTGTGGCCTCAGGCAGAGGCTGAATTAGCACCTCCTTAGATCCAGGAGCCACTGCACCCAGTGGTCAGAGGGGGACCATCCAGATTGCAACTCCTCAGATCCATAAGGGACACACTCAGGGAGCAGACTCAGTGAGCACCAAAGCCCCACTGAAGCAAGTCTTGCCCCAGAAGGGTGTCTTCAGCACAGAAGTTCTCCCACTTCAGACACAGCTGATTCTCACAGCCAATTGGCCTGGAGGTCAATTCCTCCCAATGATCCTACAACAACCAAGGCACCAAGAGTGTCCACCTCAGGTAACTGGGGAGGCTGAGCCACTGGGCCCTACAGGACACCTGGCGCGCAGGGCCACTCTATCAACACAGGGAAGCAGCCAAAATGCAGAGACAAAGAAACAGGTCACAAATGGCAGAAATGGAGGAAAGCAAACGATTGGATATAGAGTTCAAGGCCACGTTTATAAGGTTTTTCAAGAATTTTATGGAAACCGCCGATAAATTTAATGAATCCCTCAATAAGTATAGTGAGACCATGGAGGACATAAAAAAGGACCAACTAGAAATTAAGCATACACTGACTGAAATAAAGAATAATTTACAGAGATCCAACAGCAGACAAGAGGATCCCAAGAATCAAGTCAAAGATTTGAAATACAAAGAAACAAAAAATACCCAACCGAAAAAGAAAAGAGATTCCAAAAATATGAAGATAGTGTAAGGAACCTCTGGGACAACTTCAAGCGTACCAACATCAGAATTATAGGGGTACCAGAAGGAGAGAGCGGGCAAGATATTGAAAACCTTTTTGAAGAAATAATGACAGAAAACTTCCCCTACCTGGTGAAAGAAATGGACTTACAAGTCCAGGAAGCGCAGAGAACCCCAAACAAAAGGAATCCAAAGAGGACCACACCAAGACACATCATAATTAAAATGCCAAGAGCAAAAGACAAAGAGAGAATCTTAAAAGCAGCAAGAGAAAGACAGTCAGTTACCTACAAGGGAGTACCCATACGACTGTCAGCTGATTTCTCAACAGAAACCATGCAGGCCAGAAGAGAGTGGCAAGAAATATTCAAAGTGATGAATAGCAAGAACCTGCAACCAAGATTACTTTATCCAGCAAAGCTATCATTCAGAATAGAAGGTCAGATAAAGAGCTTCCCAGATAAGAAAAAGCTAAAGGAGTTCATCACCACCAAACCAGCATTATATGAAATGCTGAAAGGTATTCTTTAAGAAGAGGAAGAAGAAAAAGGAACTCTTACCATTTGCCACAGCATGGATGGAACTGGAAAGCGGATAAATACCACAGGATCTCACTCATTTGTGGAATATAATGAACAACATAAACTGATGAACAAGGGCTGATCCAGAGAGGGAGAGGCATTGATTGGACTGTCAGGCCTTGGAGGGAAGGTAGGGGAGGGTAGGGGTAAGGGGGAAAGATCAACCAAAGGACTTATATGCAAGCATATAGGCCTAACCAATGGACACGGACAACGGGGGGGTGAGGGCATGAGCGGGGGGGGGGGGCGGGTAGAGGGTAACGTGGGGACAAGGACACATACGTAATATCTTAATCAATAAAAAATATATTTTAAAAAAATCAAAGCCACAAAAGATGCATCCAAAGAATAAGAAGTTCAAAAACCACATTGGGAGATTAGAAGTGGCAAAGCACACGATGTGATCAGGCCTGAGAGGTCCCAGAGGCATGCACCACATTAACTGCAGCCACACACTGGCCTGGCACTGGTGCCCAAACGTCCCATCACATATGCTTCCTTCCTTCCCCCTCCTGGTGGCCAAGAGGGAGGGACAGAGATGGTGTGGTGGGCAGCAGACTGGGGACACTAAAACCGTCGTCCATTCAATGGTCATGGAGCAAGGAGGCCTGTGTGCTTCAGCCTGGCAGAGGGAGGACTCACACCCGGCAAAAGTTACAGGGAAAAAGATGACCTTTCTGGATTTTTAAGGAAGAAAAGCAGGGGATCCAGGATGAATACTCATTCTCTTCTTCTCTTTTCACCATGAGATAGCTCCCCTCCTGCGCAAGTCTCTTTAAAATGAAATACAAGAAAACAGTTCTGAATGGCAGCTCTGGCCTACAGCTGGACCCCTAGAGACAACAGCCCAACTCCATCAAATTCCAGCCTTTATACTCGAGCCAAAAAACTCCCCACCAGGCTTAAGCCATCAATCTTGCTCTTCCCCATCCCGGCCCATCCTGGCCCACAGATGTGCCCATGCACACACACACACACACACACACACATACACACACACACGCCTTACCGCATTGCCCTCTGAGGTTAGGGGAAGCAGTGACACTGTAGGCTAGGTGACCAAATATCTCCTTTAAGATACTGCTTAACAAAGGCCAGATACCCAACCCTACAGAAGTCTGAGTGTCCTACATGTGAGGGATGCTAGGAGGGCAATGCTGTGGCCTCCATGAGAGCCCCACCCCAGCTTTCTGCCTCTGGGTCCTGCTTCTTCTCCCCAGGCCCCTAGCAGAGAGGAGAGTGCCAAGACCCCCAGCATCAATCTGCTGGGCCTCGGAGAACTGTCCCGCTGTGATGGATTTTTTAATTGGATTGTGACAAACATTTAATACCTAATAGAGCTCTTACCAGCACAGTTAATTAAGAATGTGACTAATCTAATTCAGTGGGAGCTCAGAAAGAGAGAAGGAAAGGAAAGCCAGAAGGAGGGAGCAGGATTGGGGAGGTGGGGGGGAGTGGGAGTTGGAAAATGACTATTGAGCTTGTTATTCCTTCAGGACAAGGGGATTTCAGACACAGAACACAGGGAGACTGTACCAAGTGTGTATGGGAGAAGCAGGATGTTGGCAAGTCCAGAGCAGTCAGGTGGACAAGCACCTCTCTTCTCGGCCTCCCGCTCTGTCCCAGGGTGCACATGGGCCTGTTGCACCAGCTTGTTAGCGATGCCTGAGCAAACGGGCCTCTGTGGTTCCTCTCAAGCCAGATAGATAGCTGCTGAGTGTCATAAGCCTGCTTACTGACCCTGCCTCACAGAGGGTAGCACAGCCTGGCACTGCCAACCCCAAGCTAGTGGGTCCCATGGCATGCGGATAGCAGTGTGAGCACAAATGCAGCATTCATAACTCCCTCTGCCACACGGGTACCCTCAGGCACAGCCGCATCATGTGGTGTGTGGCGTGTATGCCGGTATCCATGCGAGCACACAGGTATCCCCATGGGTCTACACAGCAGAAATCCACTCACTTGCACATAAGACACACACGGTGCTGATATTCAAACACTCAGGGGAGTGTCACGGGCACCCTCCTGTCTGCAACAGAGGCCTGGACCTCTTGCTACCTGCTTCCCTGATAGGGGGGGCTATAGCATCAGACAGTTGTCACTTTCATTCTGGCCAGTGGCCCGCACAGGCAAGTGGAGAGAGGGGTCTGTGGGAGGACACTGGGCTGGTGTTCCTGGGTGAGTGGTATAGACCCTGGAAATGGAAAAGTGCTCTGGAAACCCTGGATGTTGTGAACGTGGACAAGGGAAAGACCAGTATCGGGGTACCTTCGGGATGGGGAGGGGAGAGTATTAGTTCCTGATAGACCTGGTGCCATAGTAACTGCTGGGAGGACTATTTTGATTCTCCCACACTGCATGAGCTTTACAAATGGGAGGCTTTTCCTACTCTGATCTGTAATGGCAGGTGATCAGATTAGAGCAAGAAGGCTGTGATTTAGCAGTTCTGAGGTACTCATATCTCACTCCTGTGAGGCAGCCAGAATGGAGCTACCTTTTTTAAAAATTTATTTTTATTTTATTTTTTTTATTGATTTCAGAGAGAAAGGAAGAGGGAGAAAGAGAGAGATTAAAACATCAGTGATGAGAATCATTGATCAGCTGCCTCCTGCACACCCCCTACTGGGGACCGAGCCCACAACCCAGGCATGTGCCCCCAACTAGAATCGAACCCAGTACCCTTCAGTCCCAAGGCCGACACTCTATTCACTGAGCCAAACTAGCCAGGGCTGGAGCTACCTTTCATCTCAGAAGAGAGACCACCCAACCAACCGCTTGATGGACAGCTCTGAAGGACAAGATGCACACCCCACCCTGGGAGGCCTCGGGGGGAAGTGACCACTGAATGAGAAGCTGGGGCCACAGGTATCTAACCTGGTGAGAGCAGAATGGGCAGTAAGGGAGGGCGGCGCAGACAGCCACGTGCAGGAGTTGGGACAGCTGCCAGGACCACTCTCTTTGGGACTGAAACAGGGGACGGGTCTCCTGATAGGACTCAAAAGAGACTGAGGATGAGAATCAGAGCCAGAAAGGCCTGAGGAAGTCTCAGCAACAAACAAAAAGCTGGGAGCAGGCAGCAGCCAAGAAGTGGCAGGTACTCTCTCCTCCCTCCTCACTCATCCACTCCAAGTGCTTATCTCCACTCTCTACACCAGCTGGACACCTCCCCTTCTCAGGAGCACTCACACATGGGACTGGTAAATGCTCATGTCACACGGAACTGATTAGAGGTGGAGCCCCAAGGAGGACCCAGATCTCCTGGGTCTCAAACAAGTGCCAGCTCCCCTACCTGTGGCCTCACTTCAATGCACCTGGGCACTCAAAGGAGCTAACACTGTCCATTTACAGATGAGAGGACAGGCTCTGTGGGAAAGTGACCGGTTCTGCCCAAGGCCACTCAGGTGACAGAGCAGCAGAGACAGGATTGGGCCCGGAATGTGCCTCCCAGCGGAGGGCTGTCCCACATTGCCCTGCTGGCTGTTGTCACTGGCAAAAAGAGATGAGGGGGGACCCAGAGAGAGGAGCTGCGTTGTGGGCAGGACACAACCGCCCTCCTTCCTCCCCTGCCAGGGCGCCCATGGAGCAAGGCTGGGGAGAAGACACTCAGTGAGGCTTTCCCTGTGCCCTTCCACCTCCCCTTTCTCATTCCCTCCATCACCTCTTCCTATTTCTGGTGGAGGTGGTGGACCAAGTGCCCTTCTTTGTAACATGTGGTTTTACTCCCCTGCAGCAGCAGCAGCAGCAGGAAGGACATCGATGCTCTTCCTGGATCATCAGAGCCCATCACTCCCTCGGGCTCTGGGCCACCTTGGGCCATGCCCTTCCACCCTACACAGGCCTTTCCCTACAGCAGAAAACCTCTGAACAATGGTCTGTCTGACGATTTGATGCTGGGAGGAGAAGTCGAGGCAGCAAGCAGGGAAAGGAGTTCAGGGAAGGGCCCAGAGGAAGCAGAGCTGGGGCGATGGGCAGAGCCTGGTGGGGAACGAAGCCACATTCACTACTTATTGCTCAAGTGACCTTGGCTGAGTCTGTGACCGCTTTTGAACTTCATCTATTAACTGGGAGTTAAAGATCTCTGCACACCTCACTGGATTCTTGTTGGGAAGAACTAATACACAGGAAAGAGGTGTGAAAGCTAGAAAGGGCTACAAGAATAAAAGGTAAATGAAAGGTATTTTTATTAAGTAGAATAGGGAAGATCAAGAGTGACAGGGAAGGGGGAGGGAAGAAGGCAGAGAGCTGGGAGTAAGTGCCATCGGAAGCAAATGTTTCCCCACTGGGGAATGCATTAGGCACCTTCAAATGCTCCTTCTTTTCTAAAAGAGCACAAAGAAAAAGCTATTCCTAATGGGCATCAATTATAAGACTTAAGAATTAGCTCGTGGCTATGACTGTTAGATACCCAGCCTGGTACAAAATCTCCTTTCTTACCTCAGCCACCCCAGAAAGTACAGAATAAGGATAAGGGAAGTGGAAGTGATGGAGGAACTGAGTGATAGAATCCCACCTCGGGGGGTGAGCTGGGGTAGAAATGAGTAACTTCTACCAGACACAGGTCATCCTGTTGGGGGCTGAGGAGACACATGGTTTAAACATACATATTCCCTTGCCCCACCCCAGACTTACTGAATTGAAATCTCCAAGGTGCCCAGGCATCTGTATATGTTCACATGCCCAGGTCACCCTAATGCATGGCCAGGTTTGAACACTACTGCTTTATCTCCTGCCCTCCTGGCCACATGGACCAATATGCAGGTCTGGCTGCCTTCCTACTGCCCTCAATTCACAGAGAGGGGTCTGCTCAGGGGGACATGGTGCTGGCACCATTTTGCCACCCTATTTGCCCACCTTCCTGTCTGCTCCCTCACACCCAGAGAGAGTCCTAGGAGTAGACTTTGGAGTGGGTTAGCTGGCAGCTGCAGGGCACTGGGCAAAGGGAGATCTCAGAGACAGCATCCAGGGGCCAAGGTGGCACTGACAATGACATAAACTAAACTGGCCCCAAACAAAGGTCTTGGAGGAGTCAGGAAGACCAAGTAGGAACCCACAGTGGTTTGAGTTGGAGAGTATGGGGGGACTCACCGATGGGCCGTGGCCTTGCCCCTCTGGGGAGGCAGAGAGCCAAGAAGACACCATCAGGCAAGACCATCCACACCACTGACGGAAAGCTGTGGTCATCCAGGTGGCTGGCTATGCTGCCCTCCCATTTCTGGGGAGTGATGGAGTTCCTGCCTTCTCCATGAAACTGTCTGCCCACACTCCCAGGAACCTCTGAGGGAGGTGAGCACCATTCTGCTGCCAGAAGTGAGAAAAGGGGTTCCTAAGAAGCTGCCTCTGACTTGTGGAGGCGAGGGGTGGGAGGACTCAAGAAAAGAGAAGTTTTCCAACTCATTTCGTATAAAATAAGGAAGGGCTCTTTGCAGTCTTGCTTGGCCAACCCCAGGCTACATAGCTAGTGTCTGGGAGGGAGGCTCCCTCTCTGAAGTCTGCTACACATCATGCCGCCTACCTGCACCAGGGGACAGTCTGCCAGACCCAACAGCCAGGGCACTGGTGAGAGGTCTCCAAGTGTCCAACCAGGTGCAGGCCCTCTGGAACATCAGCCATAGTTGTTAATCACCTTCTGGGAGGTCCATGCCAGACAGACCAGCTGCCAGACAGGGGGAGAGACAACATCAGTAGAAGACAAGATCCCCACCATCAAAATACAGCTCAACTGGGTAGGCCCAATGCCCAGGTACAAGCTCATTCTATCCTGAGGTGCTGTCCAGCAGCCATGAAGATGATATCACAGAAAAGTATCAACTGGGCATAGACTGAAGACCAAGAGTGTCTTGGGGCTACTCAGGGTAGGAGGGATGGAGTGAGGCTGGAGAATCAACCGTTTCTTGAAAGAGGCCAGGCTCAAGGCCACAGGGAGGACCAGGAGGCCACGTGGGTCCCTGCCATCCCAGCCCTGGAGTAGGAGACAGGGTGGATACAGAGAACCCTGAGAGGGAGGAGGAAGCCCTAGGCCCTGCTTCTAGCTCTGGCTTCAGGATTTCATTTGAGTGAGTGATGTGGGCATGAGGGATGTGATGTGTATGGTCACTGTCCTCCATGGAACCTGTAGGTCCTCCACCACCACGTTTCTGTCTGCCTGAGGGCACAGAGGGAAGACAAAGCTAACCCTGTGACCATGTAGACTCCATTTAAACAGAACCCGGCCTTGGCTTTGAGAGGAGGTCCTGGCTGAGAACCATGGAGGCCCCCTGAACTCAATCACCACCCCCAGCTGCTCCTTCTGCATACAGGGCATTCCCCAGTTCCAGAGTTTATAAATAAACCAAGAGAAGTCATTTTGTCCCAAGAGACCAGGATGTGTCTTGAAATACAGAGCTGTTCTTTGTTGTGTCTCCATGGTTTGAGTTCATTACTATTCTTCAGCGAGAAACAGGGCTTGGATTGAACCTGGTTCCCATCTACAGCTGAGAGTCTCAGCAAAGGCCGAGGGGGGAGCAGGGAGCAGAGACACAGACAGAGAAGCTCTTGGTTGGGCCCTGATGTAATAAATGGGGCCACTAAATCACTAAATGAACAAGAGCGGACAAAAGAGAAGCGTGGTGGAGGGTGTTGAGATGGGAAAGGGGCAGGAGAGAAAGAGATATTGACAGAGACACAGAAAAGAGACGCAGGCGGAGAGATATCTGAAAAATCCACATCAAGGCAGGGGAGAGAGCCATGGGGGATTCGAAGGGGAAACATTCAGAGGTGACAGCTTGAAGCAGCACCGAGGCCCTGGAAACACAGGAGGGACAGAGACCGCGTGTGCACGCTAAGGGGAAAGAGAGAGACAGCGAGAGAAGGAGAGGATGGCACAGGCAGGACAGGAGGGAGGAAGGGCCACAGTGTGCACCTGGGGTCTGAGCATGAGGCTAAATGCCAGCGAGTGTGTGAAAACAGAAGAGCAGCACTGTCTGTCTGGTGTGCGTTCTGTGTAAAAAAACAGCTTCATGTGGTAAGAGCATGGACCTGGAGCAAGTTAGGGGACCAATCTGACCTCACACAGAGCTTCCCTCTGTGTAAATGGCAATGATACTAGTATTACTTCATAAGGTTGTCATAAAGATTGGAGTGAAGGTTGGAGAATTTCACAGAGTAAGCATTTAGAGCAGTACCTGCCATAGGAAGACCTCTGGGCCTGCAGGTGTGGACAGATGATGGGCGCACACAAACAAAGGGGACCAGGAAGGAGGAGGGGTCAGGGAGAAGCAAAGGTCAAGGGTGAGCCACCTTTAATATACAAACCTATCATTTTAGGTCAACACAGTTTTTATTGTGAGCCAGGGGGCTGAGGAGAGAAGAGCAGCTGGTCCAGTGAGGAAGCCTGGGCCAAGGAAAAGGAGGAGGGAGGCCTGGCCAGTGTCAACATTGACTAAAGAGGCAACGAGGAAACTGGCTTGCTGGGCTTGCCAGGGGACCCAGGGAGCCTGAGGCCAAGGAGGGGCTCTCCCTGCAAAGCCCACGTGCAGCAGACGATGCAAGGGTGGTGCAGAGGAGACAGTCAGAGCTCCTCTGTGGAGAATTTCCGCAGCTGCCCTGGTGATCTTTCAGAAAGCCAGGAAGGGGAGTTAGAGTGAATGCATCCTCTCTCGCACAGCATGCTCCTCTCTCCTGCCATCCAGGAGATGGGTGCTTGCTTCCTAAAGCGATGTGAGGCTTAAGAACAGAGGTGTCCCCCATACCCTGCTAAGCTGGATGCAGAAAGGTCACTGGGGCAGAATCACAGACATGAGCTACTTTTTCTGGGACAAGAGGTGGGGCAGGAGAGAAGGCACTGGATGCTTGCTCTGGGCAGCTCCTTGCAACCTGAGGTGATCCCTGAGTGGGCCAGGGGAGGAAGCTGAGGACAGACACGTCCTGCAATCCGCCCTAGCCTACCAGAGCTACTGTGAATGCCTGAGGCCCAGCAACACTGAGTGCAGCCTTGTACTTACAGGTGCTGCTCACTCAATGGCATTTTGTCACCAGAGATGGTTCCTGAATCAGGCGGGTCCCGCCCCCGAGGATGGTTCTAATCCTGAGAAAAAATGCAGGAATCCAGTATCTTGGATCCCCCATGTGCTAAAGTATGCTAAACCAGGCTCTTGGTGCTGGAATGGAGCCTGGAGCAACAAACATAAGGACATGTTGAAAAAGACTGAATGTATTAATTACTGCCAGTGCTCATTTGTGGTTAGGAACATTATAATCGAGCTGTCGCTGCTGTGAGCCTCCCCAAGGCCCAGGGGCTCAGACCTGCAAGCCCCTAAATCCTCTGAGGACTCTCCGAGCGGGATTAGGGGATTAGGCTCCGTGTTCCAGACAGACACAGGCTGAGAGGTGAACAATGCTACATCAGGTGGCTTCAGAGCTGCCACGAGTTCCACACCCAAACCTACCTCGAAACCTGCCTCGGGTTCCTTAACGAGTGTGGATTCCCTTCCACTTGACACTCTGCTTTACATTCCACTTCACTGGGAGGCAGCATCCACCCCCCTGACTCCCACCGCCTTTGACCCCTGCAGGATGGAGAGATGGGCTCCCTGCAACTCTCCTTATGAATCAGACATGATGGAGAGGGACAGCCTCCTGTAAAGGCAGATCACCGGCCCCTCCCCTCCCTCACAGGCTGATTGGGCTTCTGCGGGGAGCAGGAAGCAGGTATTCCAGGGAACCACCCTCTCAAATTCCTGTGGCAACAGCAAGAGTGCCGGGGGCTGGTCCTTTCACCTCTGGAGAACCCCAAAGACACACACTGCATGCGGGTGATGGAATGAAATGGCTTCCCTCCTCTCATTGCCCAAAAGTTTAAGCTCTTACTTCTCTAGGAGGCTTTCCAGGTGTAGCTCGAGCCACAGGGAAAACCCACAAAAGGGTAGGGCCACCACTTCTCTGTTTGCAACAAGACTCAAACTGCTCCAAACCTCTGTGCCCAGACACCAGGGGTGAGCTGGGGGCAAGGGGCTGACATAACTGGGCAGGGGTCTATGGGCCTGGAATAGCGGACTCTGCTTCCCCTTTTTGGGGTCCCAATGGTGTTTTAGTTCAGGCTGTATAACCGAATACCACAGGCTGGGTGGTATAAATAGAAATGTAGCTCTTGCAGTTTGGGAGGCTGGCAGAGTTGGTGTCTGGTGTGGGCCCACTTTCTTCCCTTTATGTCTGCACACAGAAGAAGGGACAAGAGAGTGCTCTGGGGACTCTTTTGTAAGGGCACTAATCCCATTCGTGAGGGCTGCACCTACATGACCTAATCACCTCGCTAAGGCCCCACCTAACATCCCACTGAATGTTAGGATTGAACATATGAATTTGAGGAGGACACCAACAGTCAGACTATAGCTGATGATCTGCTACACAGCAAGCTTCCATGACCTTTTCTCTTTACTAACCACACACACACACACACACACACACACAGTTTATTCTGTTAAGAGAGTACAGAGCCCACAGAGCTCTAATGAAGAGAAAATCTTATCCTAGAAAATTCAGGTTAATACCCAGCTCCTGACGGGCAGTAAGTGACAATGTGTTTCCAATACTGATCGAATAGAGTCTGAATGTGACCAACCCCACAACCTGCAAGTCCAAGCTGCTTTTACTGGGACAATTTTCCTCAAGGAGGACTCTACTTCCACTGTCCTTCTCTAGAAAAACCCTGAAAATGCCTATAGTAGCCAAGGGTGAGCTGACAGATGGAACTTCGGAGCTGCCTCCCCTTGGATCCCCTCCGGCAGGGGGCAAGCACTCAGGCCCCATCTGGACATTCTCAAGAGACCTGCGGTGCTCTGCCAGCCCGTCTGCCCGTCCCCCTCCTCAGCCCCGTACCTGCAGTGGGAGGGAAGGGATGAGAGTTGGGGGTACAATGTCCCCACAGTGGGAGGGGAGGTAGGAGCAAGGAGAGGACAGACTGCGGGAGCACATGAGATGGGCTTCTCACAAGGATTCATTCAGTGGGAGAAGACGATTCTCATTGCCAGCCAGCACGTCTGCAGAAGCGGACAAGAAAGCAGTCAGCTCTGCATCCAGGCAGCTCCCGGCCTGTGAGAGGCCATTTGTGAGCTCCCCCCACAGGAGAGCAATTGTGGGAGCCAGTTCCTTCGGGCAAAGAGCCACCCTGCTCTGGGAGACAGACTCTTTCTAGAGCCTGCCTTCAGCATCCGTGGGACTCAGGAACCCACAGGTGTGAGGGTCCCCATGGACACCGAGGCCAGGCCAGCCAGTCAGGAGGATATCTGCATGGTACCTGTGCTCTGGGCATGTGCATCAGACTGACACAGCCGCTGGAGAAAGGCTGAAGGTGGTGTGTGAGCGCTCCGTCTCTCTTCCTGGCAGGTATGACATGATGGCTCATCAAATACGAAGCCACTCACACATTCGTTCAACAAAATGTTTCGAGCTTCCACCGTGTTCAGACCCAGTGGGTGCTTCAGTTACGATGGCACAGATAAAACAGACACAGACCCAGCCCTCCCGGAACTTAGAGTTCAGTGAGGGAGACAGAAAATCCATTAAGTGATGAATGGATTTCATCCACCATCCCATAATATACACATGGCTCCAAATATTCAGAGGGAACCAATCAGAACTATAAAGCCTAAAGCAGAATAAGATTTCAATATCATCTAGCTCATCATCATTTGCCAGATGAGGACAATGAAGCCCAGAGAGGCTGTGCAACATCTCAAAAGCCACACAGCTAGTGGGTGGCAACGGCGAGGCATAGAACTTCCATTTTTTTTAACACTTTTTCTGCCACATCATACTGCCACAATCCAAAAAGACCTGATAGGAATCAAGCATATCCAATGTTTCCTGAAGTATATTCTTTGAATAACTGCTCTGTCAAATGCTCCATGAAAAAGAGTGTTTTATCATCAACTAAGTCTGGCTAACGCCAGCACTGTATCTTCCTTATGGAGGCTGACAGTCTACATGATCTTATTAAAGGCTCTGAGGTCTTTGGGAAATAACTCTGTTTATCATGGTCTAACCCAGTTTCCCAAACTGCTTTGACCATGGAAGACAGTTTGTTTATGTAATTCATCTTAACACCACATGCTGGAATTCCTCAGACTGTGGGAAACCCCTCTCAGTTCAAGTTCTGTGGATTGTAGACATTTGACCCTCCCTTGCTGCCTTTTTCCCTTTTCTTTCTTTCCTTTTTTTTTTTTTTGTCAAGGAGCCTTGGTTGTCCCCACTAAGCTATATTAGCTCTGAGTCTTCAATCTCTTTCAACTCTCCAATACTCTCCCTATTCTGAGTCTCCCTCCTCCCTGGAATTCTGGGGTCCCCTGGCCTCTGGATTTTTCTTTTTTTAATTCTTTATTGTTTAAAGTATCTATAATAATAAAAGCATAATATGCTAATTAAACCAGATGTCTTTCTGGATAAAGCCAGGGCTGCGAAGGAAGCCCCGGTCCCAGGTGCCAATGCCAGCAGCTGGGGGAAGGAAGGCCTACTCTTACACGAATTTCATGCATTGGGCCTCTAGTTACATCAGTATTACATATGTCTCCTTTTTCCCCCATTGACTTCTCCCCAGCCACCCCCAACCCCCTGGAATTGTCTTCTCTTCATTCTCTGAATTGCTTTGGATAACCTATTTCTCTTTGCCTCTCAGTAATTGCCCTTCAATGTGCTCTGAGCTGGCTTTTTCCCAGGTAGTCAAAGCAAGGACATGAAACCTGACTAGTCATGTCCTTCCACATGAATCATAGATCCAATAACTGACCCATGATCTTTCTCCACCATGAGTTGTTTCTCCACCCACAGTCCATTCATCTATCTAAACAGTCCTCACTGAACACTGATGCACCGGTCACACTAAGGCTACTTTTATTTATGGAACATGTCCACTGCCACACATGAGTATTCCTCAGCACTTTGGGAAATCCCAAATCAGTTAAAGTTCTGAGAATTTTTTAGAAATATAAGACAAATAGCACCCTTACCCAAGAGTCATTAAGAAGTGTCATAGAGAGAAGCAAGATGGCGGCATAGGTAAACACCTGAACTTGCTGCCTCATACAACCACATTAAAACTACAACTAAAAGACAAAACAAATATCATCCAGAACCACAGGAAGGCTGGCTAGGTGGAAATTCTACAACTAGAAGGAAAGAGAAAAGAGCACTGAGTTCGGCAGGAGGTGGAAATATGGAGGTGTGGAGGTACAGAGGCGCACGTGAAAGGGGCTGGTAGCTGGGTACGCTGTTGTCTTTTTAAATCAGGAGGGAGATACAAGCTCCCGCCTGCCCTGAACTCCAGCTGCAGGAGAAAATTTGGGGACCCAGACTCATACAGAGAGAAACTGTACTGTCTGGCATCGGGCCAGAATGTGAGGGCAGCTTCCTCGCAGAAGTGCTTGCAGCATTCATTGTTCCTGCACCAGGGACACAGACTCCAGGACCTCTGTGAGGCAAAGCAGACTGGCAGCCATTGCGGTTTGCTCCACTCTGGTGATTCCAAGATCCCACCCCACCCAATTTACATCCCCACCCAAGCTATGTGCAGAGGCTTTTGCATATTAATGGCCTGGCCTTTCTCTGCCTAAAAACCTGTCAAACTGTGGCTGGGTCAGAGAATCCCAGAAATTCCAAAAGAAGGCCTAAGGCTCATCAGCAGCCTGCATTACTTCACAGCGGCACCTCATTTGGGCACCTCCAAACTCTAAAGAAAGAGGAGGAATCTGCAGACCTCTCTGTAACTTCTGCTGGGTGGCCTCAGGCAGGGGTTGAATTTGCACCTCCCTGAAGATCCAAGAGCCAGTCTACCCAGTGGTCAGAGGGAGACCATCCAGATTACAACTCTTCACATCTATAAGAGACACACTCAGGGGGCAGACTTCAGTGAGCACCAAAGCCCCACTGAAGCAAGTCCTGCCCCATACGGGTGTCTCCAGCACAGAAGTTCTCCCATTGTAGACACAACTGGTCCTCACAGCCAGCTGACCTGGAGGTCAATTCCTCCCAATGATACCAACAGCAATCAAGGCTTAACTACAACAAGACTGTGCACACAGCCCACAAAGGGGTGCACCAAGAGTGTCCACCTCAGGTAATTAGGGAGGCTGAGCCACTGGGCCCTATAGGACACCTAGCACACAAAGCCACTATATCAACACAGGGAAGCAGCCAAAAAGTGGAGATAAAGAAACAGGTCACAAATGAAAGAAATGGAGTAAAGCAAACTACTGGATATAGAGTTCAAAACCACGGTTATAAGGTTACTCAAGAATCTTCTAGAAACATCCAAGAAATATAGTGAGACCTTCAAGGATATGAAAAAGGGCCAATTAGAAATTAAGTATACACTGACTGAAATAAAGAATAATATACAGAGATCCAACAGCAGACTAGGGGATCCCAAGAATCAAGTCAAAGATTTGAAATACGAAGAAGCAAAAAACACCAAACCGGAAAAGCAAAAGGAAAAAAGAATACAAAAATATGAAGATAGCGCAAGGAGCCTCTGGGACAACTTCAAGCATACCAAAATTTGAATTACAGGGGTGCCAGAAGAAGAGAGAAAACAAGATATTGAAAACCTATTTGAAGAAATAATGACAGAAAACTTCCCCTACCTGGTGAAAGAAATAGACTTACAAGTCCAGGAAGTGCAGAGAACCCCAAACAAAAGGAATCCAAAGAGGACCACACCAAGGCACATCATAATTAAAATGCCAAGGGCAAAAGACAAAGAGAGAATCTTAAAAGCAGCAAGAGAAAAATAGTTAGTTACCTACAAGGGAGTACCCATATGACTGTCAGCTGATTTCTCAACAGAAACTATGCAGGCCAGAGGGAGTAGCAAGAAATATTCAAAATGATGAATAGCAAGAACCTACAACCAAGATTACTCTACCCAGCAAAGCTATCATTTAGAATTGAAGGTCAGATAAAGAGCTTCACAAACAAGAAAAAGTTAAAGGAGTTCATCACCACCAAACCAGTATTATATGAAATGCTGAAGGGTATTCTTTAAGAAGAGGAAGAAGAAAAAGGTAAAGATAAAAATTATGAACAAAGTGACAACAAATATCTATCAACAAGTGAATCTAAAAAGCAAGTGAATAAAAAATCTGATGAACAGAATAAACTGGTGAATAGAATAGAAACAGGGGCATAGAAAGGGAGTGGACTGACAATTCTTGGGGGGAAGGGAGTGTGGGGGGTGCGGGAAGAGACTGGAAAAAAATCGTACACCTATGGACGAAGACAGTGGGGGGGGGGGGTAAGGACAGGGGGTGGGGTGGGAACCGGGTCAAGGGGAGCTATGGGGGGAAAAAGAGAGACAACTGTAATAATCTGAACAATAAAGATTAAAAAGAATGAAAATTTAAAAAAGAAGTGTCATAGACAGCTGGTTAGAGAACTGTAGGGTCAAGATTTCAAGTTCATGGGTGTGACGTCTTTGGGGCCCACGTGTTTCATTCTGCCCATGACCATGATGCCTGGACAATATTCTCTCAGATGAGTGTCCCTGACCATGAAGGGGACAGAATAAGGAACTATGGCTGGCTTGGTTCAATCTGTCACTGCTAAAGGAAAAAAAAAATAACACTCAAAGTTCATGACCTGGAACTTGAGGTCAAGTATGTCCAAAGAGACAGCTGATTCCTCCCTATATCAGCCATCAACCCAGTTCCTCCGGTTCCCAATAGTCATTAAAACCATCTCCCCCTGCAAAATTCCATAATTATTTCATCATGAAATAGCTAACATTTGTCTTTTATTCCTTTTTACTCAAACAAACCTAATGTTTTTCCCCATTAACTGTCTTATTCCTTCATTCCCCCTGGCACTATGGTTCATGTGCTGCTCAGAGATTTCATTTGGACCTGAAGAAATGAGAGAAATGGCCTTTAAAAATGTACACTGTTCAGCAGTAGAATCATCAGCAGTATGGTCCCTCTCGCAAGAAACCTGCTACTACCAGATGTGCAGCTGGGTCTGAAATTTGACTGCACACACACACACACACACACACACAGGGTTTTTCCATAGTGGAATAAAAACTCAGAATTTGATTTTTCTATCCACCTAGGTTTTCATGGAATTCTGCTTTCCCAATGTGCCTGGGAATATCTGTATCAGGGGTGAGGATTGTCCAGCCCGTGGGCCATATAAGGCCCAAGAAATCATTTGGTCTGGCCCTACCAAGGCACTAGAGGTGAGTTAATTAAATGTTTCACCAAACAGAGCAGGCTAATTTTTAAGCTGATAATTCTGGATTGCCCTTGAATGATGTTATAAATATCCAAATGGCCCTTGACAGAAAAAAGGTTCCCCACTCCTGAAAATAAAGACAAACAAGCCTTACCCCAGTCACTAAGTGTCATAGAAAACACTGACAACTCTAACACAATCCTTAGGTTAAAAGACTGTGTATAGATCCAGAGAGTCCTTCAACAATCTTAGTTTGCAGAATTCACTCCCTTAACCCATCACCAGGACTCTGGATTCTTCCCTGAGTGGGTGGGAGAGAGGTGGGCGTGCTCAGTTCTGCCTGCCTGTCCTCTCTCTTTTCTCCACCGCAGCCTGTTCTTGCCTCTTATAGCTTCATGCCTACCCTCTGGGTCCTTCTAGAATCTACTGCCCACTCTGTCCTTCACCATCCTGCCTTTATCGCTACATTATGGTATTGTTACAAACACTTATTTTTCCAAAGCTTAGTCTACATTGGTCCTGTCACCTCCACACCTACAGAAAGGACACGTGCTTTAACAGAATGAACACAGCCTTCAACATAAAGCAACACATTCTTCCCCTTCCTTTCTTTTATTTTTCTTTCTTTCTCACAGGCAACCTCCAGCTTGCCTCTTCCCCCATCTCAGAACCTCTCTAGACATAGGCAGGCTGTGGTGAACCCCCAAATGAACAAGAGATGTAATGTGCTGAGGCTCCTCACTCCCAGGCATATCTCCCACACACCTTCCTTTCTTTTTGGAAGACAATAGTGGGGACTGAATTCATGTCAAGTCACGGCTCCCCTGCACCAAGAAAGCATGAGCTACAGACAGTGAGAGGCAGATGCTCCTGTCAGGAGCCCATGCTCTAGCAAGATGCAGTCCATGTGGCTCAGGCTGGAGACTCCCTGGCCCTCCGCACCTTCTGCTCCAGGCCCCACGCCCCCTCCCTTCCCCCAGAGCATGCTCAAATCTTCCAACAAGTCAGGCACGAATACACCAGCCATCTCAAACACCCACGGATTTGGGAAAGTGTTAGGAAGGAATGTAAACAATACACACTAATTGCTGCTGTGACATCAGTTATAAATTAAGTTAGATGGGCTGCATGTGAGCCCCCTCCTTCCCCAGCTTCCATGCTCAGCACGATGCTAGCACAGACATCTGAGAGACAGGAAACTGACTTCTAAGGAACACCTTTTGATGTTTCCATCACCAGGACTTGGATGCTTTGTGCCAAATGAGCCCTTAGCATTGCTGTGTGCTGAGCCCTTGTGGGGAGGGGCCCTTGTTGGGGGGCGGGGGTGGGGGATGGATGCAGTAGGCAAACACCTCCAACACGTGAGGTTTCCACTACAGGTGCAGGCTTAGAGAGGATGAGACTTCAGAATCAGCCCTGCCTTTGCAAGTGGCCTGAGGAAAAGAGGGTGAGCATATAACTATGATGGGGCTGGCTATTCCCTTCTGGGGAACTGCCCCGAAATCTCAGGGCCTGGAGCAGAGCAGAGGCTAAAGAAGCATGAGTTGAAGATGAATGAATGAATGAATGAATGAATGAATGAATGAATGAATTTGTTAGAGACCCCAAATGCCTTTGCTTTTTGCAGAACCAAGTTTTGCCTGTTTTTAGTCACTGAGTAGAGGAAATTGGGACCAATAAGGGGGGTGATGGCGGCACCATTTGGTGGCCCTGGGAGGCTTTACCTTTGCACAGCAATGCTTGAAGTTGGCTAAATTCAACATAATCCTGAGGCAGCAAGTGAGATTTTGTCACTGTTTAAGTCCAAGAGGAGTGGGGTCCAGGCCTGAAGTTTCTGTCGGTGTCTCCTCCACCCACATGCCAGTTCCCTCTGTCTCTGGCATTCTCACCTCTCTGCCTCTCTCAGAGAGAGCCTTCCCCATGTGATAAGGCCAAAGCTGCATCTTCTGTGATGGGAAGCAAAGCCAGTGTTGTCAAAGTCTATACTTCACTCAACAACATCACCACGTGACCTCTGAGTGTCTGGCACTGTTCTAGGCTCTGGTGGTCAGAAATGAACAAAGCATAGTTGCTGACCTCAAAGGGCTCACAGTCTAACAAACAGACAAAGCGTTACAGTTCTGGGCCCCTTGCAGAACTGCCAGGCCTCATGGCGCCAGATGTCTCTCTGAGACACTACGTTACGGACCTCAACACCATTGGCGAGTGGTGGAGCCCAGAGAGGCAGAGACCTGCGCTGGGTCCACAGATCCTCACGGACCTTCTCCGGGGTACTGATGGGGGCCCTCTGCCCTCTACCAGGCTATGCTGCAACATGGCCACCCAGAGTGACCCCCCGGGCAGGGCTCCAGTGCCCTCTCTTACCTCCCCCCTGTCCGAAACACATCACAGGGAGCTCCTGTCTGCACAGGGACACCAGGCATAAGGCCAAAAATTTTTGCCTAGTTTGGTTTTCTTCCATTGTTTCCATCAATATAAATCCAAGGTGCCAAATACCTCTTAGAGTGGAGGCCTGCAGGCTGCCATGGAAGGAAAGCACACTGGGAACAGGCCTGTGCACACTTTCATTCAAGCTCACATCCTTGCCAGGCTGCTTTCACCCTTCAACATGTGTCTTCCTAAGGTGACAGAGAATCAACTGGCTGATGCAACTTCTGGATCCTTGTTACAGCCTTGGCTTGAGGCCTGCAGAGGCCCTCAGACAGACATCAATAACCTTGCCTTTCATTGCCTTTATCAGCCTTGATCCGGTCCCATTAGAATGCACCAATATTTATGTACGTACATTTTGACGCCACTGCCAGCAGCTGCATTGTGACAGGGTGCCAGCTGGGGAGTGAGGGAAGGCTGCGGGCTGTGTTTTCTCTCTCTCACTCTGCTTTTGTTCGATCTAGGGGCAGAGGGCTTTGCTCTATTACCTCAGGCCTCAGTTTCCATTGCCACCCAGAGTTTCAATGTTTTTTAAAAAAAAATAGGTAATATTTGTTGGGTATTCATAGTGGTCAAGGCACACTGTTTTTCATGCATTTATTGTCTCATATAATTGTCTCAAAATTTAGCATCATGGTATTGCCATTTACCAGATGAATAAGTCACTGAAGGGGTGAGAGGGGTGAACATAAGCTAGATATGTTTAGGAAGCAGGATGAATTGGACTGGCTGATGGTCTGGATATGAGGTGCTAGGAAGAGAGAATAATCAAAGAAGTCTTCCAGGTTTTGGAACTGAGCAACTTGGTATGTCATGTTGCCATTTGTTGAAAGGAGGAATGTTGGATGACACTGGTTGGGAGGTTTGGAGTAGGGGGCAAGACTTCTGTTTGGGCCATTCTAGCGCTACATGTTAATTAAATATCCAATTATGGTTGTGTTTGAGGAAGGGGACCAGTTTTATCCCTGCCACACCTTCACATTCTAATGCAGAGCTGAGGAAAAGAACTCTGCAGAGAAGACTTGAGAAAGAGAGGCCAGAGGGTAGGAAGGAAACCTAGGGGATAGGAGGGTCAGGAAGCACAGAGATTGAAGGGTTTCAAGATGATGAAGATGATGATAGAAGGAGGCAGAGGAAGAAAAGGAGATGAGGAGGAGGAGGGGGTAAAAGGAGACACTGTTACTCTCTCCATTTTATAGATGAGACAACTAAGGCACAGAGAGGTTACTTAAAGTGTAATCTCTGATCTTTCTTCCCTTGTGTTCATTGAATAGGCAATGCCCAGTCCTTTCTCTCCAGGCCCTACAAATCAGCTTCTTTCTGAACCTCAGACAGGCCCTGACTGAGTTCTCCAGGGTCCTGTCCTTTCTCAGCCCTGAACCTAGCTGATAAATCTCTTTGTCTGTTTCAATGCTCAGAGCAGGGGAAACCTGCTGGCTTAGCTGACAGGCCAGCAGGCTGCAGCTGTGGAGAGCAATCGAGTTTCCTATTCTACTCTGTTCTCCAACAGGAACCCTTTCTCCAGCCTCATCCTCTCACCACCTGCTAAGCACATCAGATAGGATTCAGGCTGTCCCCTGCCACCCAAAACTGCTCCAGTTCTGAGACCTCATCCAACTCTTACCTCCTCTGAGGGTGCTTCCCTTGGACAGCTACCCATAGTCCTCTCTACATCCCTCAGAAATTCTTTCATATATAATTAATTTCTGTTCCCAATTAGGTTCAGTTTTGCACTTCACAGTGGCAAAGTAGTTGGGTTCCCATGACACATTGCATAGTCAAAAACGTTATTACCAGAGGTGAAAATAACGATGAAGAGAAATGCATCACTGGGTGTCAGAAGAGGGGCTACGAGAGAACAAATGCTTTTAAATGCCAATTAACCTTGGGGCAGAGGCGTGCCAAGCAGGGGACATCAAGGAGAGCCTACAAGAAGGGGCGAGGGTCAGCATGGCCTAGGGCAGAACACTCCATGTACTGGGGAAGACCTGGCTCTCTGCCACAGGCAATGCTTGGACCATGATTTTATGCAGCTAGAGCTGGCCCTGGCTGGTCCTCCAAAGGGGAGGAGCAGGGGCCATCTGGGAAGTGAGCCCAACTGCGGCATCGTTTCTGACCTGGCTCTTGTCACACCCACCTGAAATGGACCAAACACCTCTGCACAGGGAAACTAGCAATGGTCAGTATAAAGTAAGATGTTCCACGTTCCCTTCGTCCATTTTCTCGTCTGCTTAGAGCATGACATTTGTACACTTGAAGAATAAAGCTCCTAATTTTGCAACTGTAAACAAGTGGGCCCATTTCTAAGAGCACAGTTGAGGGACACAGTGGAGAAAGATCTGTCACAATGAGGAGTAAGCAGGTGTAAGTGGGTGTAAGCCATGTGCAGATGATCTGATGAGATCCTGCCCTGAATGGGGCCATCAATGTGGAAGGGAAGAGAAAGGTCTCATAAAAAAGGGCAGTGGGAGACATCAGAAGAAGCGGCATGCATTTCACAAGCCCCACCTCCAATGTATCCAGAGAAATAGAGACAAGTAAGGTAAAGAAGATTTCTTTCTTGCTGCCATGCATAGGTGAGGTCCTGCAGCAGCAGCAGCCCATGCAGGGAGACCCACATCAGTCCTGCTTCACGGAATTCTAAGGAATGTTCCTTTGCTCATAAAAAAAATATTTATTGAGCATCTATTATGGGCAGCAGCATTCTAGGTACTTGCATAAATACATCACTGAACAAAACAGACACAGAGCCCTGCACTTGTGGAGCTAATATTCAAGTGATAGGACTCAGACAACAAGCTACAAACATGATAAACAGTAAAGCATGTGGGATGTTAGAGGTCACGAGAACAAAGTCTTTAAAAGACACTATCAAGACCTGGAAACAGCCTAAGTGCCCATCAGTAGATGAATGGATTAGAAAACTGTGGTACATCTACACGATGGAATACTATGCTGCTCTAAAAAGGAAGGAACTCTTACCATTTGCAACGTCATGGATGGAACTGGAGAGCATTATGCTAAGTGAAATAAGCCAGTCAATGAAGGAAAAATACCACATGATCTCACTCATTCATGGATAATAGAGACCATTATAAACTTTTGAACAATAATAGATACAGAGGCAGAGCTGCCTCAAACAGATTGTCAAACTGCAGCGGGAAGGCCGGGGAGGGTTGGGGGGCAGGAGGTAGGGGGTAAGAGATCAACCAAAGGACTTGTATGCATGCATATAAGCACAACCAATGGACATAGGACACTGGGGGACAGAGGAGGCTAGAGGACTGTCTAAGGGGGGATAAAATGGACACATATGTAATACCCTTTGTAATACTTTAAGCAATAAATAAAAAAAATAAAAATAAATAAAAATAAAAGACACTATCCTTCCCAAACTATGCACTTTCCTAAATACCACATTATCATGTATAATCTCAGCTCATTCTCTATCATCTCATCAGGAATCTCTGGGGCCAGACTCGCCACATTTGCCCCTTCTCTCCTATCCCCTCACGTACCCTCCTTTGCCCATAACTTGTACTACAAGCATATTGGACACAGCAAAGGTGCTCAATCACACGTGTGACAATGGGTTAGTCACCCTAGTTTGGGAGCACAAATTCTGTCCCCTGACAGTAATCCTCTTCTGATATGATCTGTTTTTACCCTCAAGTCCTTTTTCCACAGATCCTCCCCCACAACACATGTGGGAGGTATGCTTAGCCAAGAAGAGTTGATCTAACTCAGGGAGAAAGGAGAAGAATCCCATTGCTATAACTGATTTCTCTTCCTCTCCCCCTCGGTCTCCCAGGAGCCCCATCTCTGCCCATCACCCACAACACTTTCATCTCCTAACATTCCTGACACAGAGGTGAGATGGAGGATGAGGCAAACACTGTGCCTACCTGTATCCCACAGGTGACTGTTCTGAAATTTGCTATATATGAGGTCTGAGAATGCTTTCATTTCATCTCATTTCCAGACATATATGTACATGTATGAAATGGAGAAGCCAGCCTCCTTCCATGTGTCCAGCATGGGTTAGGGAGGGCGAGGGGAGAGGGGCAGAGACATTCTTGGACAATAAGATCATGGCCCATGCTGAAGTGTATTTGGACTGACCTCTTGTCCTTTAATTCTTCTCATACATATTACATCAAGTTCCATAAGGACATAAGTACACTATACTTAAAATTCAGTATATTTGGAAAACAGAAGACCAAGGCTTAAAAATTCAGAGTTCTTTGAGGTTCTGCCCTAGGCTCCTTTCTCTTCTCACCTGTGCCTTAGTCTTGTCCAATCTCATCCATGTCCTCTCTTTGAGTACCACCTCTCTGGCGATGAGTCACAGACTAACATCTGTAGTCACACTTCTCTGAGTCTTGCAGCTGAGTGCTCCACAACATCCCAAAAGATATATCTTAGTTCACTACCAAGTTCCTCAGCACCACACAACCAGAACAAGCTCTCATCCTTCTATCACCCTCTCCAAACCTGGACCTCTTCCAGCATTCTTTATCTCAGCAATTGCTGCACCATCCAGGGGTACAAGCCAGACATCCAGGCATCATCATTGACTCTCCCTTTTTCTCACCCTCATATTCAAGCTGTTTACAGTCCTAGTAATTTTGCCTCCTAAATGTCTCTTGAATCTATCAATTACCCTTTGTCTCTTCTGTCACCACCTTAATCCCAACACCCATCCCCTCTCACTTGACTACTTTAAGATGTCCAGTCAACCTTGACTTGGCTCCTTGTCTAATCAGATCACCTCATTGCAACTGGAGGAATTTCTAAATGCAAATCTGATAGTGCTTCCCCGCATGCTTAAATTTACTTCAATAGTTCCCTGGGGATCTAAAAATATAAACCAAAATTCTTACGTTATTGGCTGAATCATGTCCCCCCAAAAATTCATATGTTGAAACCATAACCCACACAGTAGCTCAGAATGTGACTGTATTTTAGACAGGACCTTTCAAGAGGCAATTCATTTAAAATGAGGCCAGAAGAAATCAACACTGCCAACACCTTGATCTCAGAATTCCATTCTTCAAAACTGTAAAATAAAAAAAAATTAATTTCTATTATTTAAGCCACTCAGTTGGGGTGCTTTGTGATGCCAGCCCTAAGAAGGCATCTTCATCAGCCTACAACATCCTCCATGTTTTGTGGGCTGGTTTTAAAATATGTCCACAATTTGTTTTGTCAATCCTTTCAAAAGGTAGAGCCAAGTTCCCCTCCCCTTGAGTGTGGGCAGGACTGAGTGGCTCACCTCTAACAAACAGAATGTGGTGGAGGTGACCGTGTGTGACTTCCCAGATTAGGACTTCAAAGGCATGGTGACTTCCTTCTTGCTCTCTTTCTCTTGATCACTGCTCTGAGAGAAGCGAGCTGCATGTCATGAGGACTCTCAAGAAGCTCTTTGGAGAGGTCCTATGGTGAGGACTGAGGCCTCCTGCCAATAGCTGTGCATGTGAGCTCTCCTGTTAGCACATCCCAAGTTCCAACCAGGCCTCCAGGGGACTGCAGCTCTCGCCAATGTCTTGACTGACTTCATGAGAGACCCTAAAGCAGAACCACTCAGCTAAGCTGCTCCTGAATTACTGACCCACAGGAGCTGTGAGATAATAAATGTTGTTTCAAGCCGTAAGTTTTGAGGCAATGTGTTAAGCAATAGTAAATAACAAGTACAGCTCAACTTGCACTCCTCTTCTAGGCTTGCCTCTTACCACTCTCAATTACTCTCAGAGTTCTGGCCACTGGCTTTCTTGCCAGGCCTGAAACTCCCCATGCTTCCATCTTTCTAGAATGCATCCCTACTTTCTTCCTTATTTGAGTCCTACTCATATTTTTGATCACATGACAAGCATCAACTTCTCAGGGAAATTTTTTGACTCCTGGTCTAGCAAGATGCTCTCATTAAACCGTATTCCTTTCCCTCAGAGCACGTTCCCCAGCTTATTATTATTGTTCATTATGGTGAATACTGAATTGACGCCTGTCTTTCCCACTAGACTATAAGCTCCATGAGGCCAGAGAAGGTGCTGCTTTTGCTCACCTCTATGTTCTCCGTACCTACACAATATAGTCAGTTAAAAAATAATTGTTGGATGGATGGATGGAAAGAAGTTGGCCAATACCTACAGAGGAACAAACCTTACATTTCAGGATTGTCCTTCTCTTAAGTCTCCCAGTTACAGGGCCACCTGTGAACCCATAAACACTGTTCACCAATCTATAGCTCAACACGAGTTAACCAGGGCTCAGAAATCTATCCCTTATTCACTTACACTAAGACATTAAAAATGATCTTGTCTTCCTTTAGTATCTTCGTAGAATTTATTTTTGAAATTCCATTATGTGTGCCAATGTTCATGAGTGAGGGAAGGAAAGGGACTCTTTCAAATCTAGAACAGATAAAAAAGTAAAGCCCCCACAGATACAGGGGTGGGGCAGCTAGGGTGATGGCCATATCTGCTCCTGTAGCTATGGGACATGATTAAAGAGGTTTGACATTTGCGGGGGTGAGGGGTACGCAGGGCCAGCTCTTCTGGAGTAAAACAGAGCAACTGTGCAGATGGTGCCTTGCCCACAGTTTTGCCTGAACTGATGAGCCTTGAGAAAAGAAGGCCAAAGAGGAACATTGGTTATGAATCGGATAATCCTTCCCATACGGACAACAGCATGGCTAGCTCAGCGACCTTAGAGGAGAAAGGACCAACCCATTCTTTAAAGTAATTATTATAATTTTAAATAAAAATAGCTGCTTTTAGATCCAAGATTTTTATTAAATCAAACTTTTTAGCCTCACTTGGGCTGGCTTGCCCTAGCTTGAATTTGTGTTGTTTGTAAGCACAGTTTATGAATGACATTTTTTTTGTAAGAAAATAAAACAAAACCAGAAGCCTGTTTATCTGGAGCCTCTTTATCTCAGGCTATTTTGCATGTATATGTATGTACATATATCTGTAATTTCTCCCTTGCACAAGGAAGGCTAGACTTGGGAAGAGCTTTTATTCATTATTTAATCAAGAAAAGAGCTTTAACTCAAACAAGAGCAGGAGGGAGGAGGCATCCGGGCAGGAGTGAAAGAAGCTGGGCAAGAAAGAACATTTTATAAACAGAATCTTGAGGTAAAAATCTGAACAAAAAGCAACAAACAGTTCCTTTCTACATTTTTCCCCCTTTCTTTCTTTCTTTCTTAAAGCTCTGACAGACTCAATTCCCTTTCTGCATAATCTCTCTTTCTGATGCTGTTCTGCATACTGAAGCATATCACCACTTGTTTGCCATCCAGGTTGCTCCTCCCTCTGGCTACAGAGAGAAAAGCCGGGCCCAGCCTCCAAGGGGCTGCCAATGCCTGCAGTCTTAGCCCCTGCCCCTCCTTCCACTTCTACGCCAGTGATTTCACATCCTACAGCCCTGTCTACCCTAGGGTCTCTTCCCCTCACCTGAGATGGTTTTCTGTGATTTAATTAATTTTGCAAGCGGCAGATGGTGGCCGTTACTCAGCCTCCATTCCACTGGGGTGAGACAAGGGGACCCGGCCCAACAGATCTCTGTGGACACCCACCACATGCCAGACCTCTTGCCAGCAACTGAAGCCTCACACTGACTCAGGGAGGGAGGGAGGAACCGAGGCTCCCAGAGACAGCTCCAGGCTGGCAGGATTCCCAAGTTTGGAACCAGCCCTGCCTTTCCACCATGATGAGCTCTGACTCTCTACCCAGTGTTTTTCACTTTTTCCCCATCAGAAAATACTCTTTTGTGGTCTAAATCTCTACCCCCTTGTATTTCTCCCATTGTCTCTTTCCACTTAAACTAATTTATTAATTCAACAACTACTCATTGAGCCCCTGCTGTGCGCAGCTGGGTGGAGGGGTGGAACATTCGAGTTGAGGAAGACAGGCAACAAACAAGCAGACATGTCCCATGTCAGATAGTGATGGTGCCAAGTAAGGAAGAAGACCAAGCAGGGAAGAGAGGGTGAAGAGTGCTGGGTGAGGAAGAGGGGCGCGCCTCACCCTTCCATACTGGGTGATCAGAGAGGCCTCATCGGAAGGTGACAGGTAAGAGCAGATCTGAAGGAACTGAAAAATTCAGCTCTGGGGGGAAGAGGGTTCTAGACAGAAGGAACAGGAAGTGCAAGGGTGCTGAGGTCCTTAGTGGTTTGAGGAACAGTGAGGGGGCCAGTGTGGCTGGAGTTGAACCATCAAGGAGGTGTGACAGGTGAGGCCAGATTGAAAAGGGCAAGAGATGAGGTCTGCTGTTGTAACAACTTCTGTTTTTACCACAAGTGAGCTAAAAAGTTATTAGAAGCTTGTAAACAGAAGAGCGGCATGGTGAAACTTGACCACTCTGGTTGCTGTGTTAAAGCAGATGGGGTGGGTTAGAGACTAAGGATGGGTTAGAGGTGGAATAATAATCAAGTGTGGAGCAATCCTCAGGTGTAGTCAAGGTTCCCAACAGTGGCAGCGCTGGAGCCCAGGTGGAGTGACATGCAGTGCAAACTTCTTTCAGTGCCCAGTTAAGAAGAGATTCCAGCTTTGGGGGAGAGCCCAGACTCTGGGGTCCTAGAGGGCCAGCAGCTGGGGCTCATCAGGGAACCCGTACAAATGAGAATCTAGGCCCCACTCATACCTCTGAGTCACATGGGCACTGTCCCAGGTCTCCGTGTGGTTCCTATATATATATTACCATACCAGAAGCACCATCCAGAGACCCTCAGCCCTGCCTCCCAACTCCAATATGTGACGTCACCAGCCAGACCAGAGGCTCTGGAACACAGATATCTGGGGGTCCAATTATAGTGGGTACAGAGAGCTATCTGTCACAAAAGAGAAGCTAAATCCATTTTATTTACTGACAGGCTGATTAAACAGTCCATTTCCTTCATAATTTTTGTCTTCTGTAAATGGCAAGTCAAGTTACTCGTTTTCCAAGGAAGATACTCTGAGGGAGACGCCAAGGCACCTGTTGTGGCTATTACATCTTCCATGCATGCTAAATGGCCACACACAGGGACCCCACTGCAGGTCACACACTTGGTGAGAAGCAAGAAAATGTAGGGCCATCACAGACTCTCGGCTCCCCCCACCCACCCATCCACCCACCTGCACGGAGCCCTGAGCTGCTCTTAGACTGACAGACTGCCTCTGAGTTGTCACCAGCCAGCATGCTTTGTAATGTAATGAATGAGAGTCCCTGGAAACATTGATTTTTGGATCCATGAGCATTTTCCTTTCTCCAGACTCACAGACAGGAGGAAAGGCATCCTTAGCAAGAAACCGGGGGCGGGGAGGGGGGGTGTGAGGAGCCTGGGATTCTTGGTAGAGGAGGGGCAGGAAAACGAGGATGGAGGGACAGCGGCTGGTTATCGCCTGCTGAAATGAGGGAAAGGGTCACAGATGCACTCCCAACAATGCTACTCCCCCGCCCCCACCCCCTTGACACAGCAGGTATGAGCATGCAGAGCAGTGCAGGGAAAGAGCTTTGGGAAGAAAACGTTTCATCTGAATGGCAGTGTCTGCCCACAGTTCCTCGAGACCCTCAAGAACCTCCGTTTCATTGGGGTGCACCTGCCCAACACACAGAGAGAAACATCTGAAGCCATGGAATGTTCTGCATTTGGGGCTGTTCTGGATCAATACCAAATGAGGAGGTTGATTTCTTCACTCTGCTCAGAATAAAAATGCTTGCCACACACAAAAACCCCTTGGGATCTGCCTGCATTTTAAACTGCTCACATTTAAAACTATTCCGTTGTCTGGATCTATGAGTTTGTTTTGGTTATGTTTTGTTAGTTCAATTGTTACTTTTTTGTTTTATATTCCTCCTATAACTGAAATCATACAGCTTTTGTCCTTTTCTGTCTGACTTCACTTACATAAACCACAGGATGGTGACTGCCAAAGGAGGGTTCGGGTCAGGGGAGGGGGTCAAATATAGGGTAACAGGTGAAAACCAGTGGTGAGCACACGATAGAGTATACAGATATTGAATTACGTTGTAGACCCGAAACTTACATAATGTCATTAACATGTTACTAGCCAGATTTATCAATAAAAATAAAAAAATTTTAAGTACAATTATTTCTAAAGTTTTCAGTTTGCTACTACAGGCAGTTTTCTGTTCAAATATAGCAGTCCAAAATATCCATCCATAATTCTTAGAATCTGATCTACACAAAGCACCATATTTTGACATTCCAGGAAAAAATTAAACAAAGAGAAAAGGAAGGAAAAGAGGGAAGATTAAAATAAAGATTCTCTGAGAGGTAGTTTCCTCTCTAGAAGGTCAATAATATATTAACTTTATAAGAATATTTGCATTGGCAGATTCATATGTCAATTAATTGATAGTCTACATATTTTTAGTCGAGGGCTGTTGGCAAAAACACATGAAAACAATTAGCAGTGCATTCATTATAGATCAATTTACTGTAGAAATTAATAGCTCTTTGTTTTGAATAAGGTCTCCACTAACCCTTCTGTGGCCTATAAAGTTCCTTTGCACAGTGTTTGGTTCAGAGGGTCACTCAATTAAAAGTTATTCAATCAATGAATGAATGACTGGTCATGTTGGTATAGAAATTTCTTGAATGTCTATAAAAATATTTGAATTGCATATACCCTGACTTGCACAGCTAGGGTACCATCTAGACTCAGTTAACAGGTGGCTGCACTAATCATTTTAATTAAGGTATAAATAATGATTCTTTACCAAACAAGACAGAACCACTTCTTTAACTATAAATGAATATACCACCCAATAGGAAAAAAAAGAGCAAAAGATATCAACAGGCAATACATAAAAAAGGAATATACAGATGGGCAAAAAACATAGGAAAAGATGCTCCCCTAACTGTCAATCAAGGAAATACAAATTAAAGCACAATGTTAACCCATCAGATGGGCAGCAATCCGGTAAAATCACATATTGGGTAAAGGCACAGGCTTAGAAGTCAGGCTATCAGGGTCTAAATCCTGGCTTTAACACTTGCCACTATACACTCAGAATAAGACTCTCAACTTCTCTGGGCTCATAAAGGGGGGATAATATTAATACCTACACTTCCTTGGTTTGTTGTGAGCATTAAATGAGTTCATACACATAAAGCATTCAAAACTGATCCTGGCAGAAAGTCACCACTTGATAAATTTATCTATTATTGGCATCGAGTGTTGAGGAATGTGGGGAGCAAAAGCTTTCATATATTGTTGGTTGATGCATGAACTAGTTCAGCCACTTTGCAAAATAATGCATTTGCTTCTATTAAAATCGAAACTATGCATATCCTATGGCCCTGCTGTTGTTTCCAAGTATTTACTCTTGAGAAACACATACATTTGTTTCATTCTCATGCTCACTGCAGCATGATATGTGACAAAAATATATGGAAACGATTACACAAGGGAATAGCTAATTATGGTAGAACTATGAACCTACATTGCACTTAAAAATAATGAGGACAGATTTCTAGGTACTGACAGGGAATGACCTCCAAAACATACGGTTGACTAAAAATAGCAAGTATCAGTACAATGATAGGATATATTGCAAATATTTACAATATGATATTTTATGTACATTTATTTACATATGTATCATTTGTGCAAAGGTATTGGTAGTGACCATCAAAGTGGATTTTATTTGTATTATTTTTTTTTACAATTCATTCTTCTATTAGTTGTATAATTAAAACTTAAGGAAGAGGGGGCAGGGAGTTGTGTTTAATGGGTAGTTTCAGTTTGGGATGATGAAAACATTCTGGAGATGGAGGGTGGTGAAGGCTGCACAACATTGTGAATGCACTTAATACCACAGCAGAGCATGGTGGGAAATGGTTAAAACGGCACATTTTATGTTTGTCTCTTTACCACAATAAAATTTTTAATTTAAAAGTCCTTTATCCTATGAGATGAACCAGCAGGATGCCTCTAGACCAGGGCTAGTCTGTGCCATCCAGTACAGAAGTTGGGCCTTTAAAGGACCCAGGATTTGGGTGGGCAGAGTTGGCTTGAAAAGGAGAGGCCATGAGGAAATTGTCTGCCTAGAGAAGGAAGGTCTTAACAAAAAGATGGGAAATAAGATTAGATAGAGGTTTAGTAGAAAGTCAAGCAGTACCCAATGGATAAAACCTAGCCTTGATCTGCAGGAAAGAGGGAATGTCATTCTTCTGATGCCTGTCCCCTCTCTCTCCAGGCAAAAGCCCTCCAGAGATAAATTCACAGACAAGAGGAGGGGAGGTAGCAAAGAGGAAAGAAAAGAAACGGGTCCTAAACAGTAGCATCTCATAATGGCTGTATTTTTGCTGCACCAGCTCCTTTTACAAAGAGCTTCCACACACCTGGAGGGAACTGGATTTCCTTTGGAGAATATGCCTTTCAAGTCGATTAAAAACTATTTTCATGAGTTTCGGCTATTTACATGCAAACCTGTCATTCAGATGATGTGTGCCTTCACACTCGCCCACAGAGACTTATCAATGTGCTCTTCTTTTTCTGAATAATTTCCTTTAGGTTCCTGCACAGTGTCTGGGCAAGGGAAGAAGGTGAGGGGACCAAAAGGCATTTTATCTCCTCAACAAGGTGAAAACAGAAATGGGAAGGACATAATGAGGATGGGGCTGGGCTCAGTCCCCCCAGCTGGAATGAGTATGATCTTAATATAGCCCGACACCCAGGCCACACTCCAGCACAGAAGAAACTTGGGGCGGCCCAACAAAGCGTTGAACTCAGCTAGTGTAGATTCCCAAATTCAGGAACAAAGTTGAAAACATATTCTGAATTTAACTTTAGATTGGTGGGCCTTTTTATTTGTTTGTTTGGGTTTTTGCCAGAAATGTTTTTAAAACTATTACTGACCTACTTTTATCTACAAGTTACCTTGTTTTCTAGAAAGTATAACATTGAATGAAAAAATATTCTGTCCACTGAAGATTGAAGTAAATTCTAGAAAGATAAAGAGATGGCTTGCAAACCTTTGGAAAGAAAAAGTTGATCCATTCAAGACAACATAAGACAAAAATATATAACAAACCAATCGGGGGTGAGTGTGTGTGTGTGTGTGTGTGTGTGTGTGTGTAGAATTAGCAATATTTTTAATAATGTTTCAAAGACAAAATGGAAAATCATGGTCAGGATATTAACAAACATAGGTCTATTTGTAACTGACAAAACAACATTGCCTGAAGATTAATTTTGCTAAATGTAAGTTTCTTCCTCTATACAAGAAAAAAAGTTGAATTGAGCATCCATTGAAGTATTTCCACCTGTTCAGCCTGTGATTGTTTTACCTGAGGGAAGGTCCCAAGAGCTATTCCTCAGGATTTGCCAAAGCTTGTCCCTCGCCAGAGAACACACATAAGGTGGAGTATTTATTGCCTTAGGGAATGGAATAAACATTCAAAATTACCCACTCCCAACCAAAAAAATACTATTAGAAACAATACACAAATAAAGATGCAGGATACAAAATCAATGTATAAAAATCCACTGCTTTCCTATATACTAACAATGAAACTTCAGAAAAATAAATGGGAAAAAAATATTTCCTTTGCAATTGCAACCAAAAGAATACCTAGAAATAAACTTAACAAAGGATGTGAAGTTATTAAAATAGATTGAAAAAGACACAATGAAATGGTAAGATATTCTGTGTTCATGGATTGGAAGATTCAACATAGCTAAAATGGCCATATTACCCAATGCAATATACAGATTTAATGCAATCCCCATATAAATCCCAAAATCATTTTATAAAGAAATAGAACAAAAAAAATCATCAGATTTGTATGGACCCCATACAAATGACCCCAAATAGCTAAAGCAATCCTGAGAAAAATGAACGAAGCTGGAGATATCACACTGCCTAACTTAAAATTATACTACAAAGCTATGATACTCAAAACAGTATGGTATTGGTAGAAAAGCAGACATACAGACCAATGGAACAGAATCAAGAGCCTAGAACTACAATGAGCTACCTCCCCAAACCTGTTAGAATGGCTATTATCAACAAGACAAGTAATAACAAATGTTGGCGAGATTGTGGAGAAAAGGGAACCCTCATTCACTACAGGTGGGATTGTAGACTGGTACAGCCAGTATGGGAAACAATTTGGTGGTTCCTCAAAAAATTATGAATAGAGTTACCATATGACTCAGCAATCCCTCTTCTTACTTGCAAAGATATATGTGCTCCTATGTTGATAGCAGCATTATTCATGGTGACCAAGACATGGAAAAAATTACCCATTTCCCCCTCACAAGCCAATGCATCATAGTTTGAAACTAATGAGATAAAATGTACCAGTATAAAGTTCTAACTTTTGTAAAATCCATTCTATAAGGTCAATATATTAAAGACCTATCTTGGTACCAGTTCAAATAAAGAAATCACAGGGATTTGGTTGACTTTAAATTCAGTATCAAACATAAGAATAGCATAGTTCAAAGCAGGAGTTGATATGGGCTAGAAACTATACCAATAAACTATGGGGTCCAAAGCAAGCATATCACTGCCCTACTCGACACTCCACACAATTTGGAATACCATGTTCAGTCCTGGGCACCACCCATTAAGAAGAACATTACCAAGCCAAGAATATCCAAGGAAGAGGGATAAGATGGCGGTAAGACATCTTAAAAGGTGTGGTAAGAACCAGAGGCTCCTCTAGCCCCCACCCCCAGCCACCTCTCCACCACCTCCCCATACCCACCTGGCTTAACTCTCCCGGGCATCACTGCACTGCATGAATGTCCTTGCTTGAACACCTTAGGATGAGAACCCACCATTCCTGGGCTATTAGGCACTTCTTTCTTACCCTCAATCTCATTCTCTGACTCTTCCACTGGTTGCTCCAGGTTCTAGCACCTTGAGGCCACACAGGTTTAGGTGTGATGCCCCTTCTACATAAATAGCCCTTCAAATAAGTCAAGAGAATGGATGGTCACCCCCAGAAAACTTCAGGTAAAACTGAAAGACCCTTTCTTTTCTTTAAGGGGAGGGGGGCCGATCGGCCCCTCAACGTTCAAAGGTTGTCTATTCTGAAGATAAAGGCCCTATTACCCTTCTTCCCTCTTGGCACCATTCAGAAGCTAACATGAGTACAGTCACACATCTCTTACCACTGGGGATACATTCTGAGAAATGCGTCATCGGGCGATTTTATCACTGAGTGAACGTCACAGCCGACACACACACCCGGATGGAAGAGCCTACTCCACCCCTAGGCTACGCAGTATAGCCTATTGCTCCTCAGCTGCAGACCTGTACAGCCTGTTACTGTATTTAATACTATAGGCAACTGTAACACAATGGTTATATTGGTGTATCTAACATGTAAACGTAGAAAAGGTACAGTAAAAGTACAATATAAAAGGTAAAAAATGGCACGCCTGTATAAGGCACTTACCGTGATTGGAGCTTGCAGGGCTGGAAGCTGTTCCGGGCGAGTCGGTGAGTGGTGGGTGGATCTAAGGCCCAGGAGATGGCTGTCCACGCCTGCCGACTTCATAAACGCGGTACATTTAGGCTACACTAAGTTTGTAAAAATATGTTTTCCTTCAATAATAAATTAACCTTAGCTAACTGTAACTGTTTTACTTTGTAAACTTTTAAATATTTTCTAACTTTCTGGTCGTTTGTAATAACACTTAGCTTAAAGCACAGATGCATTGTACGGCTGTAAAAAATATTTTTCTTTGTATCCTTAGTCTATATTAATAGCGGTGAGTAACGCGGCACGCTTCAGACCTGCACCGCCTGCGGACGCTACAACGGCTTGGACCTCACTTCGGTTATGTGGGCTGCCTGGTAACTATGGCTACAACGTTATGTGGGCTGGACTTTACGACAGCTATGACCTACGGCAGCTACATTACCATGGCTACAACGTCACCAGGTGATAGGAATGTTTCACTTCCATTATAATCTCGTGGGAACACCTGCTCTATACGCTCAGTCACACAGCAACACGTGCTATGACTGTAGGACATAGGATTGTAGCGAGGCGCTCCTGTTGGCTTGAACCCACTAGTGTTACTCCCAGCCTGCCATCTGAGGCCTAGCGATGCTTAAAAATTGGAGTAATAATCCCTAAATGTGACTTTTCTAATACTTCAGCAAATTTCTGGTTTACACAAATTTCTTAAAACCTTCTTGGGCTCACATTCATTTAAAAAATAAATATATACTCGGGAGCATTGTGGCAACACTATCAAAAGTCTGGGTTGCCATCCCAAACAAGTTGAAAATCATTGGCTCATTTAGCCATTTTTCTTCCATTTCCAAAATACATTAATTATCTTGCCTTTAAAAAAAAGTTCTCTGAATGATATTAGTCTATATTTGACAGACGTGTGTGTTTTTTAAAATGCTGCTACTGGTGCTGCTATATCCATTTATATAATATTTATTTAAGTATCTACTATGTGTGTGACATCTCATAGTATGTAGCAAATAAGAGCAAAATAATAAAACAGGGGTGAGCTTGTCTGTACCATGGTTCTGAACAATATTGGTAACATAAAGAAACACTGAAGTATGGGGAGTTTGGAACCCCTCCCACCCTTTTGTTCACAGCCTTGAAAAAGACCAAGCATTGCTGCTGGGGTCTCTTCACTGACCTTTTATAACCTCTTTTTAAAACCCAACTTGTTCTAAGTGAATAAAATGTTGCTTGAGTAAGCAATTAATCAAGAATTACTTGGGAGGTTTTTTATGAGGCCAATAGCAAGCAGCCTCCTGAGGCACTCAGCAAACTCTCTCTTTCAGTAAATAATTACTTAAGTTAAAATTATTTACTAAATTAAGTCATTCTTTTTGTGATATCTCTAAGACTTCAAGTAATTGGTTGGGTTCACTTTAGTTTGGTGTTTTATAAAGCAAAAAATAGTGCTACATAATCAATTAACTGTGCAATTAACTATACATTTAGTACTTCAGAAACACATTTTTTATGACTTAGAACAGGTACAAAGAGCCCTGCTTGTTGTTGTTTTCCTAAGTCAGGTATAGTTTTCCATTTTGTTTAATGCAGCAATGCTGGGAAGATATCAGCAGAGCATAACTTGTTATTTTTCATTTTCTGAGAGTCAGCAATATGGCAAGTCCATTTCAGGCAGAGACGTGAGCCGTGGCCACAGGCCCCTGCCCTGGGCTCCAGGAAAGAACTGCTTGGCCTGGAGGCAGCTCCACCTCCGTCCTCTCTCCCTTCAGCTCCCACTGGAAGGACAGGCTCTCCTGGCAGCACCTTCCCTGTGCCTCCCAGGTTAGGAGGAAAGAGTAATGACCTCACCCTAGAGCAGTGGTTCTCAACCAGAGGATGAGGCCCAGAAATCAGGATTTTAAAAAGATTCCCAGGTGATTCTAATGTGCAGCCAAGGTTGAGAACCACTGCCCTAGAGCTTCTTTCCTTTCTCCAAACCACCGCACTTCCCTGTTATCATTAACAGAGAAAGATTGAGAAGTAAAATCCAAGTTAACTACCACCTTTAATTAACCACTTTTTGGTGTGTTCTTCATTTTTAGAAGTACAATGCAAGTCAACAGTTTTTAAGAGCAAAGAAGAAAACTGAATTCCTCTCAGTGAACATCTGTACCTTGCAAGAGTATAGTCTATCACTTGATGTTTTTTCTCACATTTGGGGGTTCCTAGCCATGGATCACGAAGTGAGTGTCTACCGGGAGCCAGGCACCAGGTTTCGGGTCTTTCAAGCAGGTTATCTCATGCAATCCTCATGACAAGTCTGTGATGTGGGTGCAGACAGCATACAGCCTCCAAAGTCCTCTGAGCCAACTCCTAGTATAAATGCCTCTTATAGACAGAATTTTCCCCTATGGGGTCTGTTTCCCTGGAGAACCCTGACTAACGTATGCCCCAGGTGTCAGATATTCTGCTTTGTATTCAGGCATAATCCCCACTCTAAGTGGCTCACTAGTTTTCAGGTGACACCAACATTTCCCCACCTCGCTCTCATACAATGTGAGAAAGAGACAGGTGTGGGTTGAGATTACAGTGATATGCCTTTGAAGCCACATTAAAGATTTAGCCAATTATCCTAAAGACAATGGGAAGCTAGTGGTGCATTTTAGTAGGAAAACTGTACGGCTAGGTTTGCACTGTTCAAAGATCTATATTAAAAAAATAAATAAAACTTCATTAGAGTGACTGGGTTGGAGTGTGTCAAGAGCAGCCACTGGAAGCTCATGTAAGAGGTATAGGAAAGAGTGGTTTCCAGGCCTAGAGCAGGGTCAGGGGAAAGAAGTGGAAAGATTCTATAGAACTTGGTGAATGAGCAGAGATGGGGAGGGAGCTGGGAGCCAGGATGACTTCTGAGCCAGGGGGGAGGAAGGGGTGCAGATGGTGACCCTCTGATATCTCTCCATTCCCTGCCAAATAAAGTGTAATCACTTCACCCTGGGACTGAAGGCCTCTGTAAGATGGCCTCAGACTACACAGACATAGCTTCGCTGCTGCCCTCTGCTTACTCGGCTCTCCATCAAAGGTGATCTATCTGACCTTGCATAAGTAGTTTAACCTTCTCCTCCCCTTCTCCATTGCTAACATCCTATGGGGGATGACGAAGGGATTCACTGCATTGGACAAAAGGACATGTCTTAGGGCTCAGAGACAGATGTTTACCTTCTGACACTGGTCTCCCCCAGGCTTTAAGATCTGCTGCTGTGGCACCAACGGGCACAAGAACAGTAGACTTGATGGGGGACGAGCAGGGGGCACACTTTCACCCTTGAGAGGGAAGCATTTCAGCTGCCAGCCAACCAGTCCCAACAAATGGAACCTTAGCCATTTTGAAGGAACTCTGTGAAAGAAAATTCTATTTGCATCTTCAGTTGTACAAGTTACTTATAGCTAATGTGTCCATCATGTTTTTATAAGCATTGTATCTAGTACTATAGCCAGCCCTGGCAGGGAAATGGATCTTGTGGAGAAATGGATATAAACCAAGGCCCCAATGTGAACGAAGGAGAGCGCCTTGGGGTAGATTACTCTGGCAGGAGAGTGGTGCAAATGGCAAAAGACGCAGTCAACAAGATTTAGCTGAGCATCTACTCAGCCATTCACTAGTCTATATTTTTTAAAAGCAACAAATGAGAAAAATCAATGTTCTCATGAAACTTACACTCTAGGAAGGAGACAGATTTTTAAAAACATAATAAATAAGTAGATTTATTACAGTAAATTGTATATACATGCTAAGTTTTGTGTGGAAAAGAGAACCAAGTAGGGTAGATTGGGAGTGATGGGGAGGGGAGTGTGTACAATTTACCAGGGCAGGCGCCATGGAGAAGGTGTCATTTGAGCCATATTTGAAGATGAGAGAGTGAGGCACATGAATCTCTGGGGAAAGTGGTTCAGGCGGAGGGAGACAGGGCCAGTGCCTAAGCTGCAGGCAGGAGCTTCCTGCCACATCTGAGAGACAGGAGGGAGGCCAGTCTGGCTGGAGCCAAGTGAGCAGAGGGCCAGAACAGTAGGAGATAAAGTTAGCATCACAGGACGTGGGAGATCAGACTGAGAAGTGCCTTGAAATGGCCCCAGGAAGGTCCGGGGGCAGAGGAGTGATTCAGGTTCTGTTGTAAAAGCAGCCCTCTGGCTGCGGTGATGAGAATACGTGATGGAGGGCAGGGCAGGAGAAGCCAGGCTGGGAGGCGACCATTGCAGGGAGAGAGTGGCTGGGACCAGGCTAAGAGGCAGAGTTGGCCAGAGGGGCTGGTTCTGGTAGACTGGGAAGATACAGACAGTGGGATTTACAGAGGGACTGGGTCTGGAGGATGAGAGAGCAATCAGGGGTTTTGTCCTGAGCTACTGGAAGGAATTGTCATTTACTGTGTTAGGGAAAATGGAGGGCAGGACAAGAACATGTTTAGGAAGTAAATATAAGGAGTTCTGTTTTGAGATTGTTAAATTTGTGATGTTCATTAGACATCCAAGTGAAAACACACACACACCTAAATATAGAGTTCGAGAGGAAAGTCGAAGCTATAGGTATAAATTTGGGTCCTTTCCTCTGTAATAACAACAATTAAAACCACCTCCTCTTTCTCTTACCATCAACCCTTCACCCCACCCCACTATGCAAATTGTCTATGCCTGGCCTTGTGCTCACTTTACCTCACTTCTCACAATGACCCCACAAAACAACCATTATGATCCCCCATTTTGCAGATGAGAAATCTTAGGCTTAGAAAACTTGCCTGTCTTACCTAAGCTCACCCAGCTGGAAAGAGATTTATTCTGAAAGCAGTGAGGAGCCATTAAAAAATTGAGAATAACTTTGTCAGATGTGGGAAGATTACTGCAATAACCCAAGAGTCCAAGGAAGAGGTGATGTGGGCCTGAACGCAGGCTGGGGTTTCAAAGATAGGAAAGATGGAACAGGGTCCTGGAGTGACCAGGTGACATGACAAGGCCTGGTGGCCCACTAAATTGAGGGAATGAGGGGGAAATCCCCCATGTCTATGTACTTCTGGCTGGGGGGAGCTGGGTAAAGGGTGGTGCCCCTAGCTGAGGTGGGGACCACGGGACGATGGTCAGGACCAGGTGGGCTGGTGCACATGAGGAACCAGGGGATGATGCTGGGATAGACTGGGATCAATCCAACCTAAGTCCTTCCCATGAGGTTTAGGAGCTCAATTTTGTTCTGCAGACAGAGAGCCATTAAGATTTGAGCCAGATAAACATAATCACAGGCAAGCATCATGCCCTCTAGTTCTCTAAGCATTGTGAGGGCAGGGCCTGGGTTTTCTATGTGCAACTATCTACACACAACAGCTACTTAGCACAATTACAACACGCCTGCCTCCACCCCGCTTTGGGCCATTTATTGGGCACGCTTCCAGATTTGTTTTTCCCCCAGATGCAAGCACACTGTGCAATGGGGTTGAATAAGCTAAACAAATCCATTCAGTATTTCTATAGAATTTTTTAAAATCCAACTTAGAACAAGTAACAGCCCACTTCCTTCTCCACAACTCAGTTCCCCCCAGCACCCCTATTGTCTGCTCAGACTGGGATAATGGGTAATTGTGTTCCAACATGCATTATGCTAAAACACTTCTCTTTGCTCAGCTTCAATCATTATCAAAACCCAGCTTTTAATCTAACTTCATGATCACTAAGCAGCCCAACCAGCTGCAGCAGTGAATGCGGTGAAAGGAAACGGCTTAGGAGAGAGCGACTTTTCTCTAAGAAACAAAAGAATCATCTCCATCAAGTGACCCAGCACGAGAGAAGGAAGAGAGAGCTCCCGGAGCTGGCGAAAATAAAATTGCCCGTTAGGCCCTCTTCTCATTAGTTTTTCTTTCACACTTCACATTAGCTCCGTGAAAGGAAGATGAATTAAGAGTTAAATGCACCAAAATAACTTAGGCAATCTTTAAATAAGACTCAAGTGTGTTTACGTTTCCACTCAAAATTTGCCTGCCTTCCTCCCTTCTCTCTCGGCCCTTTTCTTCCATGTCCCCTCTGGACCTGCTTGTACAGCTGCTTCTCCTTAATGACTTTGCCCACTCCTTGAAACTCTTCCCACCCTTTAGCCCTAATCAGCCCAAAGGACGCTCTTTGTGTCCTTTCTCTTTCCAGCTCCTTCTACCTGCCCTCAGCCCTTCTCCTCTACCACCTTCTCCCCATCATGGTCCCTCCCATGCCCACACCTTCTGACCTTCCCCCATCATGGTGCCTCCCATACCCACACTTTCTGATTTTCCCCCATCATTTCCCCTCCCATACCCACACTTTCCGGTATCTGGTCTCAGAAGCCATCAGAAGTCAAATTTCTAGTGACAGAAAGCCATTGTTGTTTGATGATGGCAGATGACATAAATAAGGCAATTGGCTTCAATTCACAATTAAAATAAGCCAAATGAAGCAGGCAAACAAGACAGACCCAGGCTTGCAGATCTAAGGATAAACTCTGCGGAAGACAGTCGCCTTCCCCTTACTGCGCTGGCACTGTGCCCCAGAAGTGTATTGTCTGGCCAATCTATTCTCAAATTCTAGATGGATAGGGCAGTGACAAATGACCACCCCACCGCCCCTCCTCAGTGGCAGCCAGGCCCGGCTAATGCACACAAAAATCCCGTCTGGAAATACCTTGCCCAGATTGTTTATCTCTCTCCTTTCCCACTTTTGTTTCCAGCTACAGGGAACTTCTAAGTAGAAAATCAATAGGCGCTTTAATTACTGGCCCCCAATTCATCAGGGCCTCAACTGTAATTACTCTGCCTAAGCCAGGAGCCTCAGGAGCCAATAAACTGAGACAGTCAGGCAGTGGGTAACACGCAAGGTGAGATGCCAGAGTCTATGGCTCAGCCTGGAGGAGCATCTGAGAGCGCCTGCCCCAGATCCCCTGACCACCGTCCTGCCACCCCGCCCCAGGTCCCTTCCCCTGCTCGGCAGTGGGGAAGGCAGTCCCAAAAGGGATCCCAGGGCAGAACCAGTGCCCAAAACAGAATTGCTCCTGATTATTGCCCCTGCACCTCTGTGGCCAGGATTCATTCATCCTGGGAACCCCAAGGGGTGGCTCTCAGGAAAACCCTCAGGGGTCCTCTCAGGGACTTAGTTGGTCCCACAGGACAATGCTGGGTTGTCACAAGAAAGGCTCTCCTGGGATCCCCTTAAACCAGCGAGGGCTGATGGGATTGTCTCCCCTTAGAAAACAGGAGTTCGTTTTGGGGATGGCTCAGAATAAAGGACTCCTTTGTGACAGGTGAACCCATAACCCCTGCATGTGTGAAGCTGATTCCTCCTTCATGCCACTGGGGCTTAGAGGCCAAGGATGGTGGCAAAATGAGCTCGGTTGCCCTGCCAGGCGCCTGCACGTGCTGTGTTTCTGGTGAGAGAGAGCTGGGCTGCAACTGCCCTACTTCTGCACACATACCAGCCAGGGCTTCGAGTCTGAGCACGGAGCTATCGACTCAGCTGATCAATTTCCAAGTTGCAGTGAGCCAGGCCCATGAAAAATGACTGTTTTGCCCATCACCCCATCCCACCCAGACAGTGGCTCATGCTAATGAACAATTCTCCATTTAGAATGGCTGTAAGCTTCTCTCTGTCCTTCTGCTTCCCACACGTCGACGTTCCCACCTGAGCCCTCCACTCTGCTCTTCTCTCTCTCTCTCTCTCTCTCTCTCTCTCTCTCTCTGAGCTCATGCTCACCCTCAGCCTTAACTACCATTTCATCGGAGGCAATTCTCCATCCTGGTTCTTCATACTCAAGGACTTCAGCTCGGCATTCCTGCCGAATGGCCCAATAATTATTACCCTTAACTTCAAGGTGCCTTAAAACAAAACCACTCTCCTCCCCACAGTCCCCCCATGCCCAAACATGTTGTTTTCCATCCTGTAGCTTTCACTCTCATGAAGGGTGCCCAGGCTCCAGTCTTAGTCATCACATGAACTCGCTCATGGTCAGTCCCAGCAGCTCTGCCTTCCAAAGTACTCTGCTCACTCATCTCTGCCTCCCTTCCCACTGTCACCACCTTTATTCAGGCCCTGTTTATGCTGACCCTGGTGCCTTTGAGAGCCCCCATTTGGAACCCCCACCCCCACAGTCCTTCCACAGTGCCCTGGGTCTCGATCCGAGCTCTGCAACAATCACCCAGGGAGCATTTCCTTTATATATACATACTAGAGGCCTGATGCACAAAAATTCATGCAAGAGTAGGCTTCCCTCCAGCACCCGGGACCTGGGCTTCCTTCCTCCAGCTACCAGTAGGTACCCAGAACCCAGGCTGGCTTCCCCTGGTCCCGGCTTCATCAGGAAGGAAATCTGGAATGACATCTGGAAGATGTCCGGTCTAATTAGCATATTACCCTTTTATTATATATGTGTGTGTGTGTGTGTGTGTGTGTGTGTGTATGTATATATATATATACACACACACACATATATATACACATATATACATATCTATATATATAAAGCCTAATATGAAAATTGTCCCCATGGGAGTTCGACTGAGAGACTAGTCGCTTGCTATGACAGGCGCTGACCACCAGGGGGAAGCGCAGAATGAAGGAAGGCCCCAGCCGGTAGCCGGCAGCCGGGAGTCAGGGAAGGGAGGCCCTGGCGGGCAACCAGAAGGCCCTGATCAGCCCTGATCACTGGCCAGACTAGGGACCCTACCTGCGCACAAATTTCATGCACCAGATCTCTAGTACACATATATATACATATATAGATAGATAGATAGATAGATAGATAGATAGATAGATAGATACACACACACACATATTGATTTCAGAGAGAAAGGGAGAGGGAGAGAGAGAAAGAATAATCAATGATGAGAGAGAATCATTGATCGGCTGCCTCCTGCATGATTCCTACTGGGGATGAAGCCCGCAACCCAGACATGTGCTCTTGACCAGAATCGAACCCGGGACCCTCCAGTAGGCAGGCCGATACTCTATCCACTGAGCCAGATCAGCCAGGGCAGGGAGTTTTCTTAAACATCAATGATGACACCCATGACTAAGACCAATTAAACCAGAATAGCTGGACATGGGGGCATTGTGCTGGTCATTTTGAAAAGCTACTCATGTGATTTTGATAGATAGCCAGGAGGGAGGAACGCCAGACTATTTGCTGTGTGCACCCACACTCTGCTTGCCCCTCTCTGCCTCTACTTTTCCCTCTGATGGTAGAAATGGTCCCTTTGCTCCAAGCCCAAGGTCACCTCCTCTATGGATCTTTCCAGACACCTCCCCAGAACTCCAGCAGTTACACACCACTCATGCTCTTCCTTGTGCTGTGGTCTGTGGTCTTGTCATCAACCCTTTACCTAATTGTCACCTCCCTGGAGCGTCTGACTTGGGGCCAGAAGAGCTAAGTTTGCATTCTGACACCTCACGAATAAAACTTTGGTGGTGAAACTTTGGATAGCTTATTTAAAATCTCAGTTTCTTATTCTGCACAATGGGACCCATGATTCCTATCTATTTCATGGGAGTGCTGCTAACAATGATGATTGGTCTAACAATCTTTGTCTTTCATGTTGCTTAACAGTGGCTTAGACCAAATATGTAATAAATAGATATTGAGTAAAGGAATAAATATATATGGATTTTTATTGTAGACTTTTTTACTCCTCCTAAAAATACTTCCAAATTAGAAAATCAATTCACTAACATGTGGCACCCAGGGTCAGAACCCAGCATCTCCACAGTGCAGTCAAGCAAGGAGACACCTGCTTCCCTAACTACACTTGTCGCAGGCCCTTGCTGTGACATTTAAACCATGTCCTTTCTGTCAGGTGTCAAAGCCGAGAGCATGGATGTCACAATTTCACCGTCTTCATGCAGGCTGGCCTCACGGATGAGCACACGGGCCACACACACACACACACACACACACACACACACGGCTACCTGCATAATGCCAGCTTCCCCAGCAGCCATTCTCAGAGCAGTATACCAGGGATAAGGCCTTGACCAGGAACTCCTGGTCCACCCCCTCTGTAACGCATGGCAGAGGGCTCTGTCCCTTCAATCCCAAGGTTCCTACTGTCAGCGACCACCTAATGAGTTAATAAAATGTATTTTGCAAGAGGAGGGCATGAATTTGGGGGAAATCTGAAGCAGAAGAAAAGGAGGAGCTTGAGGAGCCTGAGGTCAAGCAAAATATCCTGCAGACCAGGGAGCAACTTCCAGGCAACCCCAGTGCTCTGCCCAGCCGAGCCACCCTCTGCCGAGGCCAAGGCCATCTCTGGCCTGCAATCCCCAGCCTCTGAGCTCCTTTAAATGCTCATTTACATTTCTGGATGAATAATCTCTGAAAGCAACTGGGTTAGAAAAATCCTTTAGCCTGACTCACAGAACTTGCGCTCCAAGGAGCACTAAGTAATTAGGAAATATTACCCCATTCACCCCCTTAAACCCAGGAAAGGAAGGCAGGCAGTGAGAACGCACGCTCCCCGCCTCCGCCTCCCCCCCGCCCCCAACCTTGAAGCAGAGGAACTGGAAACTTGGACGGGGAACGCAATAGCCAAGGTCACAGTTAGGCAAAAGCGAGGGGCTGAGCAGGCAGAACCCTGTGTGGCTGTATTTGCAGACACCGCCTTTCCAGAAGTAATTGGGGTTAAATGAGGTTGTGAGCCTGGAGTCTGATCTGACAGGATCAGTGTCATAAGAGAGAGACCAGAGCTCCCTCTCTCTCCACCAAGGGCAGACACAGCAAGAATGTGGCCACCATAAGCCAGGAAGGGCATCCTCACCAGGAATGTACTCAGCCAGCACCTTGATCTTGGACTTTCAGCCTCCAGGCTGTGAGACAAATTCCTGTGTTTCAGCCCCCAGTCTGTGGCCTTTGGTTACAGTAGCTGATGAATGCACCTCCCCATCCTCAACATATTCAATCCTTCAGCCTCCAGAGGGTCACCTGCTCCAAGCCTGGCCCTGTGCTCGGGGCTTGGAGAGGAATAAGGAGTTTACAAATAGATGTAAAAATAGGTTGGTCACTTTGTTAACTATAGTAAAAGGCAGAATGAGATAAGTGGCCAAATAGAAGTATTTTTCCATGGGAACAAGAAGTAATGGATTTTCATTTCAACAAAGCATTGGAGGCAGCGAAGCTTGAGCCCAGACTGCCTTTTAGGAAGAAGGTTCCCCATCTGATGGAGGAAGGAGGGCCCAGCCTCAGTCAGGGAAAGCCCATACTCCTGTTTTGCTCCTGTTGGTGCTGGTTTCAAGGACCTCACTGGTACTCTGAGGATCTTTCTTTGAGACCCAACATCAGGCCTCACCTTTTCTGTGAACACGTGCTGAGGCTGCAGGCCACACTGGGCAGGACTTAGCAACCAGCTAGTCCAGCCCTCTCATCTTACAGACTGTGGAAACTGAGGCTTGGTGAGGTCATGTGACCTGAACTTTGAGTTGATTTCTTGGTTGCATTGCCTTCATTGCTCAGCCACATTCTGAGCTCCTTGCTTTCCCCAGAGGCTGTCTCCCACTCCCCTCTTGGGGCTCAACTGAAATGTCCCCTGGTCTGGGAGGCCTTTCCCAACCGCCCTCGCTAAAGCAGTCCCCTTTGCCCCCGACATACCAGTTCGTCTCAGACACATTATCCTGCTTCACAGCTTCCCTAGCACTTGTTAGTATCTCATTTGATTGTTGTTTACATGCTCATTATCTGTCTCCTTGAGTTAGAGTGTAAGCTCTTTAAGGGCAAACCCATTTCTGTGGGCCCAGCCTGGCACATAATAAGCGCTCAGTAAATACTGTGGACACACTGGGCTGTGCTCTTGGCGGGTAACCAAACACCCACTGGCTGTGTCTGCCCACCCAGGTCTCTAAACCAGACGGATCCACCTGCACGAGCCTGGCTGCCTCTCACTTGAAGCGATGTAGCTGTGATCCCACTTCTAAATATACCTTGGCTTCACCTTCCTCTCAGGTCTCTTACTCACAGGGGCCCTCTCACTTCAACACACCCTAAGCCTCTCTTCTGTTTTCAGGAACAAGCCTCATCTCTTCTCCTTAGCTCCACATCCCCCTCATACACTCACACACAACCAGGAGGTAGAGCAATGCTTCTCAGAGGGTGACACACCCTCCCCCCTCCCCCCTCCCCCCTCCCCCGTCCCCTGCTCCACCACCAGGCCACCACCCCAGTCTGATGTGCCTTCCTCCTTTGTGATCACAGGGCAGCAGTGAACCTGCACCAGGATTGACTTTGATAGTCAATCATGAGTGCAAGGCTGCTGCTTGCTGGCTATCAGAGGGAGGGACACCCCAGGACTAAAGAGCTGCCTCAATCCCACCAGGTGTTCTTGCTCACCTGTCTGAGGGGCAAGGGGCTTCTCCTCCCGTCAGGCCTGGTTTTTATCCCCGTTAGGCTGCTCCCACTGCCACCCCGGCGGAGAGAGCTTCATTTTCTTGATGGGTGTTTCCTGGTCATTCCCTCCTCCTTTTTCCTTACCCGGCTTGAATTGTGAATAATTCATGTGTTTCCATGATCCTGCCACGGTTTTTCTCCCTCGTGAATCAAACCCCTGAGACACAGTTTATTTTCTCACCATCTTCTGGTCTGAGTTGCTGACAGGGCCAGGGTTTATTGCTGCAGGTCGTGAATGGAGGCCAATACTTATGTCTGCGTATAAGACCATTATCGTTTTTCCCACCCGGTCTGCTATGATGCTCCATCTTTCTAGTATATTTCAATAGGTGCATGATATGACATGGTTGGAAAGATAGACAGATAAATGAGTAGTCACACAAACAGATGCACTGACAGAATCATTTCCCCATAGAGCTTACACAGTCACCTTTCTTATTTCAAGTTTCTGGAAAGAAGTTCCTCATATGCAGTGGATGCCCTACACCCCAATTTGTAGCCCCCCTTCTGAAAGGCAGTCCTCACAAGGATCCTCATGATAGCTCAGGTCCTATGTATGGTCTGCTTGGTGTCATCTCATTCACCCTGCCTCCAAATATCTACTGAAGACATACTGTGCACCAGGGACTGAGAAGACCCCAGGAAGACAAAGTGAGCAAATAGACCTCTCCCTGATCCTTTTGACCTACCAACTACCAAGAGACTGGATATTAATTAACTAACTAAATACACACACACACACACACACACACACACACACACATACATGCATGCTGAAAAGTAAAGAAATTATGACCATGAAGTCAGGAAAACAGTTCTCTCTGGTGGAAGGGGGGGGGGGGGCGGTTGTGATCAGAGAGAGCTGTACAGGGTGGCCTTGGAGTCCTGGTGATGTTCTATTGCTTGACCTCAATGGTGGTTACAGGGCACTCAAATCATTATTATTGATTACATTTTGATGTTTATATTTCATGTGTGCTTCTATAGATAACGTTACATTTCACAACTAAAAAAATTAAATACTAAATAGAAATTTACAAAGTTCCCTGAGAGCATGTAACAGGCGCCTAGCCTGGTCTGGGGATCCCAGGATGGCTTCCTGGAGGAAGAAGCATATGAATTGAGTTTGCAAATGAAGATGAGTTAAGCAGAGGAAGGAAGGTGTGGAGAGATGGGATGGAGAGAGGGGAAGGATGCAGAGAAGGACTAACATAGCACAGAGCAGAGCCTGGGAAGCCTGGGGGGCTCGAACTGAGTTCAGTGTGGCTGGAGCCCTGAAGGTGAAGACAAGCAAATCTGAGGAAGAGACAGGAGCTGGACCGTGCAGAGCCTTGTTAAGGATTTTTGTTTATATCCCAAGATCAATGGGAAGTGCTTGAAGGTCTCAAGTAGGGGAGTGACATGATCAGATACACATATTGATGAGCTCTCTAACGTGTAAAAACAGATTAGAAGAGGAAACACTGTTTAGGCTTTTGCCTAAATTAGTGTGTCCCCAATTGGTATTCTTGTTGATTTCAAATAAATGCTTCTTGGCTTCTTAAAAAAAGAAGAAGAAGAAAGATTAGAAGAAGGCAAGAGAAGATATGGAGGCTAGTGCGGGTCTCATTTTAATTGTAAAACAGGAAGATAATGAAAAGTTAAATAAAGTGCTAGCAGGTTAAAGATGGAGATAAATGGACACCTGTAAGAAATAATGAGAAGGTCAACAGAAGTTGGCAGTGGATTTGTTGCATGTCTCCCCTGAAATATGTGTTTCATGAGCTCTGAGGTCTTTGGCAATGCTGGATATTCAACACCTAGAACAGATCCTGGAACAACAGCGTCTCTTACCTGAGGACTCTTCAATATGTTTGTTTCTGCATCCCAGCATGTGTCATGGAAATGGAGGTGAAGTGATGGGAGACAGTGTCTGTGGTGCCAAATACATTTTAAAAATGCAATGAAGACAAAAAGCTTAGAGTGTTCAGGAGCTACCCTGGGGATTCCAGTTCTTTCATAGAATAGAAAAGTAAATGAAGCAGAAAATAGATTATTTAAATGATAGTAAATATGATGAAAGGAGAACATGTAAAGTTACTAGTGCTACTGAGTATGCTAAATCACCAATCTTCAACAACATCTCAAAGATTACCCAGAGAAGGAATAAATGGCCAAACACCAGCCAATGAATCTTTCCTCCAACAGATGATATGGTATCCACTCTACATTGAAGAGCAGCAATATAACTGGTGGAATCTTTGGAGTTGTAGGATGAAGTCCATGTTGTTGGTATTTCGTATTTTTCTACTAGTAAGTTTAAAATTTTGATTTGAGGGGTTCTCTAGAGTTTGGGTTTGAACCTCAACATGATAGTAAAATTACACCTCAAATATCCCTCCCCCATTTCCTAAAGTCATGTGGCCAAATAAGAGTTAGAGGTGGTTGTTCATATAGTTTGTCTGTGGTCATATACAAAGCAGAATATGCTCTGTGACTAAACAAACAGCTTTTTGTTGCTGGCAGGGCAATGAATGCCTAGGCAAGATCTGCATTTGAAAGGTAGCCTTTTAGAGCCAAAATCAGGTCAGTGATATAGAACATAAGAAAAAAAAGAAAGAAAAAATGTGATCACAAATTTTAACAAAGACTGGGTATTTTCTAAATATTCCTATTTTTCCAAAGTAATTTATATGATAGCATGACCTGCTTTCCTGACCTGGATATCCCCTGTCCTTACAGATGACTGGACAGGTGGTTTCCTTATAAGCATGATTTAAGGGACCCTGCAAAAGCTCCATTGTCCTAAATACCTCTACAGAGGCCTGTGACCAATTTCTGACATTCTACTGTTAAAGCTTCCTTCATTTCTTGCCTTTCCTTCCTGTGAGTGCCACTACCCAATCTATTAATCCATTAGCAATCATTTACACATAGGTGTGATTTAGTGGCTCAGAATCTTTCAAGGAAGGCAGCAGCTGGCTGCAATCAGATTTTAATAGGCTATAGGGCATGGTTTGTAAGGAAGAATTCGAGTAGGGGAGTTACAGAGGGGAACTAAACCTTTGTTGAGCACCTACTATGTGCTAGGCACAGCTCCAAGAGCATTGCATATATGACATCATTGTATCCTCTGACTTATGCAACAGGAGGGCTCAGAGAGAAGTATCTGCCATTTGCCCAAGCAATGGAGTGACAAAGTCAGGGTCTAAGTTTGGATCTGCAGAGCCTGGGAAGGGTGTCTGGGTGGGAGGGACTAGCATTTAAGAGGAGAAATTCCAGGGTGTGAGGCACCTCTTGGCAAACCTCACCATCCTAGTCTTCCAGCACTTCCTGAGGCCCTGAATTGTTTGTGGTTGTCTTCTTACTTTCTTTCTGAGGTTGCTCCTTGAGGAGTGTTTGCCTCCCTTTCGATTTTTTTAAACGAAAATTTAAATTTTTATTAGGTGCTCAGCCGCAGGATAAATACCCCATTTGAATTGCTGACACACAGATCAATAGGAAAGCTCTTTCCCTGACTGGGGACCTGGCATGGGAGCCTCCCAGCCGCATCCTCTTTCCAGAAGAGAGGGAGTCCAAGAAACAGGGCAGACAATTTTCTTAAGCCACAGTTAAAGCCAACAGAATGAGCATTCAAGGATTCTGGTTTCGGGTATCTCTTGCTTTGCTTCTCTATTTCTCATTCTCACTAGACAATCACACCTTTGACCCCTGTATGGCCAATCAGAGCGGTGTCACTGGCACAGGTGGTTGAGAATGGGCCTCATATTTTTAAAATGAGAGCAGAACAGTGTCCCCAATGTTCTGCAGAGATGAGAGATGTAGAGGTTCACAGGTCCCACCCCCCTCCAAGTCCCCACTATCATTCTCGGCTTGGAGATCTTGCAGTAAAAGACATGGAACAGTCTGTCAGCTGTCAGAGGGGAGGCGAGAGGGGTGACTGGGTGAAAGAAGGTGAAAGGATTAGCTAAAGAACATACATGCATAGCCCATAAACACAGACAAGTGTGGAGACGGCCAGAGGGAAGGGGGGGGGGCGGGTCTGGGAGGAGGGAGGAAATGAGGGTATCTGTAGTAGTGTCAACAATAAAAATAAAGAAAAAAAGCAAAAATAAAGTAAAATTAAAAAATATATAAGAATACATGTATTGAATAAAATTCTTATATTCAATAGTGGCTAAAATTCTGTTATGTTGTGCCTTTAATTTTCTGATAAAAGAGGCAACAGGCTTGCATCCTATAACATAGCTTAAGATCTCATACCTAAAGCACCCAAGCTGTTGGTAATTCTCCCATGGGTGTCCTGACAGGAAGGCCCAAATTCCAATCTCCTTCTTCAGTCTCATCTCCCACCATTCTCACCACGATCCTGTGTCCAGCTACATCAGTTCTCGGTTGCCTTCCAACATAATCTTTCTAACTCTGAGCCTTTGCACATGCTGTTCTTCTCTAGTTCAACAGTATGACCTCATCAGATGTCATATTACAAAGTGGTACTCCTGAAATTTATATAATGTTATTAACCGTTACCCCAATAAATTTAATTTTAAAAATTATAATACAATAAATAACACAAATCTATTATCTAAAAAATTAACTTAAAAGGCAAGGGGCAAAATGTCTCAAGGAACAGGAGCCAGTCTCCTCCCAGGTATCCCATGTGGCAGAGTGGGGGGTTGTCAGGTGGGATCCCTAGCCACTCTGTTCAATGTGGTCACCAAAGGCCCCAGAACACTCCTCCCACCCCCACAAAGCACAGAAGCAATGGAAATGTGCACTTGCAGAGAGAGCCCCAAACTGTTCACAGTCTCTTGGGCTCCAACCAGAGAGAAGAGGGGCTCTGGGGCCCTGGAAAGGGACCCTCGAGGGGTGGGAGGGAGGCCACTGCCAGAAGAGCCGCCACAGACCCTCTCTAGTGCTTTATTCCCCATCCCTCCCAGCCTCCCAGCATGGCTGCCTGAGCCTTTCAGTCTCACTAAATTAAGGTGATAAAATTAAAAAGGGGGTGGAGTGGAGAGGAGGGTATGGCACGCTCCTACTTTGCATTTTAATAACTCTTGTCCTGTGCCTCGAACCATGTGTAATAAGAGATGGACTGCGAGTGGCCTCCTTCCCCTCCCACTCAGTACATATCAGGGCCCAGATCAGCTGCACCCTTTCCTTGCTCTCCTTCAGGATATTCCACTTGGCCCTTCCTTGGATGAAGGATGGTTGGAGGATGCCAAGCCCTTGGCATGATCTACTGACCTCTGGAGGGTCAGGTCTGGAAGAGCATCCTTAGTGACCCAAAGACACACTCCCTAGGGACCTGTGCCCACGCGGGCCGCATTGCTGCCCTGGCCTTTCCAGGGGGCCAGTTATAGGGATACAGACAGAGGCCACTCCAGGAAGATAAGAGCCACTTCATTTGGTCAATCCACCTCCCCCTGAGTGGCTGCCCGCAGCACTGTGGCCCTGCGGCCTTTTCAGACTGAGGATACCTGGTGTGGAGAAGAAAAGAGGGCAGGGTTCAAATGCACTGCGTGTCTCCCAGATGTACTTGCTCCTGCAGCCAGTCTCAGGTCACATGGTGTCTTGCCATTCCATGGAGAGAATATATGTCAAGTAGCCAGGTGATCCCTGACCTCCACTCTCAAAATGCTCCTTTTCTGCCACAGACATTTCCATTAAGAAATAAGTCTACTGATGGAAAAACTCTGTGTGTTAAAGGATGTAGAAAATGACATCTCATTTCACACGCACAGCAAGTCTGAGAGGTAGGAACTACTTATCCTATTTCAGGGGTGAGGAAACAGAGGCTCAGAGAAGTCAAGTGACTTATCCAAGGCCACACAGCCAGTATGTGAGAGAGCCAAGATTCAAATCCTTGTTTGGCACCATTTTAGCCTGCACTCCTACTGACCCAGCGTGGACAGTAGAGGATGCAAGGCAGGCGGTGGAGACAGCCCGGCTGGGGCGGGTCAGGGCTTTGCAGTCTCAGGTCTACATTCCATCTGGAGTGATGAAAAGCAGAAACCTGTTCCTTACCTGGAAGCTATATAATTTTATTAACCAATGTCACCCAGACAAATTTTTAAAAGTTCCAGAGTTCTTACTGATTTAATTCAAAAGGATTAGTGAATACCACCAGGCCTAAAATTGTTGATTTTTTTTTTTTGCATAAATGCCATGTTTTTTGGATTACTTTGGTATTACTACTGAGTATCTATCATTTTGAATAGTTGAGAGGTGCTACTTTGCCAGTGTTATGGATTAAAAATAATGTGGTCTGTACAACATGAAACTCTAATTGTTTAGGTTCACAACTGAAAAAAAAGTGGACACCCCAAAACGTGTGCATCTTCAAAAAATGACTCCTAGTGGTGATGGTTGCCCAACAACGTGAATGTACTTAATGCCATTGAACTGCAAACTTAAAAATGGTTAAAATGATGAATTTTGTTATGTATATTTTACCACAATAAAACAAATGGCCTTTCCACTTGAATGTACACAGCAAATGGACCCTGAAAAAAGGAAAAAAGAAAAAAAGAAAAGCCAACCTCCCTCAAATTGTTTTATTGAAAGCCAGACTCCCGACTGAAGCCACTGGATTTTGGCAGCACTTTCTCCCTTTTCTCTTTTGCTTCCGCTGCTTTTCCACAGCCCACAGAGATAAGGGGAGAGTGCATCATTGCGGGTGCCTCCCCATCCCACCTCGCTCTGGATGTGTGGGCGCATGCACGTGAGCTCATGCGCCAGTGTCTCTCAGTCCGAGAAAGGTAGGAAACCCTGAACTGATCTGCACCTGAAGTATAGATACAGATGAAGTCTGTCGCTTTTATAGTGAGTTTCATTGGCATTAAACTTCATTTATGTCTCTATAAATATATACGGCGCTGAACGGGGGGCTTTATGGCTGGGTTTATAAGTTCCATCGCCCTGTGGCAGACTGGGTCACCCACCAAGAGGAAAAAGCCACCTTGTAGATTTTGTAGCCTCTGCCCTTTCCCGCATCACTGTTTGCAGGGCTGTCATCTGGTATTCAGGGCCTCCCCTTTCCACGGGCAGGGCTCCCTGCTCTGATGCTGCCCTCTGCCCTCTGCAGGCCCCTCCACCCCTGGCTCACAGCTGGCCTGCTGTCAGCTGACTTCCTCTCCACACCTGTCCCTTGGCCAGGCCCCATTGCTGACCTTGGTATTGACAAGCCCATAGAAGATGGCAGGACAGGGTTGCAAAACCTGGTTTATTAATGAATCTGTTTTACGGAAATCCATTTAGATAAACAGACCATACACAGCTGCCGGCGCTCGGTGGCTACAGGGCTTACAATACTTCACCAGGCAGGCGCAGCTCCTCTCCTGATGCGCTTGTGGAGATAAATTCAAGGTAATCTATATAAACTCAGGCCTTTGAAATTGCGCACAGTCGAAAAATTCAAACAATTACTCTAGCCCAGCCAGGAGGTGGCCGTTGATGTTCTTCTTATGGAAAACATAATTATAAAGGAAGGGAAAAGATTTCATAAATAACACGCAGAATGGCAGAGACTCTGGAGGGAGGGGAAGGCGAGAGAACAGGATTCCTAAGGTTCCTGGTCTCCAGCTGCGAGTGGAACGGGCTCAAAAACCTGCTGTCTTCTTTAAGGCTGAAATTAATTTTCAGTCTAGTACAATTTCCAGGTAATTAATTGGCAAGAGGCATCTTTCAGATATTTAAAATATCAGCTGCCAGGCTCCTGGTAATAAAGGAGAAAAAATAGCCAACACATGCCCCTAAAATCAAGGTTATGTCAAACAAGGGCCAGCCCAGCCCATTAGCACTTGAAGAGAATATAAAATCCAGGTCAGTCCAGATCATTGTCAGCTTGTTTTAAGGTGCCCCCACCCCCCCCCACTCCTTGCACGGAGTCCCCAGGCCACAAGAAATAGCAAGTGCTCCCTGCCAGGGGCTGTGTTAGGCACCTTGTACTTGTGCCCCATTTAATTCCTTAAAGAAGGTGTGAGGATCTCTCTAGACTTGGGGGGGGGGGTGGAGAGGCTTCTGGTGAGGACCCTCAAATTAAGATCACAAGTTAGGACCTGGTAGGGCAGGAATTTGAAGCCAAGTATTTTGATAATAAGCCCCCAGGCCTTGCTTCTTACTGCACGTGTGGCCCAGGATGGGAAAGGGTGTGACTAAGACAAAAGCAGCGCAGAGGCGGGAAAGAGCTTGGGCTCTGTTTCAAACAGACTGGGTTCAAAACCAACCCCACTATCTATTAGCTGTGTGTCCTCAGGCAAGCTACTTAGCCTCTCTGAATTTGGGGACTTTGTTTCCCTCATCTATGCATTCTGTCCCCTGTGGTCTTCAAAGCAAAAAGCTGTGACCAGGGTCTCCCTTTCTCATTTGGCTGCAAAGGGTTTTCCTTGGCAACCCTCCTGCTAAATGTTGTGGGAATTGAATAACAGATTGGACAACAATGAGCGTAGCACTTTCCACACAGCAACCTCCAATAGATGAGAATTACCAGTTCCCGATATTGTGAGAATCCAGAGCAATACTCTATTGCACCACCTGGTACAGCTCCTGGCACCTGGTGAACACACATCAGTAACAGCTATTACTAATATAATTATTATTAAGCAATGGAAACAAATGTGGGAACCCCTGTACTTAAGTTGAGCAGAACCAACAGCATATTAGAAAGTTTTGATTGGGTCCTACTGTGTGCCAGGCCCTGTGCTGGGCTCTCCTGGACCTTATAGAACAGGTAGGTGATCTAGGTGGAGAGTCACCTAGATTTGCACATATAAGGTAAGCAGTAATGCAAGATCTAAAATTCCTCTAAATGTGCTTAGGAGGAATCACAATGGAGCCATCATTAATTGCCAGATAAAGATAAAAGAATAGAAGAAAGCAGTTAAAACGAAGGCTGCAAACCTGGGTTTGAATTTCTCCTCTATCACTTGTTAGCTGTGGAAAGTTGAGCAAGTCAGTTATATCACTATGCCTCAGTTTCCTCATCTGTAAAATGGGTGTATGTCATAATGTTTTAGCCTCCAAATGATATAAATTATTTAAAGTGATTATTAATAGTAATGACAACAAGCATTTATTAAGGGCATTCTCTATGCCAAGCACTAGACTAAAGCTCATAGCAGGCACTCAGTCAGTGTTGGCTAGGATTATCATTACCCAATAGAAAGATCCAAGCTACCAGGACCCAGGATTATGAATTCTTAGGTGGACTAGGATCAAAGACCAAATTCCAGCCCAGAGAGTTGCTAAGCTGTTGTCAAATGATAGCCATTCAGGTTTAATACTGTCCTGGGATCAATGTTCTAGGCTTTTTCCTCTCTGTTTCCTTCATACCATGTAGTATGATGAGAATTCATCTAGATTTAAAGAACCATAAATTCCTACTGGGTCCTGATAACAATGTTTTTGTTTGTTTGCTTGCTTGTTTGTTTGTTTTGTTAATCCTCACCTGAGGATATTTTTCCATTGATTTTTAGAGAGAGTGGAGGGAGAGGGATAGGGAGAGACAGAAAGAAACATCGATGTGAGAGAGACACATTGATTGGTTGCCTCCTGCATGCACCCCAACCAGGGTCGAGGAACCAAGGTATGTGCCCTTGACCAGAATTGAACCCATGATCCTTCAGTCTGAGGGCCAACACTCTATTCACTGAGCCAAACTGGCTAGGCAACAATCTTTTATTGAGTCATCTGCAGCCAGAGCCTAAGATGTTATTACAGGATCCAAATAAGGGTGAGCGTGGCGGTGCCTGTTCTAAGGACAGAAAACGCTACAGCGGTTCTCAACCTGTGGGTCACGACCCCTTTGGGGGTCAAACAACCCTTTCACAGGGGTCGCCTAAGACCTTCAGAAAACACATATATAATTACATATTGTTTTGTGATTAATCACTATGCTTTAATTATGTTCAATTTGTAACGGTGAAATTGGGGGTCACCACAACTGTATTAAAGGGTCGCGGCATTAGGAAGGTTGAGAACCACTGCGCTAGGAGATCAGGGCTAGAATCCTTCAGAAACTGTGATGCATCTTTTGCTCATTTGTCACTGACCCCAGAACTCCTTCTCTCATTGTGGAGTCTCACCTTGTAATGCATACACTGAAAAGGACCTAGAGATGTACCTACCAAGGGGCCTCTCTGTCTTCTGGCACCTCTCTGGGGTAAGACTGGGCACGTCAGCTGGGGAATAGAGGAAAGTTTAGGATTCCAGTCTACTTGAACTTGTCTATTGCCCCCTCAACAATGAGAGCCAGGAGCCAGAGTGCACGAGCCAGACCCAATTCATTGATTTGCCTCAAAGAAGCCACCTTCTTAGTCTTTATGGGGAAAGGGAAAAATTTCACCTCAATGGGAACCATGACCAGAGAGTATCCCTTTTCCCCTTGGTTGGAGGGCAAAGCAGAGACAATTGTCCACAATTAAAGGAGGAAAAGAGGAAGCAACATGAATGACCATCAATGGATGAATGAATTAACAAAATGTGGTAAATAAATAAATGGAATATTAATCAACCTTAAAAGGAAATGACATTTTGCTGCACATGCTGCAACACAGATGAACCTTGAAGACATTATACTAAGTGACATAAGTCAAACACAAAAAGACAAATATGGTATAATTCCACTTAGATGAGGTACCTAGAGGAGTCAAATTCATAAAAATGGAAAGTAGAATGGTGGTTGCTAGGGGCTGGGGACAGGGCAATGGAGAACTGTTGTTTAATGGGTACAGAGGTTGAGTTTCAGAAGATGGAAACCTTCCGGAGATGGATGGAGGTGATGGTTGCACAACAGTGTCAATGTACTTAATGCGACTGAACTGTAAACTTAAAAAGGGTTAAAAAGGTAAATTTTATGTTATGTATACTTCATCACAAAAAATAAATAAATAAATAAATAAATAACAGAAAGAGAAGAGGGCAAGGCTGCTGAGGTTCCCTTGCCAGCTGACACATGGGTCACTTGCTGTGTTCTAGTTATCAATACAATTCTAGCCCAAAGTCATGTTCCAGGGTAGAGATGGAGAGATTCTTACATACAGTTGGCAACAGCTTTTAAACATCTAAATTCCAGCTTCCCCTTCCCACTGAGTTTGCTCTGCAGATGAAACTCCAGTTAAGCAGGACTCTCATCTGATCTTTGTTAACAGCCTGTGGTCAAGACTAGGCAAAGAGGCCTCTGCACTTCTCCCAAGTGATCTACTGGAACTGGCTTGGTAACGATCACTCAAATTTTGTGTGTCTGCACAAAATTCTGCCTAGACATTCGGGAACCACACTGTGGCTGTCTTCTAACTTGCCATGACCTGGTGGCTTAGCAACCCACACTCCACTCAGGGATCCTCACTGGGAGAGCTGAGTCAGGAAGGAGCCTCCCATAAATGCGCTCGCTTACTCTGAATGAATAGTGCATTCCCTGAGGCAGGCAATCCCAGAAAGGGCAGTGCCAGGAAGAAGATGCTTAGTAAAGGCTCTGAGTGAAGAGAGGCAGAGGACACATTCATCTACTAAGCATCCAAAGAGCTCTCTGACCTACTTGGTCAAATTTTGAGGTCTACTAAAGATTCTTAATTTACTGGTTTATCTACCAGGAACTGAGTTTTTAGTTGAGAAACTCATGCTTGAATTGTGCACAAAAGGCCCCTTCTCTATGTATCATTCTCTAAACATAGAACATTTACAGATACAGGGTGGGTGAGGTGTTAGGACTCACTATGTAGGGGTGTGTGTGTGTGTGTGTGTGTGAGTATTTTTTCCACCAAAATCATCAAAACTTTCTGATAACTCCACTGCTTCTTCATGATAAAATAGGAAACTCCCTATCCTAACCTACAACCAGGGATGGAAGAAGGAAGAATGGAGACATCCCTAATGGAACTATGATAGTATATGATGGGATATGAGTCTCTGCAAAGTGTCTTCCAGTTCTAAAGACATTTTTCAATAAGGAGAAACAACAATCTTAGCCATGGCCTTCGTGGATGGAGCCAAATTTCATGGCATAAACCAGGGTGGGCAAACTTTTTGACTCGAGGACCATAATGGGTTCTTAAACTGGACCGGAGGGCCGGAACAAAAGCATGGATGGAGTGTTTGTGTGAACTAATATAAATTCAAAGTAAACATTACATAAAAGGGTACGGTCTTTTATTTCAATAGTTTTATTCATTCCAAACGGGCTGGATCCAGCCCACGGGCCGTAGTTTGCCCACGGCTGGCATAAACACTATCACAGTGAATGCTCCTCTCTCTTCCCCAGTATCCTTACGCAAGTACACTTTCCTCCTGGAGCCCAGCCACCTGAATGCTGAATTCCAAGTTTTGAATAGAAATTTTAATATCCTTTCCACATACATCACCATCAAATAACTTAGGTCATCTCAGAGGTAGGGGCTCGCAGGGGTCTGTGTGGTTCCTATTTGGACTTGATTGTGGTGCGTGCACACACACACACACACACACACACACACTCATACATACAACACACAATGACCACTTGACTTTCCAACACCATGACCATAATCTTGGACAAAGAATGCACCCCTCCCCTACCCTCTCTGCCACCCACCCAATGACAGTAACCTCAGAACTCTGAAATGTTCTCTTAAAAGTCTAGGATCTACATAACATGCTCATTAAGTATCACCTTAAGCAATATATTTCTACTGCAACATGTAGCAGTGGAAGCTATGTTAACAGGAGTCAGAGAGTGATGGAGTTGGGGGAGGGGAAAATTTATTGGAAGGAAGCACAAGGGAACTTTTATATACCTTGTTTGGGGTAGTGGTTAACACAAACGTCAAAACTCACTAATATGAATACTTAAGATCAGTACATTTTATTGTATGAAAACTATACCTGGATTTTTTTAGTAACAGCAGTGCTCTCCAGGTCAAAGATGTTAACCCATGGCTGGGGCGAATAAGGCAGGGTGCCCACCTTCTCCTTCCTCCACCTTTCCCCACATCTCTCCCATCCTCAGATCTCAGAGGCAGCCAGCAGAGTCTTCCCTGCTCTGTGAACGAGGGCTGGATATGAGAACACAGTGGCCGTTTCTCCCAAATGCTGCCCAGAGGGGAGGACAAGGGCTGCCAGGGGAGCAAAGGTTGGTATGTGAGGTGGGTTTGTGTCCATCTCCCATTACTCCACTATGGTTTCTTTAGGTGCTCAGAGCCCAGCCGTCTCCTCCTCCTTAGTCATCCTCCCCATATTCTGAGCCACCAAAGATGCAATGGAGGCACTTGCAGAGAAGGCTCAGAGGAGAGGAAAGTCATTAAACACCTAGAACCAAGACACTCATGGCAATGTGCCCCAGAAGGGCGCCTTCAACTGGGATTTCTGAAACAAGGTGAGTATGGCAATCAGGCGTGTGACATCAGTTCAGCCTAGAGGCCAGGAGCCTGGGCTTCTCTCTTCATAGTAAGCCCAGAGAGCTCTTCAACTGGCTCCTAGCCATCTTCTTGGCTGAGAACCTTAGGCCAGCAACACCTGAGACTCCTAGCTGGTTCTCAGTCTTCACCAGGGTAAAGTCACTGCTCCACATTGAGCTCACTAAAAGGCTTTGGTTGCAACTCTGTCCACTGGGGAGCAATCCATCTCTGCTCCTTCACACATGAGCATTTCTGCACCTCAGAGGTGATGAGATATTAGGAGACCAGAAGTGTTATTTCCACTTTTGCTATGCTCAGGCCTAGCAGTTCCAACTCCTATGTCTCCCATTTATTAAGTGGGCCCAGTAATGACACTGAGCACTTCTTTTGGAGAGAATTTAAGGGCATTAATGAGATAATGACCACTAAGCACAGTGACTTCAGTAATAAATGGTGCTTTGGGACAGGTTTCACTGCAAGGGCATGGACTTTTTTAAACCTTCAGGGCCATGTCATGAGAAAGCCATCCACTCTCTTGCTCAAACTGAGAGGTTTCAAGGGTGGGAGGAGTTGGGAGAGTTGAAATACGAATGCGTCAGTGTTGGTTTCTGATGCTCTGCTTCTCTATTTCAATCTTCCTTCCCCGCCATTACAACCTCTGACTGCACTCTTTTCCTCACTGCATTCACTGATGCTGAGGTTACTGCATCTTCAATGGCAAGCATAGTCAAAACCAAACCAAACAGTGCTGCCATTCACTCAGGACTATGTCTATCACCAGAACAAGAGCAGAAAGTATTTTGTTCAGCTTGGAAGAGGGGTCCGGGGTGCTGAATTAAAAGCAAGAGAAACTGCAACCTAGAGTTCATTGGGGTTATGAAGGAGTGAACCTGCCCCTCTCCTCCTCTTAGAGAAGGTGACCAGAGCCTTAATATCTCCTGGGATGCCGGCTCCCTGGAAACTGGATGATGAAAGGAAGTCCCCAACACCACTTGTTGAACGGTCCCACCCGAGCAGATGTGGGTAAAACTGAAGGGGGGGAAGCAGATAGTGTGTATCTCCAAGGCAAACCCAAGGCAGACGCGGGGAGTTAATAAACATATTTCTGAGAGGCAAGAAGCAGAGGAGACAGAGCAGAGCCTTGCAGAAAGAAGTAGCAATGAAATTTAAAGTAACAATGAACCTGTTTGTGGCGCCCCTCAGTGCTTAAAGACATAACACTACTCAGAGCCTGCCTGAGTCTGCTTCCCCAGACATGAGGGGGCAAACCCTTCTTCTGAGCTGTCTTCCACAGGCAGAAAACAGGGCAGAACAGATGTTGTCCTCAACCATACACAGTCAAGGATGACAGCAAAGTGGAGGGCACTTCCTGCCTCCTTGCAAATGAAGTCTAATTCACATCAGCCAACCTCGGCAAAGCTCAAGACATGTTCCTGCCACTGTGAGGTCAGGGAGACCTCAGCCCACCAAACCACCCCATCCTGATGCTCACCTGTCGCACCTGTCCACTTGCCATGGATCCACACCAGGAGAGAAAGTAAAAGGTCAGATTGATCTCCTCCCACAGCAAGAGCCCAGAGACTCCTGGGGAAACTGACATTTTAACAACCACCTCTTCCAACCTCTCTCAGAAGAGCATAACTTTTAAGTCTACCTCCACTCCCAAACCCCCAGACTTCCTTTGCAACACTTTCTCACCATGAATGGCTTGTCAGGAAAGAGTTAACGAAGACGCATGACTAATTCCCCAAACCCTCTCTCTTATCTACATAGAAGAACAACCCTATACAGAGACACAGAAACCAACTGTCAATTTAGCTCAGACCTCACCTGTCTTATGCAACAGCATAAGACACTCACGCACACGCACACCCCTAAGGCCGGAGTCCACATCCCCCTTTAATTCGGTAGACATAGTTTTGTGCCCTTTTTCCGCTACGCAGAACCCAGCTCCACGGCAGCAGAGAGATAGATGTAACCTTAGTGCCAGAGCCTTGCCGGAACACACAGACACACAGGAAGGGAAAGGCATCTCGTAGCTCTCCGTGGTGCTGAAATCACGCTAGCGAGAAAACCGAGGGAGAGAGTGCGCCGGACTTACCAGGCTGGGGGTGGGCGGCGGGGGAGCGAGAGGAGCTTTCTGAGAAAAGGTTCCTTGCCTGTGCGGGCTGGAGCCGGCGGATGCGCTCACCTAGAGAACCCACCTCTCTCCCTTCTCTTCCCTTCCTCCTTTTCTGGGAGGAAGAGGAGGCTCCAAGCTGGCAAGGCTGGAGTGGAAGGAGGAAGAGGAGGCAAACAAAATAAGATCAAAAAGTCAGGCGGCTTTACTCCACTCGTGGTAATTCCTTGGGTAAGGAAGGACCCCTCTGCTCCCACTCTCTCTGTCTGAGCCTTCCGCCGTCTCTGCGTGTTGAGCCAACAGCCTTCGCACAGTCGGTTCCTGCCTCTGACGTGAAGGAGATGAGGAAGCCTGGTATGCTTTGCGCTCTCTCTCTCTCTCTCTCTCTCTCTCTCTCTCTCTCTCTCTCTCTAGCGCTCTCTCTTTTCCCTTCTTGCTGAAATTTCAGCAGCATATTTTTTAAGCCTCCGTTTTTTCCATCCCCCTACAAGCGGCCCCTAGTGGACAGAAAGGGAACGCATTCTCTTGAATAGTCCAAATTCAGAAACAGGAATGCTCCTGATACCCACAAACTCTTGGGGCTGCTTCCACACAGACAGGGTCCTGTACAGCCAGTCTTCTTGTGGGGGTTCCAAGTGAGTTAAGGCCCTGGCTCACCAGAAAGACACACTGCAACGCACCAGGGTCTGCAGCCAGGTGAGGTATATATCTATACCCAAGGCACCCCAGCAGGGAGGACTTCAGGAGCCAGGGAACATGGGGGACCAAAGAGAGGGTATCTAGCCAGCACCTCATCTAACACCCTAATATGTTTTTTTTAAAGCTGGTAAGAGAACTATCTGGGAAGCCACAGCCTGAAATCATTTCAGAGATGGAGAGGGAAGTGACTTTGCTGAGCATCCATGAGAACCGTGGCAGAGAAGGGCCGTCGGGGGTCACTGCTCACAGGCTCCTCTGGGATGCCTCACACTCATTTTAACCGTACAGCTTCACAGCCTCCTGGAAAGAGTCCTTGTATTTACATCTACAGAGTTGCGTTCCAGTTTCAGACTGCCGCTCGCTGCCTGGACATCTTGCTTCAATTGCGCTGTTTGTAAAATGTGGATAATGCTGCCCCCTCCCTACTGAATAGGAACGCTGAGGGCTAGGGATGGCATAGAGACAAACATTTTTCTTATGTTGGCTTCACCCCTAGCAAATCCTAATAGCTAGGTTTTTCACAGAGTATTTATCAGGTGCCAAGCACTGTCTAAGGCCTTACGTGGATTAGCTCATTCAGTTCATTCAGTCCATAACCCTGTAATGCAAATGCCAATATTGCTGTTTTATAGACCAGGAAACTGAGGCACAGAGGGGGTGGCATGATTTTCCCACAATCTCACAGCTAGTGAATAGTGGGGTGGGTGGGGTTGGAACACAGGCCCTCTGACCCTGGAGCTGACATTGTTAATCACTATATATAATAAATGTATACATCAGAAGCGGGCGCATCAGAAATAAACAGAAGATAGCTCTGCAGCTATTATTTTTGTGCATGATGAAGTGTCTAGATGGTTATAATAAATTTAAATATGGCTGAGTTTTTAAAATAAATTATTTACAACTATAGGTGCTAAGCTGTGGAAATTGCTATTATTGATGAGAAAATGAATTCCCTTGGTGATCTGGCTAGTTTCACACATACAAAACTGGCTGTAAATCTCATGAAGCTGGAAACGATTGGACTTTAACATCAGTTCAAAAAACACATCACTCAATTTCTATACCCAAAGCAGATTGTTGCCTCGTGCCTACTACAGTCTAGGATGGAGCCAGCAACCGGACAAGCTGAATTGCTGCAAAATGCACTCTGTGAGCTATTGACATTTTCTTCAGAATTCTGAATTCCTTACCAAATGTGGCTTACTTTTGGGGGCTTTCTTTGGACCAAAGGTGAATTGAGCAGGGCAAAGATGGGATGGGAGGGTTAACAAAGCATGATCCCTATCCTCACGGTCTCTTCCTCAAAGGGTGTGGAGGGGCAAGAAAGACATTCAGTTCAGGGGTAAGTGCCCAGACATGAGCGAATGCAGTGTAATGAACACACAGACAAGTCAACCAACCTGATCACTGAGGACTGGGGACATCCTGGGGAGTGTGGCACCAAAGCCGAGGCAGCAGTGTGTGGGGAAGCACTCCCCATTACTGTTAGATAAGAAAGGTACAAGAAGGCACCAGTCAGCACCCCACAAAGGAGAAATTCGGAATGGCAGAACTGTTTCTGTTGGGTGTGACATTACCAAATGTATTGGGAAGTAGGAATATTTCAGAGGTACAAAGACATTAGAGACTCGTGTTTGAAAGGGGGAAGAGAGCAAAAAGGGGCTGAAAGAGAGGTTTAGAGTAAGTGCTATGGAAGCCCAGAGGAAGGAGAGGCTCTTTGCTTGAGAGGGATTAGGGGAGGCTTCACTTGGGAAGTCTTCACATGGCTTTTCATCTGGACCTTAAAGTATGGGGGTTCAGCCCAGCCAGTGTGCCTTAGTGACTGAGCATTGAACTATGAACCAGGAGGTCACAGTTCGAGTCCTGGGCAGGGCATGTGCGGGCTCAATCCCAGTAGGGGACATGCAGGAGGCAGCCAATCAATGATTCTCTCTCATCATTGATGTTTCTATCTCTCTCTCCCTCTCCCTTCCTCTCTGAAATCAATATGGGCATCCAGAAGACAGAGCCTAGCCCAACCATGATGTGCTCCATGGCACTCAGACATTTTATACATAGGAAACAAGAGATCTGAGTTATCTTGAAGAATAGTGGGAGTAGGGAGAAGGGCCTAAAAGATCATTGTAGGCAGAAAGATGTCAAACTTTGGAAATGGGTAGGTTTGGGAGAGGGTGGAGGGGAAGTTAGGTTGATGGATGAATTTGGTTTTGGACATGTCGAGTGTGGGGAGGGTGTAAGTATATATCATAACAGATATGTCTAGGCAGTGGTTGGAGTACATCTCTGGAGCTCAGATTAGAGACCACGGGTTGGTTACATAAATCTGGAGCCATCTGCATGGACATGATGGTTGCTGGATGGAGACTATCAATGGAAGAGAAATCTAGGAAGACTGAGGACAGAATCCTAAGTCTATTTCCTTGGTCCCTGGATCAAGTTTTATACTTTTTTTCTATTTTATTTTATTAATATTGTTTTTTTAATCCTCACTGGAGGATATTTTTCTGTTGATTTTTAGAGAGAGTAGAAGAGAGAGGGAAAGACAGAGAGAAATATCAATGTGAGAGAAACACATAGATAGGTTGTCTCCTACATGCACCCTGACCAGGTCCTGGACTGGGAAGGAGCTTGCAACCCAACAGAGATACGTGCCCTTGACCAGAATCGAACCTGGGACCCTTTGGTCCACAGGCCGATGCTCTATCCACTGAGCAAAACTGGCTAGGGCTATACTTCTTTTTTCATCCTTGTGGCTAAAGTACTTGGTATCCAATAGCTATCCACAGGCTTATAACAACAACTCGAATAATGTGTTAGCTGAAGGTGATATTGGCACTGAGATCAGTTATTGGTTTCTCAGCGTCTGATCTACTCTTAGAGACAAAGCCCGTCTGTCACAGTCTACTCCTTGGAAGCTGGCCATCTCTGGCCCCTGGTTTTTCTAAGGTGTCTGGGAAAATTCAAATTCCTCCTAGTCTGCCTTCAGCTTGGTGAGGGGCACTTGGAACAGGGGAGTGCTTGGGGCGGGAGCAGCACCAGGAGTGGGGGGTGAATAAAGATGCCACCCCCATGCAGAGAAGAAAGATAAACAAAGATGAAAAGATAAAATTTCCCTATCAGTCCCCTAGTGTGCAGCAGAAGCTCCCCTCCTGGGGAGTGCAGAGAAAACCCCCAGTTAAGTGAGAGGCAGCATTGCCTGATGACAGAATGCAGGAGGCTTGGGGCGGGCCTGTCCCAAAGCAAGCATTTGTTCTGAGGCCTGCGTGGTTACCTGTGCGGAGAGATGTTCTGTCCGGGACCTGTAACCACTGGTACCACAGGGCTCTGCTGCCCTGCTTGTGCCCACCTGGGGAAGTACAGCAATCTCCAGGACCATGGCCATTCTTGACAAATCTGTTCTTGCCACCCCTGCCTGGACCACGTCCTCCAAACCCCTCTCCTCCCTTGGCTTCCATCTGGGCAAAGCAGGCTCAGAGGGCTATGAGAGAGGCCTGCCGGTCTGGAGGCTACAGCCCGAGCCTGCGAGGCAGGAACCCTGCCCTCCTCCCACTGCCTCCACGTGGGCATACGGGGTGACAGGGCAGCTGCAGCCTTCCCGGGGTGCCGGCTGCAGGATGATGGAATGCCAGGCAGGGAGGGATGCGGCTGGGCCCCTGGCTCCCCAGCCTGCCTGCCAGCTGGCAGGCATCGTTATCTACACCAGAGCGCGGGCCAGGCTTCCCACACTAAATTAGCAAGAGCAAAGCAGATGTCTCCCCTCAGTGCAGCAAAGGAGGAGATGGGATGGAGGCAGCCTCTCTCCTTCCCCATAGACAAGGGCAGGGGTGGGGACCCGGTGCCTCTCGTGCTCCAAGACCACACCATGGTTGGGCAGCCTGGGGTTAAAACTACCCCAGCCCTCACTCTTGCCACTTCCCTGACCTGCTCGCCATCCCCTAGCTGCCCTGGGCGTGGACTTCCTTCCTCACAAATCTCTTACTCTCCTTTTGTTCTTGGAGCCCTGTATGCATTCCTTTAGTCTCCAGATAGGAACATGGAAGCCTGTTTCTAGGTTTCATCTTCTTTGGAGTTGGTCATATTAAAAATTTCCAATCCTTGCCCCACTTCCTCCCAAGCCCCCTCTGCTGTGGGAAAGACCAGGCTGCTTCCTCTCCAACTGTTGTCCCTGCTGCTCCGCACCCATCAGCTGCACAGCCGGGGCCAGGGGCATCCTGCTTTGTCCGGGTCTGCAGCTCTCCACCCTATTTCTCAGCCTGACTTGGCCGCAGCTGCCACCACCCCTCCTCTGGTGGCCTAGTCCTCCCCACCCTGTCTTTGACCCCCACCTTCACTGCTGTGGGCACAGTAAGAGTGTCCACTCATTCCCACGCCGGCCGACCTGGGTCAGAGTTTGCCCTGGGGTGTGTGCTCCATCCGATTGGAAAAGGTACCCTTCTCTTGGGCTTTCTCATGTGTGAGTTGGGGAGATAACTGTACCGTCGTCATGGGGAGGCTGTGCAGGTGTGAGTTTGTTCACAGAAAGCACTGGAGCAGCACCTGCGGCAGGGGGTGCTCCGTCCACGCACTATTATCCGCAAACATTCTGGAATACACACATTAAAAAAATATATCTCTTGCCCTTGACTTTGCTGGTTCTGGCTTTACAAATAAATATTGTTTCTGGGTTCAGCACCAGCCCTTGGCTCCTGTGTGGCTGAATGTTGATGGGCCTCTGTGATGCTGACTCCAGAGGCCTCTGTGATTTCAGGAGATAAGAGCCTAGACCTGCAATCAAACAGACTGGGTTTAAACTTCTCCTAAGCCACTTAAGATGTGTGGCCTCTGGCTAGGCACTTATCTCTTCACATCTCAATCCCCTCATTTTAAAAAAAGGGGGCGGTGCATAATGACACCCTCTCCATGGTGCTACATCAATCAAATGAAATAATGGATGAAAGTTTCAAGAGCAATGCTGGAAACAGGGCAGAAACTCAGCAGCTGCTGGTGAGCTCGGGTCTCTTCTGTCTGCACACGTGAGTCCTGTCCCTCCCTGCTCCCAGGCTTCCCCTCAGAGGGCTACTCCTTCACACCAGCTGGCATGCCCATCCTTCTGTTGGCTTAGTGTCCCATCACCCACTACGCCTACTTCATCCCAGGAAGGTAGGGGCCCTGCCCGAGTCCTATGGCCCACACCTAGAACCTGGTTCTTGCAAACCTGTTCAATAAGTTGCCATTTCTGAGCATATTTTACCTCCTCATCATTTCCAGCTCCTTCGTAGCATGTTTCATTGCTGGCAGTGAGGCTCTGAATCAAGCAGAACAGAATCTAAACCTTCCCTTTCTACCTTAAGAACTGTACACTGAGCACCTGATTTTTCATCTGTAAAATAGAGAAAATAATATTTATACTGTAGGGTTACAGTGAAGATTAATGGAGATGATGGCGCCTGAAACAGTGATTGACATGTGGGGAAGCTCATTCAATCCTCTATGAATGAGAAGTGAAGGAAGGAAAGGCTGTGAGAGTGGGCCCTTCCTTTACCTGTTCTCCGGCCCCTCACCCTTTCTCTCTCCTGGCTTCCTCCTTCCTGAGGCTGGCACTCGGGGACCCCTGCTAATCCTTCAGCCACAGGGCGTCTGTCTTCTGAGCCCCGCTGGCAAGAGCAATCTGAACCAGCCTTGGAAGTTATTACCCTTTCAAGCCTGGGTCGGCCACTAGTTTAGCTTGAGTGCCACAAATCACAAATATGGAACAGATTTAGCCAGAGGCACCAGAGTGGCCAAAAGAACATTTTTCCAATTTTCAGAAGGGTGTTGCCAGCTCCCATTGGCACTTTTGGCTTCATGTCTGGTTTTACTATAAGGCCTTTAATATTCCCTCCCAGCATCTCTTTTCGCCTTTTCTATTGCTCTTAAGTAAAGAGTCCTTCTCCTTCTCTTCTCTTCTTTTTTGGCTTTCGTCCTCTTCTTTCCTTAAGAAGCAAGGCCCTCTCAGGCTATTCTCAGTGCTATTTAGTTTAAACTTCTCCCACCCTCCCCTCTACTGAGACTGGTGGGATACGATGCCAAAGCTTAGAGACGGAGGAGGTAAAAGGCTCAACATTAGGAGACCTGGTCATGGGACACAAGTGAAGCTTTTGGCTGCCCACTCCTCCCTATTTCAGCTTGTCAGAGTGGAAGCATTTTCTATTAATAAGTAGAAAAGCTTGTGGAGTTATAACGGGTACAAAGATGATGATGCACTGCCTGTGGGGCCCCTGAAGGGAGCCGTCAAGGTTGTTGGGTCCAGGCTGGTTAAAGCCATAGTCTTCCTGCCCTGTCCAGGAGTAAGTCTGCAAGACCTCTGTAAGCCACACAGAGGCAGCTCACGGAGCACAGCTTCTAATCCCGGTCTAGCCCAGGACCTGCCTCTCTCCCCAAGGTCAGTCGCCTTCCCCGGCACCATCTGTTCGTAACCCCTTGAGCTTACATTTCCCCTTCTGGAAAATGAGAACAATAACTTTGCCGAAACCGGTTTGGCTCGGTGGATGGAGCATCGGCCTGCGGACTGAAGGGTCCCAGGTTCAATTCCGGTCAAGGGCATGTACCTTGGTTGTGGGCACATCCCCAGTAGGAGGTGTGCAAGAGGCAGCTGATCGATGTTTCTCTCTCATCGATGTTTCTAACTCTCTATCTCTCTCCCTTCCTCTCTGTAAAAAAATCAATGAAATATATTTTTTAAAAAAAATTTTCTACTCTGGGCTCTGAACCCCTTAAGTGTGTGCTGAGTATCAGAGGTGAGGCCGTGGGGATGGGGATGGGCATCTGTGGAGGAAGGAGCCTCAGAAATGGTCTGCAAAACCGTGCTGCTCTCCTCACTATTATCGCGGGTAAGTGGGGCTTCAGATCACATTCTCAGTGCAAATCTGAGGGGAGCTCAGATTCAGAGAAGCAACTCCAGCCCCGTCTGAGATGGGTTATAGTATTTCCTCACTTGGAAAAGCACTTCTGGAAAGTGTTAACTCAACTGATCCAAGATTTTGAGTTTTGGGGCCTCATAGACATCTTTCCCTCCTGTATCAGCATCCCAACTTCTCCCATCCCATCTGACTGAGCCAGGGCTGCCTCTCCAGAAACCATGCTCCTTGGGGCCTCATCAGTCTGCAGTCAGGGCCTAGCCTTGTCAGTATCTGACACGGTGCTGAGCCCCACAAAGGGACTGGGCCCATTGTGCTGGGAACTTGAATGAACGAGCTGCTTTCAAAAGAAATCTTTCTATTGAAAAGAGCAAGCTAAGTGGCTCTGAGTTTCAAAAAATAAAAAGTATTTTAAATGACACAGATATTTAGGCTAGAGGGAAAAGTTAAAGTAAGACATGTATTAGGAGAATATATACTATTATATAGAATATGGATTACACATTATATGTATGAATACATTATTATGAGCTAGGCATTGTGCTAAGCACTTTACATACTAGATTTCATTTATTTAAATGCTGAAGAAGAAAAATGGAGGGAAAGGGTTTCCTAAGTAGCTGAGAGCATACATTCATCCTGCATCAGAGAATGAAGATGAATGAAAAGGCCTGGGAAGAAAGTAGCTAAAAGGATCCTACACAGAGATCAGCTTGAGTCTGGGCTGCTAGCCAGAGGGATCCAGAAGAAAGGAAATAATGAACTTGTAGGATGTCAGAGCTAAAGGAGCCTCAGAACCAATCTTTTCAACCACTCTGTCCCATTTTACAGATGAGGGTGCCCAGGTCCAGAGCAGGGAAGCGACATGCCCACCCTCACACAGCTGGTTGCACCCAGTGTCCCCTCTCTCAGGGAAACCTAACAGTGTGTCCCGGGGCCACACCAGTCACACGTCTCATGGTGGAAGGGTCACTTCTCCTCCAGTAGTACACATATCCCTGTTAGTCACCTGTGGACCTGTGTGTGGGTAATTGCCGATCATCATTGTGGATCAGCACATGGCAAGGACTCCCTGACCACCAGGCATACCGATCCAGCCCTTGGAATGATGTGCTCTCCCCGGTGTCCAAGTGCATCCACCCAAGCAGCCAGCCAGCTTCCTTCTGGATTACAGCCTCAGTGTCATGATGGAGTCCCAGGTCTTGAGAGAATGGGGCTTGGCCTCTGTCATCTGGACCTGCCTGTGGTCCTGGGAACATTAGGGTCACAGAGTGTTCGAGCTGGCAGAGCCCACCTGTCATCTGGCTCAACACTAGTAGTTGCAACCAGTAATTGCAAACTGTTGATGTCAGTGTCTCTCCTCACTTCCTATTGGAAAGTACTGGTTACTGGGATAGTAGATCCCTAGCACTGATGGGTACCAGAGGGTGCCAGTGCCAGGGTCACCGTGTGAGGACAGAGGGTGCAGGGTGAACAGGAGCCTGGTGGTGAAAGGAGCAGCATCCAGGTGGGCAGCATGCACCTGCCCAGAGGCCTGCCCATCCATGTGCCAGATCACTGAGCATAGCACCACCTACGCCCATCACATCTAACCCCACAGAAGATGCAGGGCAGCAATTTTCTACCCCATTTTCCAAAGAGAGTATGTAGGCGTAAAGGTCACACCTAACTGATCACAGATAATATGATAAAAGTATAAGCTTAATATAAATAATAAATTAAAATAATAGAGTATTACATAAGTCTATATTTACATATCAAGTAAATTATGGAGCCCAGGGGCTATGTCTCTAGGGCTGTGCTTCTTACACAATCATAGGTGGGGTAATAAATCACACTTATTTAGCATTTACCAGGTACCAGGTACTGTTGTTCATGTATATATGGAGAGAGGCCAAAGAAAGTGATATATGTGTATATATATAGTATGTATTCTCATTCATTGTTCTTAATAGCCTTATTAAGTTATCCCCATTTCATAGATGAGAATATTGAGGGACACAGAGGTCTAAACAAGACTCCAAATAAATCCACATTCAAATAGCCATAATGTGTTCAGGACTTTCTGTTCATGGAATCTGGCCCCCACTCACTGCTCCCAAACCATCCCACCACCTACCCCCCTCCCCCCCCCCTCCCCACACATGCACTTTCTTAATTCTAAGGAGCTCAGAAGAGGTTCCATGAGCCTTTTGTTATTTTTCTGAGTCACCCAGGACCTCTATCTTAAGCTTAATAACAACAGGAGAGGGGAAATTATGCTTAGCAAAGTTGGGTGTGGGGGCAATCCTGGGCGTGAGGCCGAGCTGGTTGGGACGCAGATGAGCGGTGTCTGCACCTGGCCAGCGCTCTGGGTGAACCACCTGTGTCTGGAGTGAGGCTGCAGCCCAGCAGCGCCAAGGGCACCTCTGGAGGGTGAGCAGGGAAGTGGCAGGGCCCATGGCTCCTGCAGGCAGGCAGCATGCTCAGTGCACTTAAAAGGTGGTGGTCGTGGTGGTGGTAGAGGGAGGGTTTGCCTGCAATCTAGAAAGCAATACACTGACATCTTTAAATCCATCTAATGCCCTACAATCAAAAACCAAATTATCTGGTATCAAGAGTAACTGCGTAGATAGTAAGTACAGGCACAGAAAGGGGTGGGCGGTGGAGTGAAAAGCCCAGGGCGGGAAGAACATTCCAGTCAACAGGTGGGACAGAGAATGAGCAAGATAAATAGAGGATTTGCCAGAAGGCCCAGGAGAGAAAATGTGGTATTTGAACAGAGCTGAGCTGCGGGGTGGGGGTGGGAAAGGGTTGACTTCCTTAGCTCAGTGTGGTTGGGTAACAGGGGGCCCTGCCAGCCCGCCGCTAGGGATCTGCCCAGCCTTCAGGAATGTGGGCTCCACCCTTGGCTCCTCCAGTTCTAGGTTCTGTGCCATAGTGTGAGAACAGCTACAGGGCCACGGTGACTGTCACTGGTGATATGAGCATGGCGCCATCCCCAAGGAGGAGATGAAAAGAAAAATTACGGTTTTAAAATGTGAAAAACAAATGCTTTTCATTTCTCTCCATTCCCAGGCCACTAAGTGCAATAACAGAATCACTCACTTCTCAATCCTGCTAGACCCCTGGCACCTGCACAGTTCATAGGTCTGCAGAGTGGAAGAAATATGCAACCTGGATAGGCGACAACCCTGGCAGGCTTTTAAAGTGTCTTCCACTCCAGAGAGCTCACATTCCAAATCTGTCATTATTTTTTGTTTTATGAATTGCTCACATGGTGAGAGGCGCAGGGCTCCAGACAAGCTAAGAGATAGCACTGCATATGGGAGTCCATCAGAATCCCACGCCAAAAGTCTGCCACCCTTAGCTGAGAGAACACAGGGTCTCTGAGCATTACTGATAGCATGCGCGCGCGCGCGCGCGCGCGCGCGCGCGCGCGTGTGTGTGTGTGTGTGTGTGTGTGTGTGTCCCTTAGACAACTGAGAAATATGAAGTGGTCTGCATTGAACACTGGGGGCCCAGCCCAAAGCCACTATCCATCCAATCCACCATCCCCCTGTGACTGTCTTGCTGAGGGCTCCCACTGGGGTGTCATTCTCCCATGAATAAATTAAGCCTAAAGAAATGAACTGCTGGGGTTGGTGAAGAATTTGGTAGAAAGACCGATCCTCGTGGGTCACATTTGAATGTGTGTGAAGCCACCCAAAGAACAATAAGCAAGGGGGGACATCTACAAAGACACAGTCCTGAGGACGAGAGACGGAGAGTGGGGCGGAGGTGTGCCAGTGAGGGGGTCCGATGAAGGGTCAAGCTCCTTGGGTAATTTTCTTCCCTCGAGCAGGTGGAAAATGGTACTTAGCTACAGTTTTAAGTTTTTTCCATTCTCTGAGGTGATTCCATCTGGATTAGTTTCCTAGGGCAGCCATAACAACCTGGGTGACTTAGAACAACAGAAATGTATTGTCTCACAGTTCTGGAAGCTGAAAGCTCAAAACTGGGGTGAGGGCAGGGCCACGCTCCCCTGGAAGCTGTCGGGAGGCCCCTTCCTCACCTGTCCCTGGCTTGTGGTGGGTGTTGGCACGCTGGGCCGTTCCTCAGCTTGTAGCTGTCTCGAGTCAACCTGTGTCTGTTGTCACACAGAGTTCTCTCTGTTTCTGTGTCCAAATTTCCATCTTCTTATAAGGATGTTAGCCATTGGGCTAGAGACCACCCTACTCCAGTGTGACCTCATTCTGATTACTTCATTGCATTTGGACCCTATTTCCAAATAAGGCCACACTCACAAGTAGCAGGGATTAGGCCTCGAATATCCCCTTCTGGTTCAGCCCACACCTTCATTGAATTCCCTTAGCCTTTTGGTAAAGCTCACACAGCCTCAGGTTGTCCTGTGAGGAGAGTGTGTGTCGCCTGCCTCCTTCCTTTCCCTCTGCTGTGGGGAGAGAGGTGTCCTATGTAAGCCTCCTCCAGGATGCTTAACTTCCTCATTTACCCCTTCTCTTCCCCCAATACATTTTAGAGAGAGATGACCTTGAAAGGTGTGTGTGTGCATGTGTGTGTGTGTGTTGTGTGTGTGCATGTGTGGCTAACACATGTGCGCCTGTCTTTTCCCACCTCCATCCCCCTAGAAATTATAAATCTGTTGGGCTTACAATGAGCCAGAACAGTGGCCGGCTCATGTGAGTATTCCGCATGCCCAGGCTCAGGGCTGCCTTACTCAGTAAATATTTGTTGAACTAAGTAAAACTAAATTGAGTTGTAGGGGAAAAAATCATGGCTGTGCTCCTTTGGCCTTGAAAAAAGAAAAGAAAGGAATTTGTTATGAGAACAGCAAGGGCTTGAGAGAGAGTAATTCCGGATAAGGTGGGCCCGAGGCATCAGAAACTCTTTAGGCTCATCATTATCTTTCCAAGGGTCCCCTGGCTCCTTGTCTGGCACCAAGGAGAGATGTCCAGCACCTTCTCTGCCTTTTCGGAAATGTCTGCCTTTTTAAAAAGTTACATCCCTGAGATTCCCGGCAATCTGGTGTGATGGAACATGTCTCTGTCCACTGGAGCTGGGTTGCCGGGAGCCGGTCCATCCTTGCTGTTTCAAGGGACCTGGCATATATGGCATACGGTTCTTAATATGTTTGCTCACCTTCTTGGCACTGTGTTTTAACCAAGGTCACCTCTCCGAGAAAGGTTGAATCCCCAGGTAGGGATTTTCCCCTGAAGTTAGGGAGGGAATAAAACCCCTCAACTAAGTGCCAGGCGGGTAATTAATCCCTTTAACTACGAACAATCATGCTTAAACTACATAATCTTTTCTCCCTGGAATGGAGATAAGAAACGCCCTAACCTTTGTAATAGAGATTGATAGGATTGAATCAACTGGTATAAATACAGTTGTAACAAGACAGAAACACTCAGAACTTAGAACAGAATCAAGAAGACAGAACTCAGAACACAGAACTAAGGACACAGGGCTTGGAAGACAGGACCAAGAGAGACAGAGCCTAGGCACAGAACCCTCACAGAACATTCTCTAGAGACAGAAGAACTTCTCTGGAGAGAGCACGCCGGAGGATCCTGGAGAGGGACTGGCCTCGGAGCCTAGAGACAGAGCCTAGCGGGAGAACATGGCAAGGGATCCTGGACTGAACCTGACTACAGAGATTGGCAGGAGAACCTGACTGGAACCTGGACACTGAACCTGACTGGAGAGCCTGGACTGAACCTGGCTAGAGAACCTAGCGAGGGAACATGGACACCAGAACCTCTCTGGAGATCCTAAGCAGAACCTCTCTGGAGATCGAGACCAGAACTTGGCTGGAGATCCTGGCTAGGCTGCTGATCAACTGAACACTATCTCAGTGTCATTCCTTCTTCGCCGACTCCGTCCACACCTTTGGGGACCCCTGGACCTGCTGGGGTTTGACCCCGGCATCTGGCGCCCGAACAGGGACCCCTAGGTAAGCGCCCTGCACTCGGGACGGATAGGACTCCACCGTAGGAAGAGGGTGGATAGTCTTCGCCGACTCCGTCCACACCTTTGGGAACACCTGGAAAAGGATTCCCCTAGGTAAGCCCCCCCCATTGAGAACCCCCACACACGGGACGGATAGGACTCCACCAGGGTGCTACAGACCCCCCTATAGAGGATAAGTAGGGTAAGAAGGTGGATAGTACAGAACTTAGATTGAGAAGATGTGCCATACTGAGTCCAAAGAAAGAAGACTCTGTATTGATCCTTAGATTGAGAAGATGTGCCATACTGAGTCCAAAGAAAGAAGACTCTGTATTGATCTTTAGATTAAGAAGATGTGCCATACTGAGTCTAAAGAAAAAAGACTCTGTATTGATCTTTTAACATATGTGCTTGCTAGCAGAGGAATTAAGGTTACTCCCAGTAAGACAGAACGTTTTATACAAGAAGTATGTCCATGCTTTTCTGAGGAAGGAAAGGTAAATGTAATGGCATGGGAGAAGGTAGGCCCAAGGAGCCTTATCCTTAACCCCACCGCAGCCTTTCTACCCTGGGAAAGTGCAGGATTGGCAAGCTCTCCCTGGGATGATAGATCAGGACTCAGGTAATAGCGGAAAGCGCCAATCCTACTCTTAAATTGGATATAAGAGAGCATTTGAGGTTTTTCTTTTTAATGCCTGCTTTTTAAAAAAATAAAAAAGGGGGAATTTGCCGGGAGCCGGTCCATCCTTGCTGTTTCAAGGGACCTGGCATATATGGCATACGGTTCTTAATATGTTTGCTCACCTTCTTGGCACTGTGTTTTAACCAAGGTCACCTCTCCGAGAAAGGTTGAATCCCCAGGTAGGGATTTTCCCCTGAAGTTAGGGAGGGAATAAAACCCCTCAACTAAGTGCCAGGCGGGTAATTAATCCCTTTAACTACGAACAATCATGCTTAAACTACATAATCTTTTCTCCCTGGAATGGAGATAAGAAACGCCCTAACCTTTGTAATAGAGATTGATAGGATTGAATCAACTGGTATAAATACAGTTGTAACAAGACAGAAACACTCAGAACTTAGAACAGAATCAAGAAGACAGAACTCAGAACACAGAACTAAGGACACAGGGCTTGGAAGACAGGACCAAGAGAGACAGAGCCTAGGCACAGAACCCTCACAGAACATTCTCTAGAGACAGAAGAACTTCTCTGGAGAGAGCACGCCGGAGGATCCTGGAGAGGGACTGGCCTCGGAGCCTAGAGACAGAGCCTAGCGGGAGAACATGGCAAGGGATCCTGGACTGAACCTGACTACAGAGATTGGCAGGAGAACCTGACTGGAACCTGGACACTGAACCTGACTGGAGAGCCTGGACTGAACCTGGCTAGAGAACCTAGCGAGGGAACATGGACACCAGAACCTCTCTGGAGATCCTAAGCAGAACCTCTCTGGAGATCGAGACCAGAACTTGGCTGGAGATCCTGGCTAGGCTGCTGATCAACTGAACACTATCTCAGTGTCATTCCTTCTTCGCCGACTCCGTCCACACCTTTGGGGACCCCTGGACCCGCTGGGGCTGGACCACGGCACTGGGTGTTGGATGCTCCAGCTTCAGTGTGACCCACAACCCCCACCCCAGCCTTCCTGTGTCTGTCATCACACAGAGTTCCACAGGCATGACCACAGGCATAAATCAGGACTCTTCCCACTCCACACCCTTCCTTTCTAAGGGAATTCTGGTTCCCTTCTTGCTCCATCCATGTGTCACCAGGTGGTGTCTCCTGGATTCCAGGAAAACAGTTGTGTGTGTACCTGTGCCATTTCCCTCAACTTCGGAGTTGGCTCACTGTGGTGATGTCAATATTAAAATGACAGCGATGCCACATCTGTCACCACATGACTGTTGGTGATGCTCCATCAATGCTGGCAGCAGAAACTTAAGGGCTGCCACCAACACTGGGCCCACACCTCTGCTATGTCACTAACCCCGGCGGCACGACTACCACGTCCAATTCACCAACCCAAGGCCACCACCACTGCCACCAGCACTGCTTCCTACAGAGCCAATGCCCCTGCCCGACCCCAGCCCCCAGGCGACCGCCAGGTGGGGCTCACAGTGCCCCTCAGATTCGCAGGCTCAGAGGATCTGGAAGGAGCTCCGGGTGTTTACTGGCCCGCTTGACACCCTCCCTACCCTGAGGTTCAGGCAGGAGACCCTGAGGGCTGAACGAAGACAACCTGAATGGGAGACCCTGGCTGGTTTATCAGATGTCACCTCCATTCTGGGTGTGGCTCATTGTCACTGAATCAGTGAGGCTCCTGCATTCCCTCTCCGCTCAGGCCCTCAGAGCTCTGCTTCACTGGGTGTCCCAACAGGCCTGGAGGCTGGAGCAAACTCGACAAAACTGAGACAGGGAATCCTAATATGTCAACTAAAGCTTAATTTTTGCCCAAAATGTATTTTCCAGATATGAAAATAAAGCATAATTAGGGGTCCTAATGGCAAAACGAGATGGAGTCAGCCAGCAGATGTAGCCCCAGTTCACACTCCACCTCTGCGGGGCAGATGCTCTGGTCAAAGACCACCCACCTGGGGAGGGAAAGCTGCCTGCTTCTTGGCCATCCACTTATCGCAGAGTGAAGGTAGAGAGGACATTGGGTCATGGCTGAGGAGGCCTGACTCAAGAAAGTTGGAAATTAGACATGGGGCAGTTTTTGAACTTTGTAAGCTGAGAAACACTATCCTCAAAAGAAATTTCATGTGGGAATCCCAAAACATAACAGATAAAGGTGGGGTGCTCTGATGAGAGTGGTCATGGCTTCCTGGCCCCGCCCCACTCCTGGGAGGGCCCAGAGGCACTCATCCTGAACTCCAGTCTGGAAGCCACTGATCTTGCCCAATCCTGTTGTACATTTCACAGGTGACGGGTCTGGGGCTTGGCAATCTCCCCACATTGGTGACTGAAACCCACACCTCCTCATCCCCACTCCCATTCTCTGTCCACAGATTGCTATTTTCTGACTTAGTTTCTCTGTCTTTAAAATAAAGATAGGACCCAAACATCTGCCCCACCTACCAGGTGGATCCCTGAGGGTTAAGGGCATGTAAATGCACCACAAGGACCTGCAGCTCATCACTGCATTCTAGAATGAGAGTATGCATTCTAAAATGAAAAGAGTATACAGTCTAGAATGAGGAGAGTATACAGTCTAGAATGAGGAGAGTATACAGTCTAGAATGAGGAGAGTATACAGTCTAGAATGAGGAGAGTATACATTCTTGAATGAGAGTATACATTCTAGAATGAGGAGAGTATACAGTCTAGAATGTGGAGAGTATACAGTCTAGAATGTGGAGAGTATACATTCTTGAATGAGAGTATACAGTCTAGAATGAGGAGAGTATGCATTCTAGAATGAGGAGAGTATACAGTCTATAATGAGGAGAGTATAGTCTAGAATGTGGAGAGTATACATTCTTGAATGAGAGTATACAGTCTAGAATGAGGAGAGTATGCATTCTTGAATGAGAGTATACAGTCTAGAATGAGGAGAGTATGCATTCTAGAATGAGGAGAGTATACAGTCTAGAATGAGGAGAGTATACAGTCTAGAATGAGGAGAGTATACAGTCTAGAATGTGGAGAGTATGCATTCTTAAATGAGAGTATACATTCTAGAATGAGGAGAGTATGCATTCTAGAATGAGGAGAGTATACAGTCTAGAATGAGGAGAGTATACAGTCTAGAATGAGGAGAGTATACAGTCTAGAATGTGGAGAGTATGCATTCTTAAATGAGAGTATACATTCTAGAATGAGGAGAGTATGCATTCTAGAATGAGGAGAGTATGCATTCTTAAATGAGAGTATACATTCTAGAATGAGGAGAGTATGCATTCTAGAATGAGGAGAGTATGCATTCTAGAATGAGGAGAGTATACAGTCTAGAATGAGGAGAGTATACATTCTAGAATGAGGAGAGTATACAGTCTAGAATGAGGTGAGTATACAGTCTAGAATGAGGTGAGCATACTGATGGCACTTCCTCACCATCCCTGTCCCTTCTCCAGCTCCTTCTCATCTCCACATATGCATAGGGATGCTGATAATCTGGGCTTCCAGACCTGATGAAGCTCCCCTTAAAGAGGGTCTCTGACTCCAGGTGCAGAGGCCAGGTGGGTGCCTCAGAAGTGAGGCTCCACGCCCTGAAAGGAAACATGGCCTTGGAGAAGCCCCTCCCTGCTGTCTGGAAGTCTCCTTGCTATTTAAAAGGAGCTTTACATTTCTCGGGAAATCCTCTGAAGCCCCATTTCCTTATGGCTTAGCTGTGAGGAGCTGCATTAAGTACCTCAGGGCTGACTGCTAACAGCTCAGTTCCCTCCATAAAGCTTTACCTTCATATCTCGCTGCCTCCTGCCTGGGGACCATGAGCAGCCCTGCATCCAGGGCCTCGGTAAGCACATGGTAGGACCAACTCTTTGTGCCTGCAGCCCTCACCGCTTCAGGTGGAGGTGAGGGGAGCTGACTGCTGTGGCCCACCCTGTTCTCGGGGCTGGGAGCGGGCAGAGGGGCAAACACTGGCTCCTCCTCCTTCCCCTGCTCTGGAGAGGGCCTTCTAGGAGGACCCAGGTGCTTTACCTGGGCACCCTACCTGCAGCTCCAGAGCCTCCCAGGATGAGAGGGACAGGGAGGGGCCCTTCACCTCAGCACCCACGCCACAGGGCTAACCCTGCCTAGTCTCTTCCTTCCCAGGCACATCCAGACACATCAGAGTCCAGTGGGTTCAGTACCCCCCTCCAGGCTCACTTGGCACCCTGGGCACATCTTTGGTGACGCCCGGACCATCCATGTTATCATGGTCTGTATCTATCTCCTGTTTAGCAATGTTCCTTGAGGCCAGCAAACCACATCCAACTTATCTTTTTTTTTTCCACAGAGAATGGCATGGGAGGGAGTAGTAAATATTGGCTGAACTGATTAGAACTGAACTCAGTTTGGGGCAGCTTGGGAATGTGGAATGAACTACCCAGCCTCCAGGGGTCTCTGCTCCTCAGATTCAGTATGATCATAGAGCACACGTGTGAGGCTCCAGTCTAGCATCTTTAGACCCAATAGGGAAACTTCAAACATCCTCAAGGAATTCCAGAAGCAGCAGAGAAACTCCCACACCTCGTTAAGAATTATAATAATGAGCTATGGCCAGATGGCTCAGTTGGTTGAGCATCGTCCCATGCACCAAAAAGTTGAGTTCAATTCCCACTCAGGTCATATACCTAGGTAGCAGGTTCAATTCCAGTTAGGATGCGTATAGGACATGTCTGTCTGTCTGTCTGTCTCTCTCTCTCACCAGTAAACATGTCCTGGGGTGAGGATAAAAAAAAAATTATAATAATGATGTGATTGAAAGAACACTGATCAGAGCATTGAAAGAAGAAATAAGCATGTTCATCCATGTTCTAATTTGCTGGTGGCCCGTTGTCCCGGCTGGTCCTGGGGGTAGGAACCTGCTTTGGAAGATCAGCAGGAGCACACGGGCCTCAGCTCTGTGTAATGCCCCATCCCATGCAGCCAGGGGCTCTGCTGGGTTTCACTGGGGCTCTGGGCGGTGGAGGCTAAAGAGGGCTTTGATGTACAGCAGTAAATTAGGCACCTGGTTCTTTGTTTTCTGATCAAGATGAGAACAGTCCTTGCTTCGTGTCTGCTGTAGCATGGCAAATTTGACCAAGAGAGAGGACAGAGGGCAGGGACTCCAGTGGGGCCAGCGTCTGCTTTCGCTTCCTCTCTGCACACTGGATGTGCATGCTCACTGGCCGCCTTGTCCCAGTCACAATCCAGCCATGTGGGAGTGATCTAACTACGCCCTCCCCAGGGTAGCAGCCCCCTGAAAAAGCCCCCAACGTCATGTTTGAGAGAGACCCTCTGCCTCAGCCACATGGGGGACTTGCGCTCCTCAAAAGTGTGGGTATAATTTTAGAGTAAAATACCATGTTTTGGTTTGCTTCTGTAAAAAGCCAGAGGAATAAATTTAGCAGCCTGTCTAAAACACATTCCCCAGGGAGTCTCTACCCTTTAGAACAGCCGTGGGCAAACTACGGCCCGGGGCCGGATCCGGCCCCTGTGAAATGAATAAAACTAAAAAAAAAAAAAAGACTGTACCCTTTTATGTAATGATGTTTACTTTGAATTTATATTAGTTCACACAAACACTCCATCCATGCTTTTGTTCCAGCCCTCCGGTCCAGTTTAAGAACCCATTGTGGCCCTCGAGTAAAAAGTTTGCCCACCCCTGCTTTAGAAAGAACTCAAGAGAACTGTCTCTGGAGCAGGAGCAATCCACCCCGAGGGGCGGGGCATCAGACTTGGTTCCTCCCTTTCTCAGAGAAGAGCGAACTGCCAGCATGGCTCCAACAGAGAAAGCAGCATCTCCATCCCCTCCACTCCCACGCAGGGTCCTGCAATGGCTTCTATTGCCTTTGGTGTAAAACTCAAATGACTTAGAAAGACTCTCAGAGGCTCCATAATCTGACTTGCACAGATGCATTTATTCAACAAGCAGTGACTGAGCGTATGCCTTATGGCAGCATAAGGCCAGGCCTGCGAATGCAGAGGTTGAATCATGGCCCCAGCATGCAGGGAGCTCACAGGTTAGTGGGTATGATGGCCAGTTGTGTATATTATACTTGGCTAGTCTCCTGTCATTCACTCAGCCACTAACCTAGGTGCTACTGCAAAGATATTTTGCAAATTTGACAGAAGTCCATAATCAGTTGACTTTAAGGGAGGTCATCCTCAATAACCTGGTAGGCCTGACTCAATTAGTTGAAAGGCCTTATGAGTGGAGCTGGAGCTTCCACACATCTGGGAGGTAAAGGCCTGAGGTGGACAAGCTTTTGACACTGGAAGGGTGGACTCCGTCAGTCCTGCAGCGGGTGATGGATCCCTGACCATCCCATTGCTAACAGAAACTCACAGCAGGAGGAGGGAAGTGACCTCAAGTGGTCCCAATGTAGATCACACTCCAACATCCCAAGTGGTCCCAATGTGAATCACACTCCCACATCCCAAGAGGAATGAAAAGCCCTTCTGCCTTTCTAGAGCCCGGGTGGGGTGGGGGGTCTCAGGGTCGGTTACAGTCCCACAGTCGGTGCTTCTGTGCAATCCTCCCTTGCATGTAACCTGCCTCCATATGAGGAAGGAGGAAAGCTGCCCACCGCTTTCTCCTCTAGGGGAGGCCTGTTAGCCTGTTTCAGGAGCCACGGAGGCCGCCGTGTGCCTCAGTGCCAGCAAATAACTCCTGCCCATTCCTTCCTGCTGCTCCTTCTCTAGTGAAAACTGGGTCACTTGCTGGTGAGAGTGAGAGACTCAGAGAAAACTAACCTGTGAGGTGAGGGAGAAAGAGCAAAGGACTCCAGGAGACAGGACTGGTCAGGCACAGACCCAAACAGATGGGGCCTTTCCTTCTGCATCTCAACGATGTGCTTTCTTGACAGCGACTGAGTTCAGGCGGCAGAGCCTCTGAGCCACTGGCCCACGCTTGGTTGCATAGACTTTTCTGATTATTGGGAGCCAGACACAGGACCCTGCATCTCATCACTGTGTTACTATGGGCTGGCAGGGCCCACTGAACACCAAGACAGGAGAAGGGGTAAGAAGAGAAAGGGAAGACTGAGGAGGGAAGATTTATCCAGAACCACTTCTGGTCCAGCCATCCCCTGGAACCATGGACACTCTGCCAGGGATGATAGTGATGGAGATGGGGACACAGGAGGGCTCATTTGAGCAGACATCACGACTTTACTAGTAAGTGGCAGGGAAGACATTCAGCTGTGTGTGGAAGCACTGTTTTCAAGCACCTTCATCATCTCAAAAGGTCCATTCACATAGTACCTATGCATTCTGAGGCTGACTACAAACTTGTGTCATCTCTTCACTTAATGGGGTCCCTTCAGAACCAGTCAGCCTTTAGTCATTACTCTGAGTCACAGGATCTCCTTAAGAGAAGAATGCATCCTTTCTCTCCAGAACTGGTACTTTTCACTAATCGGTACTGGCTCTCCCTCCTCTTGTTGCATAACAAGTGGGTATCACTGACTTGCTCATTTTCTGTCTTCTCCTTCTCCTTTCGATACTAGTATGGTAGGCCCAGATTCAGAGGCCTTTCATTCCTGCCCTCTTAGGTCCTCTGGCTTCAGCCGACAGTCTTGTCAGTCCCATCCTGGTTTTTGTGGGGAACCCATTCCTGGAGGAAGAGCAGCCTTAGGCCTTGAACCTTCCATCTCCAGAATTCACACACTCCCCCTCTTGGCTGGCTCTTACCACAATCTCTTTCTCTGACTTCCTTTCCATTTACCGCTTCCTCAATTCCTCAAATTCCTACCTTCCTTTCTGTACTAAACTCTTCTGTCCAGTTTGGGTTTCCTCCTCCCTCCGGGATTTTCAGCCCCTTCAAGACTCACCTTTGCCTCTTGATCCATGGTCTTCAACCTGTTGTCCATGGACCAATAGCATGGGCACCTCCTCAGAGCTTGTTAGAGATATGGAATCTCAGGCCCCACCCAGACCCACTGAACTAGAGTCCTGACTACAAGACCTCCAGGTAATCTGTGTGCATGCTGAAGCCTGAGCAGCTCCTCTCCAAATGACAGCACACATTCCTGACAGCCAA